>NW_028141160.1:17382659-17760286 GCF_030444845.1 Prenolepis imparis
AAGCAGTGGTATCAACGCAGAGTACTCGCGCAATACGAGGCATGAAGCATGAAAGTGATGGGTGGTAGGTGGTGGGGTGTGGTAGGGGGTGGGGGATGCGCGCGCGGCGCGGCGCCGGCGCCCGGCGCGCGCACCCCCCCACCCTCAACCCCCACTTCGCGCGCCGCGTGACCGCGTAACGCGCACCACTTGAAGGTCGAACGTCGAACGCGCCGCGCACATCGACATCGACACTCGAAA
The DNA here is from genome assembly GCF_030444845.1 of Prenolepis imparis. Classification (NCBI taxonomy): domain Eukaryota; kingdom Metazoa; phylum Arthropoda; class Insecta; order Hymenoptera; family Formicidae; genus Prenolepis; species Prenolepis imparis. The sequence goes on from NW_028141160.1 coordinate 17,382,900, forward strand.
AATAGACAAATGGCGAATGGCTAACCTCCGCTAAACAGCAATCGCCTACCGGCTACTGAATCGCTAGTGTGGTACAATAAGATCGATTGCAATTGGTCGATTTGCTTACTTCTCGTTGTGATGCGTCAACCGAACTGTCGGCTGTTTTGATTGGCTATCGGATAGAGAGTTTCTAGGATTTTGAGAGTTTCTCGCGAATGTTTGTCCAAACAGCTGATTGGTCGTCGAATCAGCGTCGAGAAAAAAATTCCTACATACGCGTGACATTCGCAGAGACGTCACGTCAAAGCTTCCCAGACTGCATCGTGCTTACATTACTGAAATTACGCGCTATAAACTTTCGGAGAACGATGCGGGAGAAGCGTTGCACGGATTTTGGTGTTTTTTTTTGCTGATCGGAACTTTCGAGTGAAGACTTTCGCGTGTCCGAGAAGGTATCGCGCGATTCTCGGCGAACATTTCGCCGAGCCGAGGATCCTCTACACAGGTTTTCGCATTCTTGCAGCACGAAAGAGAATCAGTTGCTGCTCGTCGCTCGGATCGAAAACGCGCGTGAAGAAAATCTGACAGTTTTTGTGCCACGCGGCGCCTCTTCTCGCCCGGAAATGCGCGACATCAACGACGAGGCGACCGCGCGTCGTCCCCGGAACGTAGAATTCTCCCGCGTGCATCAACGGAGCGGCGTAACCTCCAATGTTGTCGGATGCGGCTGACTACTCCTCCTCCTGACACAAAACAACAATTCGGACTGAGATTCGTAGCACGAAGGTTGCTCCACTTAGAACGTGACGTATCTTCAACCTGGTGAACCTGGTGAACTTTATTCGTCCGTCGTGAATCCTTCGTCGTCTCTCTACTTCTTCGTCTCGCCGTAATACACTCGCCTTACGATTAATTTTTAGGATTTTTCTATGAACTCCTGATCCTTGTGATTAATTAAATTTCGTCGACAACGCAAATATGAATACATTGAGCACCGTGAGTGGCGGCGGCGCGGGCGACAAACGTCTGCCGGAAACGACTGTGCAAACTGTGGCACAGAACTTGACTACGATGCAGAATGTACAGAGTGTGCAACAGAATGTACAGAGTGTGGTTCAGAGTGGTATACAGAACATTCAGACTATTGTCGGCTCGGTGACACCCGGCAGTGGTTTGGTGGGCAAATCGATATCCCTGGACACGAATTCGAAGCTGACCATAGTGAAGCCTTTGGCATCCTCGGGGGCTACCTCGTCAGTAGAAACCAGTAAAATAACAACTACGGTAATTCCAGTATTCAATAAGTATAAGTTGTTTTTTTTTATACACAGCAGTATTTATTTCAATTTATTCATTCTGCATTATATGTACAAAGTATCTGGTCAAGTGAAAGGCCCCTATCTAACCAGGTGGGGAATCTACAACAGCTGTTGCCAATCCAAAACTATTGGTGGAACACCTTCGTATATAGAGGTTATATAGAGAGTAAATATGTTTAACAATGAATAGATTTAGAGTTGCAATTGGACTTTTAACAGGTCCTGTGACTCTAAGGACGCATATATTCCATCTCAGAATTGCAAGATAGAAAAAATGTCAAGATTGAAAAAGAATACATGCTTGATACACGGATGAAAAAGAAGACATGCTTGTGCCTTTGAAATACAAAAAATATAGATCCAGGGGCCACAGGGGTGAACAGCCTACTGGGAATTAGAACTTCATGATTCAAATCTTGGGTTAATGTCTTAACTTTACTCTTAATCAATGGGGTTCAAATATATATTAATAATGTAACTTAAGATCTGATATATAGATTTATACTTACTGCTATTACTATTATTATTTTATAAAATAAAAGTATATCAGTATATATAAAAAAATATGATTTTTATATAATTCTTAATAGATAGTAAAAGATAGTAACAATTCTTTAGATAATTTATATAGATTTTCTACAATATATTTTCTATAGTATATATTTACAATAAATATGACAAGTATCGAGAGTTATTATAATGTTTTAATACTCATATATGCACATCTTGTCATATAATAAGTTTATTAATATCAATTTTATTGTTTCTACAGTTATGTTCTATAGGACCTACAGTGAAAATAATATCACCAGGAATGTTAAATACTGTGGACAGGCAAAACCAACCACAGACACAACAATTGACACAACAAGCAGTCAATATGCCAGCCACATACCACGTACCGCGAGGACCCGCAGCGGTTGCTAATATCTCTGCACCTAGATCAACAGTTGCAACTCCTATTGTCAGAGCAAATACAGGACAAACTGTGCCTACTACTAGACCAGGGTATGTATATTGAGAATAAAGAAGACCAGGATTTAAAAAGATAGAATTTTTCAAGATGATAATAACAAAGCAAATAGAATATAATCTAAGAATGCTTTGATTTCGAGTTAGAGAATCAATGTCTTATTAAGACTCATTGGAATTAACAAAGGACAGTGATAAAATTTTAATTAAAATTCTTTTTTTTTAATCTTTTTTGTAATAAAAATAAATTGGCAAATATATAAAAACATATATGCAAAATTATTTTAATAGACAAATCTATTGAATTCTTATCTGTATCATTTTTTTTTTTATAGTAATACACCAATCTCCAATCCCCAATGGCAACCTAAAACATCTGTCGTATACGCGCAAAGTGTACCTCAAAGACATCCCGCGCCTCCAGTCAGTAGAGTCTCCAAACCATCATCTGCCATATATACGGGGCAACAGACACGACTAATCACACCAACCAGTCAGGGAAGATCTGTTCAAGCCATGGTCACTGGTAGTCCGTCCAGATTAATAGCGCCCATCTTGCAAACGAATAATATTACCAGACTTCCAGTTGCACAAAGCAGACCGCCGACGCCGCAAGTAGTAACTGTATCGCAAACTTCGCAAACCGGAAGATCATCAACACAAACCATTCAAGTAAATTATATAATTTAGATATATAAAATATGTAAATTATATAATTTAGATATATATATATGTATATATTTATACACACACTACACATGTAATATTGATTAAGATTTTTCACTTTATGTTTATTTTTTCACACACTTTCAAAAACTTACAGTTGTCAAACATAAGTTGAACGTGAATACCGATGCGTTCGACCCGGAAATGAAGGCATACGTAAACGGTTGTACAATCTTTTTGGATTACATCCTAAAATCGAAAAAAATGTACAATTAACGTATTTATAAATTCTTCATTATAAATTCTTCATTCTCATAAATTCTTTTATTGAAATGTTTAGCCTAGCCAATCCAGCAGAGCTGTAACCACTACGAAGCGTATAACTATACCGGCACCTATAGATGCGGCGAGCAGAATTAGCAGCACGACTTCAGTTACCATCGGTTCGGTGGAAACGCCAGGACGACAATTGTCAATTAACACAGTAGCCGGACCATCGACCGGTGCCGTCAGTCATATCGTTATTCCTTCGCAACAAGTTAGTCATGTGTGTGTTTTTTTTAATTATCATTAATATATAGAAAATACAGAAAATTGCTTCGAGATTAACGAGTAAAATATAAATTCAACAGATTCAACAGCAACAAGGTGGACCACGTGTCGTTCAAACCGTTGTCACATCCCTGTCGAGCTTCAGTACGGTGTCGCAAGTGATTACGACGACCGCGAATACGCAGTCGAACGCGATGCGTATACTGCAAACGGTCCCAACGACAGTTGCGAAAATCACAGGAATGTCTTTACATCCTCTGCCCATAGTACCCGTGAGGGCTGCACCGGCACCAGTCAAAGCCGCTACTGCACAGCCACAGAATATCGGACAAACCGTCCAGATTAAGCCGGTGCAACCAACTAGCTTACGCGTATCGTCTACCAACAGCGGTACAACTACCAGTTCCGCACAACCGGTTCAAGGACAATACATAGCTCCGCCGCATACCACCACTACATACTATTCCTTTGAGACTGCAGGTAAAATCATTATGATTAAAAATTGACAAACATGGGCGTCCATAGGAGGGGGTGTTTATTATTAATTTTTATGAAACATTGTCATTGATTCAATTATATTTCAATTATGTTTAAATAGCAGATCAGATATATAATTGTTTTAATTTTATCGTGTTAAATCAATTTAAATCATTATTAAATCATAATCATGTTAAATCAATTTTGCTTTAATTATGTCAGGTGCGGCTAAAAATTTAAATCCTGTATTAGCGTCTCTACCATCAAGTAGAAGGGGCATTTGTCTTCCCTTGGAATCAGTCAAAAATTAAGCATTTACTCTTCTTTTGAATAAACATTGGAACTTATTTGCATATTTAATATAAAAAATTAAGAAGAAACAAAAAAATGTTAATCATGCCCCCCTCCCCCCTGGAAAAAATCCTACAGACGCCCATGCTGACAAATGACCTATATCTTCTAAATTTCTTTTTCATACCTCTCTACAATTAAAAAAAAATGCTGAAAAACTATTGTACTTTATTTTTCAGGAACATATTCGCCATTTCGACAGGGCTCAGTGCAACCAGTACGATTAGTTGTTGAACCAGGATATGAGGAACCTCATGCAGGTAAACCTAATGCATCTCCCAGACCAAGCATCCTGAGAAAGAGAGATCATGACAATTCACCTGTTAAAGGTATGATTATATGAACTTGTAAAAAATAACTAAAGCAATAGTGTCACATTTTATAAAAAAGTATTATTATATAGATAATAAAGAATAGGAAAAATATCACTAACAATATAAGCCATTAAGGAATCTTGTATCATGTTAAACAATTTTTTTAATATGTTTTTTTATTGCTTCGTAATGGTAGAAATTGAAGAACTTTTAGTATTGGTTTGCAATAATCTACATTGATTTTTTGTGTACATATCAGCAAAATATTTACATGTACATAGCTATAAATAATTACATAGCTATAAATATTTACAAAGCTATGATCATTTATGTATAATATAACTTGATCTTACAATTAGTTTGCTAAAGCTGTTCTCAAAGTGAAAAGAATACTAGCATAGAAAATTTCAAATAAATTTTCTTTATATATTGAAGTTGTTTCACTGCAACTATTTACGTCTTAATCATAAATTTTTTTTATTCTCTATTCTTGGATATATTTAAATTGTTTAAATATCAATTAGATCAGATATATAATCGTTTTAATTTGTCATGTTAAATCATAATTTTTTTGAAAATAAACTGGCTAACATAATTCTTTTTTAATTATGTCAGGTGCGGCTAAAAATTTAAATCCTATATTAGCGTCTCTACCATCAAGTAGATCGATCAGTCCGCCATTGTCGCCGAAAGGAGATCTGGATGGTGGTGGATGCCAAAGTTCCGGATCTACGACCGTATCTGCTACATCTTCACCTGGTCTTGATGAGGAACTTGAACAATCGAGAATTACTATCAATCCTATTGTAGAAATGTCACCAAGAAAAAAGCCTCGCAAACAACAACTTACAGGTGTAGAATTAACTGAACCTAGATGTACAGAGGAAGAGATGCAATTTATTACAGAGGAGAAAATGAAAAGGGAAAACAAAGAAGAATCAAAAGAAAAGTTATCTGACAAGAGACAAGTCTCCAGTGTCCAAAGTGACATCAAATCATCTAATCAACAAACGGAACACACAATAAGAAACCGACCTATTCCAAGTTTGATAGGTTTGTAAATATTTCATTTTTATATATTGTCTATATATAGAAACATATATATGTGTGTGTGTGTTGATTTTAATTATATATGTTATAAATTTTTTTTCTAATCAAATATTGCTCGTTTTCAGGTTCTTCTTGGAAAAACAAATGGAGTGTTAGACTACACCATTATAGAAGACCTAGTGATGTTCGACCTCGCGAAGAGAGAAGACCTACAGTTGCTGAACTGGCACAGCAAAAACATGTATTACAGAAACTGAATGGATGGAAAGTTTATCATCTTACTACGCAAATGGAAGACATTGCAGATCTTGAAAAACAGGTGTGAAAAATGTTGATTTGTCATATTTTTTGGAGCTTTCGGTATAAAGTAGTAGTAAATAATTTCTATTATACGTATTATACGTTTTACAGGTACACGAAAAGTTAAAAACTACTTTAATGCTACTGGAATCACAGCAAACAGTTAAAACCAGACACAATGATGGGCTGGAGCGTGTAAATGAATTGATTAAGGGAAACATGCAGCGCAGTAGTTTAATTAGCGAAGGAATGAACGAAGCACGCACGCAGCTCGTCACCATATTTCAACATAAGGGTCCTATCACTGATCTTTTACAACGCTGTGGTAATAAACGCGCTCAGAAAAAAAGGGATAAATAAGCTGTTATAAAACCGAATGAATATGGAAGATGTTTATAAACTTTCTGAAAGAAAAAAGTTCAAAAGAAATCTATTTTTATCTGTGTCAGATTCTAGAGATATATATATATATATATAGGAATATAAATAAATGATTTTATAAGTCTCGAAGACACATGACTTTCACTATGGATAACAATATGTTTATAATTTTATTATATAAATATGTTTTTATTTTAATATAATGCTTCTTACTCCTCTTGCCAAACGTCTTTCTATTCATTTCATTTCTGCCTCCAATTAATTTATGCATTGATATAAAGTTAATATCTGTTCAGCGACACCATCTCTTTAAAAAAATTAAAACATTGAATTCGAATGAAGATTCTCTTCATTCATTTATACTTTATATCATTTATACTGTTTGTGATGTTGTCATGGAGATAACAGATCTTGTATATGTATAGGAACTATACTTGGTGAACAGAAACCTTTACAATCGTATATAACTAAAGTGTGCGTTTCGTCAAAATCAGCATACAAATCTAAAAATATAACATGTGGTGGGGATATAGTCATCCGCTAGATCTGCAATCTGAGGTGACTCAGAGAGAAGACCAAATTTCAGACAATCTTGAAGTATTGATTGTAGGTGCTGGCGATGCGCGACACATCATGAAGACATTAGCATTATCTTACACGCATCCCGATCGAAGTATCACGTATCACGTTATCGAACCGACTTTGGAACAAGTTGCCAAATCGATACTTTTATTGAGCATTTGTTTAGAAAGAAATCTAGGTATGTACAAGTAGCAATGAGCCTATTCTAAATGAAAAAAAATACATGGCATAATTATTGTAATATGAAGGATTGCAGGAGGCAACGCGATACTATCTGGAGATTTTAGGAAATACCCTCTTAAGACCGGCTACGGCCAAATATTTAGCAAAATGTACTAAACAACTGATCGATATTCCAACTCAGACCATTGATTGTCCATGGTTATTGTTGGAAAAATTTAAGCATAAAGATAGAGATAATTTAGAATGCATCTTTAAGTAAGTTAACGCATATAAGAATGTAATATTGCAAAAGAATATTTGATTTTAAATGATAGAAATACTTAATGTATTTTCGAGTATTTATGTAGCATATTTGTTTAAGATTTTGGACGCGTGCAACATGCGAAGGAGTCCCTATAATAAATTATTGGGATCGCAGAATTAGAAAATCTCTGAAAACGCGATACGATTGCAAAGAAGGTGTTTTCGAGTGGGATTATTATATGGTTTTAAAGCCCAGATGTATTAATAATCTTACGATACAAGAATATAGGTATGTTTTGTAAGCATATAATGTAAAAACTGAATACAATGCTACTTTAAGTAAAATTATATGATTTCAATGATTTCAATATTCGAGCGACAAGAAGACATACATGCTCAGTGAATTATTATTATTATTATTATCATTAATTAGATTTTGGAGAAATAATGGAGTAGCATTTACATGGCTCGAAGGTGAACCAGCCAGAAGCAATCCGACTCTAATAAATAACATAATACAATATGGATCTGGTTTTGTACATTATGCGTATTTAGGAGACATCGTAAATGGTCCCTATTTTACTTGGGCTGCCATCGAAAAAAAAGAGGACAAAAAGTAAGACACACTTTCCCCCAACAAGAAAACACAATTTCTGATAAATTAAGATAATTAAATTAAATATTTTAATTGAAAGATTTAGGGCAACTGATATTGCGGAGCGTGAAATAATGCGTGCAATTCACGAGATAAGAACTAAAGAACCATTGTGCGAAGATTATGTGGGTGCTCATAGAGATGCCTCTATTCTAAATGGTGTTATAGTAAACGAGATGCCAGACATCGAAATAGAAAACGAATTATGGACCAATATCGGAGACAAATCAAATAAAGAAAAAATTTCTTGGGTGGAAATACCAAATCACAAAGTGCGTTTATATTACTACTTAATAAGTTAAAGAATATTTTGTGCACGAGTTTCAATTTTTTGTTTTTGTTTTAGATAATCTTTCATCCTGTAACATCGTTGGAATCCTACAAATCTAAAAGCGAATACGTAAATAGATTTCATCTAGTTTGGGTAGCGCACAATATGACAAAGCAGTTAGAAAATTTGGTACCATTAGCATCGACAGGTGCATCGGTAATTGTAGAATCGCGCAAATATCTAGCGGATCTGCGCAAAGAGGATTTGAAGAACTTTACTGAAGAACTGAAAGATCTCGCACAAAAAAATGGACTTCGTTCACTCCACGATTTTGATTCCAATGAGCATGTTTTTGCCCGTTTCTGTAAAAATTAAAAAGCGCAGTTGAGCAAAAATAAAGGAGTTCTAATCGATAAAGTTAAAGAAATGCGGATATTATATTTAAAAGAGAATATTAATTTTAGACTGAATTGGCAAACATTAAAGATTTTCGATTCCATATAGATATTAAGATAGTTTAAATCTAACAATAAGTTTCTCTCGATGATGAACAGAGTTCATCAAATGTTTTATTGTATTTTTAAAAAATTTATGATATTATTTGACATATAAAATGGAGATGTAATTTATTTTGTTTTATGAAAAAATGTAATATATGAAAGAAGCCACAAAGAAATTTTCTTCATTGTTTTATTAAATACTATATATTAATATATATACAATAATTATATATATTATTGTATTATATATTATAATATATATTTTATATTATTGTATTATATAATATAATTATATATTACACATATAATGTTATGTTACATAATATTATATGATATACATAATTTTTACATAATACATAATATTATTACATAAATAATAGATTTATACAATAATAATAAATATATAATTTATACATAATTCCTCTCTACATAATATAATCAATAATAATTATTTCAACCAAATATACAAAATATGCAAATGTTTGTAATATTTGTTAAATATAATTAATATTGTACTTTATATTCTTGTACTGGCAAGTTCTTTAGTTATTTCAGATATTATTTTCTGATCTTTTTTTTCCTCTTCTTCAGATTCCAAATCACTTTGTGGATAATCAGAAAGTGCTAATTATAAAAAAACAGATATATTAGAAAAAAATAAATATAGAACACAGTTACAGAAAGAAGAGAGAGTACTCTTACCACATCTATCTATTTTCTCCTGTCTGGCATCTTTTAAAAATTTCTCTTGTACCGCCATCGCTTCTTCAGTGTTTGTGCAACGAGCATACTTTTCCAATAGTTCGCCATTCACTTCTAAGAATGAGTGTCCCCATCGAAATTTTTCGAGATAGAGCTTAGCCTCATTTGGGAATCCAGTTATAATTAAAGTAGCTGCTATAGCTTCGACACAGCTCAATTGATAAGGTTTTCCATAGTTTATTGGATTGGTAGCAACCAAAAACGGCAATATACGAGAATGAGACATTTTCAATTTATGAGAGGGAGTGTTGTTTATACGAGACCAACTGCAATCCACTACCGCACAGCCATATTTTTCCACTATCTCACGATCCATCGATGTTACACACTGTAATAAAAATATTTCAATATTGCGCCTGCAACGTCGAGACTGGGGTGGTTTCTTTCTGTTTATTAACTACCTCTTTACCAAGTGGAATAAGACACAAGCCTGGAAATAGAGTGCCTAATCGCAATATCTTTATCAAGTTATGTTTCACCAACTTCTTGCCGGTACATTTCTTAGGATCACAGTTCCTCATATCCCACATAGCCACGTGAAAGGGTAACGGCCATTCGTCTATCGGTTCTGAAAATATTCAAATATTCAATCCCGACTGTTACAATAAGAAGCCCATTGAATTTCGCGAAATCCATCTAACCTGTCTCTTCATTCTCCTTGTCCGATCCCTCCGATTCCATGTCCCTTTTCTGATGGTACCTCTGCTCTTTGCCAAGAACATGTCGGGGCCTTCTTTGCAACAATTTCTTCTTATTTTGTTTCCTACGTCCCGACATTTCTTATTCAAGCTGCTTGACGTATTATCTTCCACTGTGCACTTGACGTGACCCGAGACCCCAAGTTCCCCCAAGTCGTATCTAATCTAACCTAATCTAACATTTGTTGTCACGTGACATTAACCTGACAAATATCAGCTGTTGGATTTCAGCGCAGTGTTGCCAATTTCAGGGGCGAGCCGTGGCGGCTGCGCAGAGGTGGTGGTGGGGGGCACACCAAACCACGTGACGCAGCCACGTGATGCAGTCACGTGACGAAACGGCGCGCGCACCCCCGAGCCCCCAACATGCCGCTCCCCCCACCACCCGCCACGGCTCGCGGCTCCCCCTGAAATTGGCAACACTGTTTCAGCGTCAAAAGACGTCACACGTGACTAAAAACAAAGAGATATCAATTCGTCATTGTTTTCATTATCTTTTCCTCTTTGTCCCTCCAATCTTTAAATAGATATCTATCTTATTTTATTCCGTTCAGTTAAGAAGGACAAATTTATAGCTTTTCGCTCGCTGATCGTGTCGTCTGAAGATTCGAAAGAATAAATATTTGACAAAAATAGTATACATAAAAAAAAGTCTGAATTTAAATATATATTGAATAATTTTATAAAGACGGAAATATTCTTAATATAAAAATAAAAGAAAGCACGTTGATATTTTGTAATTTATTAATTGCACGCATTTATATATATATATATATATATATTGCGCAAAATGCGAGGCGATGGAAATAAAAAAACGCTCCCACAATTCTTGAATGTCACGTGGTTACGCATAGTAATGCCGGATACCGGATACCTGTAACGAGTGTTTGTGTATTACGCCTTGAAGAAAATTTGAAGAAAAATGCCGAAGGAATTGGGTCGATCCTATCGATTAAAGTCAATGAAAGACTCGACTAAGAAGTTTATTGTTAATCCTTTCACGCTTCGTGCAAATGTCTTACGACGTTATATCGGTAAACTATCAGACCTATCTATCCAATTTTGTAAACAATTGGTTAGATGATTAATTTTATTACGCGCACTTTTTGCGCAGCTTGTGTGTATAAATGTATTTACGTTTACATTTTTCCAACAAATTTCGCAGATACACTTTAATTTATCGAAACATTAATCTCTTGTATTTTTTTATTTATCTCTTTTTACGCATGAAGCTATATTTATTGCATGTGAGAGGATAAAATGAATAATGTAGAGAATTTGTATATACAAGATGCTATAATTTCGGATCTCAATAAATTAAAACATAAATTCGTGACTGGCAATCTTATTCTCTTCTCATGTTCTGTGTAGTTTAAATTTTATAACTTTTTATATCCTTATCATCAATGATAATTGAATTCCTTCAAAAATTATAATGCACCTTTTGCAATGTCATCTTTTGTTTTCAAAATTGTGAAAAATTAGATTTGTATGAAAAAAGAATTTACAAACAAGAACAGGAATAATAAAAAACTAATTTTTTATTTATTACATCTTTATAAGGTTCTTTGAATAGAAACTTTTGTATCTTATATAGGAGAATCTCATATTCATGTACTTATATAAATATTTTCTTTCACATAAATTATACAAATTAATAAACTTATGTATAGATAATATAAACTAATTAAAGAAAAAAATACTAAATTAGTTTGCAAGTACATTTTATAGTACAAAAGAAAGAACGTTTTTGTATATTGAAAGTATGCACATTGTAATTAATATAAGTTTTGTGTACATTCTTATGAATTTCAATTATATATAATAAAATATTAAAATATTAATCTCTCTCTCTCAAAAGTAAATTTTATTAAAATGTGAATTGTAAACTAAAGTCATTATGAAGAATAATATTAAAGATTCTTCTGAATATATTTCTGAATATGTAGTCACTATTTTATACAATTTCTATCTGTTTATAGAATCAATTGATGAAGATAATATGAGACCCAATAAGCAACTATTCACCAGGTGTGTTCAGTCAAGTTCATTTAGAAGGTTTTTGGAGAATCGTTTACCTCGACAAAAAAACAATTTTCTACAAAGATATGAGTATAATAGAGGAATCCAAATTAAAAGATTACAGAATCCACATAATAATGAATTGATGTGGTATAGAATTAATGTAAGTGCTATTTTTCTTACATAATACGCATCATATACATACATTAAGATTTAAGATAAATTTTTTTATAAACTTCTAATATTACTTATATATCGCAGATATCATATGGCCACAAATATGAAAAAGATTATATTATAAATGCTTTATTAAGCTACATGACACCTAAAGTATTCGTTCCAATAATGGTAAATATAATTTCTTTTTTTTTAAATTTATATTTTATTCAACATTTACATAATTATTCTATATATGTTTATTGCTATAATATATTGATGATATAAAAATTCACATGATAAATTCTAATACTATAATTTGATATGGCTTATTTGCAGTGAATGACAGGAAATCTTAAATTATACTAATGTTTAGCAATATGATATATTAATTTAAGATTTTTATTCTTGTTGCAGTTATATATCAAACTATGATATCAAAAGTGAGAAATTATATGAATTAAAAGACATTTTCTTATTAATCTGTATTTAAAAATTAATTTCTGTTTGCAAGAAAATAATTTATGTAATTTTTTCTTTTAATGTTATAATTAAAAACGGCTGCAATAAGAGCAAGAAACATTAAACTGCATATAGTAATAGACATATGTATTATATTACAATATAATAGATAGAATTCTTAAATCTTTATGACTAAATTCTGTATTTACTTGTAGTATAAAAGAACAGAGAACGGAATTACTTTTTACGTCGACAATTACAAGATGGCACGCGAATTGCTAAATTGTAATCGCAAAATCACATTGATAGACGGCTTCGTACTACAAGTGTACATAAAACAAGAATATCCATATTACGAGATAAATGATAAATATAAAGAACAAGTTAAACAAACCATACTCAAGAGATATGTGCAAGAGACCAATGCTTTGAATTTGTCACAATTTCATCTAGATTCTGGTTGGTATAATAGGATTAATAAATCATAATAAATAATAATACTAAATTTAAAAACTGATTATTAATTAACGCAAATAATACTAAAGATTTTTTTTATAATTTATGTATATATGTCTTACAGATCTTGTTAATGATTATTTCTGTGCATTACATCATCCTGTAATATTAATAACCGTGTTAAATATCGTGGGCGAATATATACCAACATTGGAAGCCTTGAACTTAGAAAGCAATAAGCTGCAGAGGATTGATAAACTTATGATGCTAAATAGAAAATTCTCAAACTTGAAAATTCTGCACATTGGCGATAATAAAGTGAGTCAAATTATATATCATTCGGTTTTATTCGGTTTTATCATTTATGTTTTTATTTATATTTTTGCACATCCAGATAAAAGACATATATGAGTTGAATGCTATTAAAAATCTAAAACTGGAGGAACTAAAATTGGTTGGAAATCCTGTCTGTGACAAATATGAATCTCAACAAAGTGACTACATTTGGTAATATATATGTGTATATATATTATTTCAGTATAATTTTTTTTTCGTTAAGAAAATGTCGAGAATAATTTCTGATGTTATTCAACTTTGCAACAGCAGTTATTGCATTTACTTTTATACTATTTAAAAGTATGAAAAGATTAGTAAATGTATGTTTTTTAACGTATAATTTCTAAACATTGATCTTACACAAGAAATCTATTTTGAATTACATCTAATAGAACACATTTTATTGCATGATTGATTTATTTAATATTTTATATTACACCACATTATATTATTTATATCATTTCTTCTGTTATTATTTCATAATAAGAAACGTATCTTATTATACAATTAACATATAGAACTCTTACGTGGACTTTTCTTTCTTTCTTTGTAGTGACATCCTGAAATGGTTCCCGAAGCTGCTGCGTCTGGTGAGTATCTTACATATTCTTTGTTAAACGGGTGATTATCACTGGCCACCTTGTATAAGTACATTTGAATTTATATACCTTTTCATATGGCATAAATTTTTGTTACATTGTTCAAAAGGATGACAAGGAATTACCACGACCAATTGGATTCGATGTGATTGAAGCTACCAAAATACCACAATCACAAAGGATACTTTTTACTGATATAAAAGCGCAGCAAATTGCGTGCCAATTTTTACAACAGTATTTTACTATATTGGATAGTGAGAATCGTCAATTTCTACTTGATGCATACGAAAAAGAGGCACACTTTAGTATGACAGTAAACACTTCCCATGCTAACAAGTAAGTGTCTATGCAGCTTCCAAAAGATTATGATATTGTCTCATAGGTATTGTTTCTGCCTTAAGTATTATTATAATATATTTTTAGTATTTTGACTATCGTCTAATGCTTATAAAGTAAAATTTCTTTTCGCAGATTATTTAGGTATCTCATAAATAGCCGGAATTTATTCAGAATATATGACACAGCCAGAAGACAGCAGTTATTGAAGTATGGTAGATTACCTATTGTTTCTTTTATATCAGAAATGCCACAAACAAGGCATCTTTTGGATACCTTTACTATGGATATTGTTCTTGTTGCAGTAAGTTGTTATATAATTACATAATGGTGATTTGTACATTAAATATTGCACAAAATAGAGACAGACTTATAGATATATATTTATATTGATAATTTATTTCTTGTTTATAATTTATAACTTATGTTTATAACTTGTTGATAATTTATTTCCTTCACAGCAAGCAATGATGTTTATCACGATAACGGGTTATTTTCAAGAGCTTAATAGTGAGGAACAATCCATCTGTCACTTCAATCGAACATTCATAATTGTTCCGGAGGGTGATGGATACTGTATTCGCAATGAACAATTGCATATTAATCTGCCAACTGAGGCACAATTGAAGCAATTGAGCCAGCCGATGCAGCTAAAGACGCCGGAGCTGTTACCCACCGAGACTTTGCTGGAGTCTACAGCTCCAGAATTAAACAAAGATGTAAGACAACAAATGATAGAGACATTGAGTCAACAAACAAACATGAATCCGAAATGGAGTTTAAAGTGCTTACAAGAGATGCAGTGGAATTATGATAATGCATTCACTGCGTTTCAAAACTTCTTCAAATGTGGACAAATACCATCAGAAGCATTCACAAAATGTACATGAGTAAAATAATTCATCATTATGATTCTTGTAAAACACAGAACTTTGTATCGTACTATTCATGTTTGCATTTTTAACGTACAAATTTTTCTTTATATTTTGCATCAAAACTTGAAGACAAAGATCAATATTAGAAAGATGATACAATTTTATTTAAAATCCGTCTTGTTTTAATTTACATTAACAAAAATGCTTAAAATATGCAAAAAGAAGTTTATTAAAAATTATCAATAGGAACTTGAAGGACTTTATGTTGCAATTTTTATGAATTTTTAATAAACTTCTGATATTTATACTATTCAGTGGTTATCAATGAAAGTATTACAAAACTACAAATTTTCAATGGAATTATTTATAAGATAGTTTTATCTAAAAACTCTTAAGGCTGGATTATAGAGGCCGTAAACTTTTTCCGTAACCGTAAATTTAAGGATTCAACCAATCGCGTTGCTTGATTCGGCAACGTGATTGATTGAATCCTTAAATTTACGGTTACGGAAAAAATTTACGGCCTCTATAATCCAGCCTTTATTCTGTTTAAAAGAAAGTTTACAATAAATTTTTTGATATGTATGATGAAGATTTGTAATAAAATGACAGTAACTGATAACATTCCAAAAACAAATCTATATATATTTTTCATCGATGCCACTGTATTAATTTATGAAAAATGTACGAACTGTTATGTAAACACAGATGAATGTGTCATGATAAAATAAGTCGGATTTCAATGTATTTTTTGATCAGTTGGGAAAATACTAAATAATTCTGTTATAGATTACTTTCTCTTTTAAATCTTTAAGTTTTGATATATAATATAAAAATTTCTTTAAACAATTAAAGTTATATTAAATACAGGGTATAGATTATAGATAAAAATATTGTTAATTTTCTGTTAAAATATGGAATTCATATAGTATATAATAACTACACAGTATTCATACCAAAGTAATCATATCAAAATACTTTTTATAAAATTAAAAAAGAAATTACTAATAGTTTTACTATTAATCGCTCTCGCGATCATACGCTTTTAGGTGTTTAGAACATACATTATAATTTTTAATTTATGTCGATTAATCTTTTCGATTTATATGAAGAATGAGTGAAGAAAGAAATTGATATATGTTTACATACTCATGGTCTTTATGTTGGTTTGTTAATGTTTTACACACATATATACAGAGATGATAGATATATTGTAGAAAATATATATTTTTTACTTAACTTGTGGATAAGATGCAAGAAAAAAGAAAAAGGAAAGTTAGAATATATATGAGAGATTAAAGAAAAATTAGATTATATATGAGAGATCTCCACATAATATACAGGATTTTATATTTTATAAAATTTTATAGAAAATAATATATTTTATAAAATCTTGTACATATTTTTGTAAGATTGATAAACCTATAAGTAACTGAAAAAAATTCTATTTATACTTGCGAGAAAACTTTTCTATAACCTTTTGAGGTCACTGTGATAATTAGTATGTTATAGTTAACATAAAAAAGTTTATATCGAAAAGATTAAATTGATACAGTTCCTAAATGTATACAGTTCCTTTATACGTTATTTCCTTAAAATTATATTTTTTAAAGATAGAATATTGTATTCTTGTTCTAATATATACTAGATTTTTTATTACTTATGCGGATAAGCCAAATTTATTTTTATACATATTTTAAGTATAATTAATATTTAAGTTAAATATGTTTATATAAGTTTCAAGTAATTGCTTAGATAGGACATTTGCTCCTCTCTCTTTCTCTTTTTTTTTTTTAAGAAAATTTATAGAACTAAAAGTTGATACAATTCTCTCCTGAAGATGAAATATGCATATATATGAAACAATTTCTCGAAATTGTCATATATAATATGTAGTATTGTGTGTTACAAATAAATATTTGAATAATTTTTTATAAATTTAAATAGTGAAATATACAGCTTTGGAATGTGTAACAATTGTTATACATATATCATTAAAGGAGAGCGCTCTCATTGCAGTATAAGTATAAATTATTTAACTACACTTTAAATTATTCACAATAAATTTGATAATTTTATTTCACGATATATATACCTATGTTAATGCTGTACAATAACACTGTGCAAAGCATAAAATTCAATAGAAATGTTATTCTACTGAGAAAATGGCTTGTATTTCACAGTACACAATGAGAAAAAAAAGATGCAGCGCAAGAAAATGATATTTTAAGTTCCAATTCCTAGACAATATATAGCCTAATTTCTCATAAGAAATCCACAGGTATCAATGGCATTATTTATACATGCGGTACTTCAAGCGATAAACCTGTCAATCAGTTCGAATTCTATATGTCGAGTCCAGTATTTATCGCATCATATAAAAAGAAATAAGATGCAATTTTCTTTATATCGGTAGATATGCATCTAGATGCTGAAAAAGAGAAGAAAAATAATTTATGTTTACATATTTGTATGCTAAACTGCGACATTATAGTGACTAGGTTCTCATTATCAATGTCATATCATTTTAATAAGAAAAGCAATATGTGTGTGAGTACTCTGATATGTCTCTCTCAAATGTCTTTTTTGTATTCTTATATGTATATGAATATGACAAAAATTAATAGATACTTTAATTTGTAAAACTATGCGAAGAGAGAATATCCATTTATATTATAAATATTACATAAACAGATTACATTATTCTTCTTGTTTCTCAGAGGAAAAATAATGTAAATATAATATAATTTATACATGTATTACTCAAATTATTAATATTATATATGTATGTGTGTGTATATATGTGTGTGTGTGTGTATGTGTGTATATATATATACATATATATATATATAATTACATATTATTAATTATAATTATACATATTCACATCACTTTTATTAATTTATATATATATATAAATTAATAAAAGTGTTGTGAATATGTTATAATTAATTATGTAATGTATAGAAATATACGTATATATATTTAATAAAATAAGTTTAACACATTTTTTAAAATATATATTTACATTTTTTAAATTTTGAATATTAAAAACTCCTCTTTTTGTATGAGCAAAGTACTGTGATTGTATAAATATTAATAAAAAAAACATATGTCCACATAAAACTGTAACATTTTGTTATTTTCATTATATTTTAATCTAACTGTAATATGGAATATATATAGAAAATGTATTTGTTTTTGCATTTAACATCAATAAATAAGTTCAATTTTTCGAAAAAGGAAGAATGATGAGAAAATAATTAAAAGAAATGAAACTAAAACGAATCGATCTAAATAAAATAGAACTAAATAAATATAAATAGAGATTTTTGAAAATATATGCATGACGAGAGAGAGAGAAAAAATAATGAAAAATATCAAATGTATATATAATTCCTCTCTAAAAAAGACATATATATATATATATATATATATATATATGTATATGTTATTTAAATAAAATGCGTCATTTTTAGTCGGTAATATAGTGTACAAGCAGATGAATTGTATGATTGTGGTTGCGGTCGAGAATACACTACGAATGCTTTGAAACATCATTCTATCTTTATTCTTCTGGAATGTAGAACAAAGATAGAATGATGTTTCAAAGCATTCGTAGTGTATTCTCGACCGCAGCCTGTATCGAAATTCGTTCGAAAATTCGTCTTATTTAGTACTTCTTCGCAAGATATGTTCTCCTAATACATACCTCTTTGCAACATATATTCTCCGTGTCATCTCTCGCCTGAATTAATAGTAAAACATCAGATGCAAAGAAGTGTACATTAGGAGATCATATCATGCGAAGAGGTTTCAAAAAACACGATAATATGACTGATTTTGTTGGCTCTACTTAACCTATATTTCCTAATTATAAGTAGATGACTCTTCCCTTTGTTTCGTAGAAAAATCCAATAAAGAAGAAAATGTGGAGAAGAAGATAGTCACATATACGGAAAGCACGTGAGTAGTGTTTAGGTTTGAAACAATTTTAAAAGCATTTTTGCTAATTTTGGTTAATTGAAATTTATCTCAATTTGTTGAAGATTTTAATTAAAATTATTTCAGAACGAGAAAGAGATTTTATAATACATAATTATTCATAATGGAGAGAGAAGATGTAAGAAAAACGACGGAACACAATACATATTCAGAAGATGACGATTCTTTACACATCGCTTCAAGGTGTTGGGAACGTGTTACAGATGCTGCTGTCAAGGTATATATATATACATAGAAATTTTGACAAGTCAGTGTCAAAGTATAGGCATGCCTCAATGCTTGTGTGTCTGTGTATATATCTCACAGTACTGTTTTATATTTAATTCTATTTTTAGACTGGTTACAGAGAAGGGATACAGGATGGAGCGGATTCTGTTCTACAAGAAGGATTTGACATAGGTTATAAAGATGGTTTTGAGACAGCTTTTACATTGGGAAGATATAAAAGTCTGGCTATCAATTTATCACCTACCGTAAAACATCCTGTGGATATAACCACTGTTTTCGATAAAACTAGACGAGGTACATGTTGGATATGCAGTATGGAATCGCAAAATAAAACTTGGAACGAGAATATTCAATTTTCTGAAATCATAAGTAATCAGAGAACACACTCTGCGGCAGTAATAAATAGGCTAAATGAATACTTTGAACCAATTTTAAATAAATCTGGAATTAAGATTAACAACTCTTTAAAGTAGACATATTTTAGTATTTATAACACAAATAATGTTAGTTGAATAAAAAAAAGATTATTAAAATTACATAATACTTTTATAAATATGCCTCACTGTAAAAATTAATTTCCTTATATAAATTTTTATTAAGATGTTTGAATAATTATGTGACTCAATCATACAGAAAATTATTAATAATTCATGTTTTTATAGATATAATCCTTCAGGAGAGCCTTCTTTCTTTCGATACAGTACGCTTTCTTTAGATTTCTTGAAATCGTCGCTAGTAACCTTCATGCGGCGTTCACGTAAAGCCATTAAACCAGCTTCCGTACATATTGCCTAAAAATATTATTTTCTAAATTAATATTTTCAATTAAATTAATAATTAATATATTTCAAATTAAAAAAAAAATAACGAAAAACATTCGTATAATAACAGTACATATAATGCAAAATTAACTTTTTAAAAGAATTTCTTACCTTGATATCTGCACCAGAGAGATCATCCTTTGCCATAATTAGCTCTGCAAGATTCACGTCAGGTGCCAAAGTCATTCTACTCGTGTGAATATTAAAGATTCTTCTTTTGGTCTTTTCATCTGGTAGAGGGAATTCTATTTTTCTATCAATACGACCGGGTCTGATTAAAGCAGGATCTAAGGTCTCTATTCTGTTGGTAGCCATAACTACTTTCACATCGCCTCTGCTATCAAAACCTGGTAATCAAAAAAGTTCTATTTAATATTAAATCTATACACACACAAGAGATATTTTTATATATTTTACACAAGAAATTAACATACCATCAAGTTGATTAAGTAATTCCAGCATTGTTCTCTGAATCTCCCTTTCACCACCGCTATTGCTATCGTATCTCTTTGTTCCTACTGCATCTATCTCGTCTATAAAGACAATGGAGGGAGCATGCTCTTCAGCAACTCTGAAGAGTTCTCTCACAAGCTTTGGGCCATCACCTAGATATTTTTGTATAAGTTCAGAACCAACGACTCTCAAAAATGTAGCTGATGTTTGATTAGCTACAGCCTTAGCGAGCAATGTCTTCCCTGTTCCAGGTGGTCCATAAAGTATCACACCCTTCGGAGGCTTAATACCCATTTCCTCGTAATATTCTGGATGGGTTAATGGTAATTCTACAGATTCTTTAATCTCTTGAATTTGAATATCAAGACCTGAAAATAACAAAATATTCATGAATTATACTTTTGAATTATATTTTTATATTTTAACTTGTTTCAAAAATAGATCTTTTTTTTTTTAATTTATGATTAAACGTTATATTTGGTTACATTACTTTAGAAGCTTCTAATTAAAAATCAACAATTTTAATAAAATATTAATTAAGGATTTATAAATATAGATAAATGTAAATATAATATACCTCCAATATCTGTATAGGTCTCTTGAGGAGCCTTTTCAAGCTTCATCACTGTAACCATAGGATCTGTATCATCTCCTAACACACCAACAACAGCATGAACTTTATGATTTAGTAACACAGAGCAACCAGGTTCCAATTGATCTTTATCCACAAATGACAAGATGGATACATAATGCTCGGAGCCAACTGAGGTGGACACTATTGCATGATTGTCATCTATTATTTCTTCCAATGTTCCAACAGACATTGGTGTCCCACGAAGATCGTCCACTTTCGATCTTTCCTCCTCGTTTTTCTCTTCTTGCGGCTTCAAGCGTTCCTGATTCCTGATGAACTCTTCCTCCATCAATAGGTAATCCTTTATGCGTTCCAGCTTCAACAGTTTCAGTCTACAACGTGTGTGAGGAGTCACTTGAGGCAGTTTTAAAGCTGCATCTGGCCCTTTAGTACGTCTCTTCTTTTTACCCACTCTCGTGGGAATTGGTGGTTCATACTTCTTCTTCTTATCTTTGTCATCCTTCTTGTCCCCTCCGCTACCTCCAGTACCAGATTGGTTTTGACCCTGTTATAATTTTTATTACATTTGTCATATTTTAAATTAATGCAACATCAAATTCCATGTATATATTAATAAAGAAATAAACTTAAAAAATATATACATTAAATTACTTAGAAAAATTAATAAAATATTCTCTTGAACAATAAATTTTTTATATTAACTATATTGTAAATAAATCTTAATTTATTATACGACGAAAAATATTTGTTTTATATTTATACAAATTTAACTAATTTATTACATATAAGCTTCTTTTATACAAAAATTTGAAGGTAAACTAACATTTGAAAGGTTAACCTAAGAAAGAGTATAAAGTAGTATAAATGCGAAAAAAATGAAACATTAACAGCAGTAATTAATTTTTATTGTGCTAAATAACGAAAACATTGCTTTATAACAATAAATCGTAATAATGTTTCTTTTTAATCTTGACAGACTTACCATTTTCTGGTTAATGCTTGGCTGTTCTTCGAAAGGGCGAAGTCATTCGCCAGGATTCGATTGTACATTATCGATATAACATCGATTCTCCCACCACCTATTCCTATCGATAGCGAATCTCGATTGCGGGTAAAATAAAGAAATATTCACACGGAGAGAAGCCTTTTCTCCGATTCATCTAATTCAATTTTTCAAATAATTTCTATTTTGATATTAACTAAAAAAATAGAATAGAATAAATATGTAAAATAGATTTAATTTCCAGACACAAGAACAATTACATTAACTAAGAAATGTGATAATTATTCGTCTCTCTTTCTTCGTCTTTCTGAAATTATACTCCCAAAATGATTATTCTCTGATATACTGTTTTTTTTAGAAATTGAATCGATCGTTAGCTAATGTTGTATAATATAGCTGTGTATTAATTATTAATAATTAATCATAATAATATATTATAATTATTATAATATAATTATTAATTGTATTAATTATTTATTATTAGCAATGTTATTCAAAAATTTTTCATATTACTATATTGAAATGATACAAAATTTAAGGTTTAATCAGCGTGCTTTATATGCGTTTCGTCGTTAAATATACAAACGTATTTTACAACGGGGCTAAAAAGTACATATCTTCACGATTCATTGTAGATCGACAATGTAAAAATAGGGCCAGTTTCATCTCCGATTAATTTAATGGGCCGATTAAATTTAAGAATTGCAAAGTTTAAAACTGATGAACTTTATCCACATTTATAATAAGATGTCTGTGCTTTGCAGTTGGCAATTTTTTAATTTAATCGGTCGATTAAGATAATTGAAGATGGTGAAACTGGTCCATTAGAGTGATAAGAACGTTGCATCGATAACACACGTTATTATCAATACAACGTACCTTAATTCGCGCGAGTCTTCGCCTTGAATTTTTAACGATATTTCGAAAAATTCATACAGAATTCGGCAGTGTGTCCATTATCATATTGTATATTAACGTATTGTTAAATGCCCCACACTCTATGCTGCAAAACACGTTCTATCCCACGTTGGTTCTTTTTTTTATTTAAAAACAATTTTGATTTATACAAGATGGCTAATATATCCCGCTTTCCTTCGAGTGCAGAAGTTTCCGATAAACAGATCCCGAGATACTCGAGATAAGAAGTACAAGTGCAAACAATAATATATCACTCTCGCATTTTTAAAGATCTATTAAATCGCGTTATGTATATATTATATATACTCATGGTCGCAATTCAACAATGCTAAACATTTAGATTGGTGAGGTTTTATTTTAGCTTTGAGATCTACATCTAATAAAGTATTTTCTAGCTCGACTTCCGTCCCTCTGCGCTCACATCTTCGCTCAAATTCAAGCGTGATGCGTAACGAAGGGAATAAAAATATACGTTCGTGATACCGCGACGTTTCGTGCGTAAAACACGACGACCGATTATACAATTACATTGATCGATTGTCGTATCAAAAAAATTCCGATAACAAAAATCGTTCAATATATAATAGCCAGATTAACGTAAGTACAAAGTAAGAGCGACTTTCACTGTAAGAATTCAGAATTACAGAGACATAGGACTAGCATGTTTATCGTTATTCATGACTGCACTCGCCACGTTATCTTACGTTCAGCTTAGTTAGAGATTGATAGATTCGAAATGAAATATCGAAACGCGTTTTTTTTTCTGAACTCTCCAAAGGTTTCTGAAACAGGAAAGACTTCCTGCCGAGATTTTTATGGACTGTTGCGTCGCGTTTTTTTGTTTATTCACGATGATTATAAAAATCGTCAACACACGCATTAACACGCGCGACAAACGTGTATTCCAAGTTATTAAAGGCCAGCCAAGATAATTCTAGGATCTTCTATGGCGTCTTTGATCTTTCTTAGGAACATTACAGCTTCGCGTCCATCGATCAGTCGATGATCGTATGTCAAAGCTACGTACATCATTGGTCTAATTTTAACCTGGAAATATAAAGCGTTAATTGTTAGTTTACACATTAGAACGAAACTGACGAATCTTAATAAGGATTTCGCTGAACTTTACCTCTCCCTTAACGGCGATCGGTCTCTCGAAGACGCCATGCATACCGAGAATTGCACTTTGCGGCGGATTAATGATGGGAGTTCCTAACAGGGAGCCGAAAACTCCACCGTTGCTTATCGTGAAGGTGCCGCCGTCCATGTCCTCGACGGTGATCTTCCCTTTCCTGGCTTTATCGCCTATGGCGGCCAGAGCAATCTCGATCTCGGCGAAATTCTTATTCTCCACGCTGCGTAGCACCGGCACGACGAGTCCCTTCGGGGTCGCGACCGCTACGCTAATGTCTACGTAATCCCTATATACTATATCGGTGCCGTCTATCACGGCGTTTACCACGGGTTGATCCTTCAGAGCGTAAGCGCTGGCCGCGACGAACGGACTCATGAATCCAAGTTTGATACCGTACTTTTTCGTGAACGATTCTTGGTGCGTTTTTCGAAACTCGATAATGCGACTGTAAATTAATAATGCGATATTAATTAATAAAAAAATAAAAAGCACATACATTGAACATCTCATGAATAAGATCTTCAAAATTATAACAAATGCGACTTCATATCAATGGAATTACCTCATGTCAATTTCATTGAAAGTGGTCAACATGGCATTCGTGTTTTGCGCGTCCTTCAGACGTTCCGCGATACGCAGACGCATTCTGTTCATCTTCACCCGTTGTTCTGTCCTGGTGCCGATTATCTCGCGAGTATAATCAGTGGGAGGTAGTTGAACTCTCGCGCCTTCCAATGACTGAAAGTACACACCGTTCTCGTTAATTATTTCTCATCGTACTCCTCAAAAGCTACGTGATAATTATTTGTCATTGACATTTACCTGCGCGTGTTTGATGGCCGCGACCGGCATCGACGCGATAGGGGTCTGAGCTTGCGGAGGAGGTGGTTTAGCGGCGGGTGGCGGAATCGACGCCGCCGCGGGTTCTGGCGGAGGAGGTGCTGCTGCTTTGGGCGAAGATGGTGGTGGCGGAGGTGGAGGTGGAGGTGCAGCCGCAGCAGGTTTCGGTGCTTCTGCCGCGGATGCAGCAGCTCCGCCGGTCGCACCGATGTCGATGCTACATAACTTCTGTCCTGGCTTCACGGTATCGCCGTCATTAACGAAGAGCTCTTTTATGACACCAGGTCCGGGCGATGGAACGGGAACCGATGTCTACGAATAAACGAGATTAAAGTGAGAGAGAGAGATTATATAAAATATATTATTATATATTATATAAAATATATATTATTTATAAATATATATTATATATATAAATATATATATATATATTATATAAAATATATTATATAAAATAAATTATATAAAACTCTTACAATACAGTGATTGTATTTTTTACTTTGGGTTCAAGTATGATAAAGAAATAAGAAACTAAAATCTGTACCTTGTCCGTTTCGATTTCGCAAAGAACATCATCTTCCTTGACCTGGTCGCCAACCTTCTTCTCCCATCTCACATCGCCCTCGCTTACACTTTCGGCAAATGCAGGGACTACAACTTGCCTGATCTCCCCTATTTTTTTTTTTTAGATAACAAAAGATAGATTAATTCGAGTTTATTGTGCGTGATCTTTGAAAAGCGTAATTGAGATTTAAAATATAAATATACTTACATAATGCTGAAGTTGAATGTATATGTCTCACTTGATTTATCCAATAACAGTTTGCCTTATATTTTCTACATCTACAGGCAAAAGAACACTTTATAATCTTTCCTACTTTATCTTCCATTTTCGAAGAATCAAAAGCAATTAGCGCAGCATCGAAAAACTAAGGTTTCCAGGCATGTGCGTAGAATGTTATTAAACTTCTATATCAACAGTATATTTGAACAGCAAAAATATATAGTATGTATAGATGCAAAATAATGTATAAACAGTGTTACTTACAATGAAGTTTTGACATTGGGCGCATGTTCCGCATGGATAACTACAGTGCGCCCTGTATAAAAATAATAAAAATTTTACATAGTTAATAGTTTCCTGTTCTATAATGGATTTCTTTCGATGTTATTTCTTTTTCCTTTTCACAGTTGCTACTCTCTCAGAATCTTCATTATACTCTCGTCTTAATAAATCTCCAATTAACCTTACCTTGACTATACAACGATCTCGTGACCTGGAAAAAGAACGAGTTAGTTTAGTTAGTCATTTCATCATTGTTACAAGACATACTCGATGACGATCCGGTTAAAAGCCGCGGGTTCAGTCAGAAAAACAGACGATTGATCTTATGAAATATTCTCTGACACGGTCAGAGATAAAAATAGTCATTGTTCCACCATTAAGAGAAAGAGAAAACGGATCATCGGCCTCGCGGTTTTTACAAGCGAAATGATTAATCATCATATCCAGATGTTCGTCCATAAACACCGGTCTCGGACCAAGAAGACTCCTCGGAGAGACGTTTAAATTGACAGAACGTGACGCGTGACGAGTCACGAAGGTGTCGACGAAGTGATATGTATGTATATTATTATGTAATCTTGGTCGCGGTGAGAGAAAAAGATTAAAGGTGCTACCTCGCGCGAAAAACGAAACGAAGAGATTCTCCTTGGACAATTTAATCTCCAAGAGCGATATAAATATCAGAGGCTATCGATGACGAGGAGAAAGAGAGAGAGAGAGAGAGAGAGAGAGAGAGAGAGAGAGAGGGCGGGAAAGCCGGAACATCATCCGCGCGTAATAAAATCTTACCCTTGTCCGTAACACGCTACTCGGCGTGATTACGCGAGGCACGAAACGCGAACAGTTGGACAGCATCGCGGCCATCCTGCGATAAGGTAAGCGTACACTCCGAACTCCGAACGTCCACTCGCGCGACTGGCGGGCAAAAATGACGGCGCACACCGGAGACGAGGAGGTTGGAAGAAGGATAAGAAGGGAGAGCGAGAGAGAGGGCCGAATTAGATAACCGGCGGCATCTGTCAAGAAAGGACGGCACTAGCTCTGTTGTCCTGTATTTCTCAATATCTATAAATCATTATTCTCATTCTTGGATCTGCTCATTTTTCTGCGATAATCTCTGTTGACGTTTCTTCTTGCGTAGAATGAAATAAATGCAAAATAATGTATATATTCGAGCTGTTTTTTTTTTTTCAAGAAAAAAATATACAGAAAGCCGGAAAAACAAATTTTTATGTATATGTAATAGGAAAATTAAAGCTGATAATTGAAACTGAAAATTAAAACTCATTATTGTATTAAATAAAATTTATACATCCATAACTCAGTGTAATGTTTGCATACAATAATAATCTATCATAAAAATAAAAGCTAACACAGTTCTCTTGCAGATTTTAATATTACTTTTTCGCAATGTAAACTTTTTTTTCTACTTCTTTGTATCTTTGGCGAATAGTGTTGCTTATCCATGTAGATAATTTTTTATTGTAAGCCTCTTCAGAAATACATACGACAGATATTGCAAACACAGTCAGTCTTGCATGCTCAATAAATTCTGTTGTAATTTGTTCCGGTATCTTTTGAAATTTTGTATCGAGACATGGATATCCAGTAACATAAACATAGTCAAATGGTTGGATTTCTTTACCCAACAGACCACTATCTGTCTCCAACCACCACTTATTTTCTAAGATCTATTAAAAACAATTATTATATTATATTTATATGAGATTGCAACAAATAATCTTTTCAGTAATATGCTTTTCTATCTAATATTTAGTTTAAATAATATGTTTTTTTAAATAATCATCATTATATAAAAGTAGAAATACTGCATTGCATGAGACAGTTCACTATATACATACATGAAAACTAGTAATTTGAAGACTTGCAATCATATACATATAATTGTTCTCAAACTTACAGCTATATCTTGTAAGGATGTATTACATGGATAGGAGAATCCTGGACGTGTCTCAGGAAATTTCTTTGGACAGTTTTCGACTACTTTTGTTTCCCTTAAATTTTCTGCTTGGTTCCTGTACTTTTTATCAATTTCATGTCGTTGTTTCAATGAAAACAGATATTGTTCCAATTTGTAATTAATCTCCACCACTCCTGTGCCATCCTCAACTGCAATAAGATTGGAAAAGTTTAGATACAGCTTCTTGTTTATTATTAAATCTATCATTTATCATGCCTCTTGCCTTACTTGTTAGAAATAAATTATTGATATTGCGCTTTACATTTGTAACAATTCCAACTAGCTCAATTTTACGTACTTTAATATTAGGCATATTGAACGGATGAAAATGTACATAACGGCCTTCTTTATAAGGTACTAATCTATATAACTCCATAATGAGTATCGGTACGTTTAATGTCATTTGTGAACCTGAAATTACAAATTTACTGTAATTTATATTGTTATTCATGCAAATGTAATAATCTTAATTATATAAATTTTTCATTATATTGCATCCTTACCAGCATTGACATTAATACCAGGCCATTCTTTTTTTGACGAGAGGAATTTTTGATAATCATCATATTCTTCTTTACTAAAGGCAACAATGCCATTTACTAATTTTTTATCAGACATCTGTCTGAGATAATAATATGTAATTATGCGAATTCGACATTCAAATTTAACCTCTCTCAAGATGGATATAAAAATATTATATTCTTTTGTTATTAGAATAATATTCGTTATATTAAATCACCAATTATCCTGTAAAAAGAAAAGCGTTTTTCGATGAAGCAATTAATAATAAGTATAAAGTAATTTAAAAAATCTATACAAAAAGACTCCCGCCAATTTTATATAAGAGTTTGCGCAGAAAGCATTTATTAGATTCTAACATACATTCATACTAACATTTCATTGAGTTATTTAATATTGCAAAAATTGTTGATTTCTCTTAAGCTTTTCTATTTAATCTTTGATAATCAAATGTCAATTTGTACATCTGTTTTGCTTGCACTCTTTTGCACTCGAAAATTCTTAAGTCACGATGCATGAATATCTAGATACGATGCGCTCGATCGAAAATATCTTCCAACGCGATCGATTGACCAATCAGAGCGAAGGAATCTTCGTCCTGATTGGTCAGGCAAAGGCTGCTCTACCCACGTGTAGATTTCCGAACCCATGCAGCGGAATAGCAGAACGCGGAACCAATCAGAACATTCAATTTCGCGTAAAGGAAACGCGGAGCGGCTCCTGATTGGTTGCGCTCTCGTTCCGCGTTCTGCTATTCCGCTGCATGGGTTTTCACCCTCATTTATTCGGTGCAGATTTACCATCTTTAGGAACACATGCTGTGACGTTTGTGTATACGTTAACCGCTTCATAAAATATTTGAACGTGATCTTAACCGCATTCCTTTCTTGTCGGGCAGTTTTTGTTGTGTTGTGTCTCTGTGTCTTGCGATAATAACAAATGGATAAGAGGAGAGTAGAGGAATAAAGAGAGAAACGTAAATGATTATATTTCAAATGTTTAAATATCTTACATAGATATATAAGATACGTGATGCCTACTCAGGATAGTAAACGTACCTTGGAAGTCTTGCAAAAAACTCACGAGCAACTCCAGCGTTATTATATTCTTTTACGATTGATTAGGAGAGATCTCGAAAGGGTAGCAAATAATTTCGACGCTATAAACAGTGGGGAGTAAGTAATATTTAGATATGTATATAATTAATACGGCCAACATGTTTCATTTTTAGAGTAAAAATATTTTTATTATAGAAAATACAGATATATTTTACTGTAAAATTATGCTGCAAAAATGGAGCATAATTTTTTTCTTAATAAGATCAATAAAAAATTATCTGTTTAACCATTACAGTATTAAGCTAAGATCATTAGGAGATGAAAATTATTATGATTTAACACGCATTGAATACTGAAGGAATTTTGTATTGCTTGCCATTTACACCAGAAACTTTTGCTATGTAAAATATATAATTATAAGATATATAATAGAATTTTCTATATTATTATAAAAATAACGTATATTATCTCAGTGATTGCAATGGCATTTAGTAGATTATTAAGTTAAAGTTATTCAGAAATTTAAAAGTATTATGATTTATTTGTTGCACAAACATGTTAATTAACTTGTCACCAATTATCATTGAAATCTATGGCGTTCAATGTATTAACTAAAATTATTTATGTTATAATTATAATTTTATTATAGATCAAATATATATAATTAGATTAATAAAAACCAAGCGGAGTAATTATGGTGCAATGTATATTTTATTTGTCGAATAGTATAGCAATACAATCTATAGACTTGAATTTGTTTTCTCACACCTTCTAGTTTCTTCTCGCATTTTGATTAATATAAGTTTATGTTATACGAGCAACATTTATAACACAATTTAAAGAAAGATCATTCTTATTATTCTGTAGCTATAATTTTTATATATGACTTGTATTACAAAAAAAATAGGATTGTGTAAAAACTAGAAATTCATTATAAATGTATGGTCGTTTTGTTTATTTTTTATTTTTGTTTTCTTTTTTGTTGATTTTTTATTTTTTCTCCTTTGATATTTATTTGGTTATATTTGTTTATAGTTGTCTTTTTTTTAGACTTTAGTGTATACATAAGACATAATTTATAAATAATATTCCAGTTTGATGTGATATCGTATATGCGCGAGATGGACTGAAAGTATGAACTTTCAACTGGAGATTTAAAAAAAATGTATGCTATAAGAATAATTCTATTTTGTTTTTATTAAAATAAATATGTATTTGTGTTTTTTTCCAGGATCGCAAAGTCAATTTGAAGAACAATACGTAAGATATAAGTCTATAAAGTTATAAATTTTTTATAACAACATGGAGCCTTCTAAGTCTATAATGAATAAGAGACTAGATTCTGCGATGCAGCAAAATCCAACGATTTCATCGCCGCTGCGGAGAAAATCTGTTGCTTTCCAAAGTACACCGAATGTCCTCTCGGAAAATGACGATGAAGCGGAACGTATCGCACGTCGACGGGAGATTGTTACAACATCGCCGTTAGCTTTCACTAATACCAGTAACAGAAGACACTCTCTTGGTCTGGGATTCTTGGCGAATATCCCGGCGCCTCAGATGGCCGAGAGTATAACTCAATGCATAAAACTAAGCGCCGAGAACAAAATCAATATTAAAAATGCGTTTAGTTTAGCAATGATCGATTTTATGACATATATGATAAAGAAGCAGGACGCAAATATGTCGAATTTGCAAGTGGCTAGCACATCCTTGGATGTAAGCACCAAAATCTACGGATTCCGTGTAGATAGCGTGCATACTCAAATACTCAAGATAGTAGGCGGATTGGATAAACAAGCAGCCGATGATGCGGAGCGAAATGCGGAGGAGCACGAGGAGGATGCTGAAAACGCGGAAGCAAACACAGCGGAGAAAAGGAAGAAGAAGAAGAAGAAAGCCAAGCAGAAGATTTTTAACACCGTAGAGGCTCTAAAAGGCAATATCGAAACCATAAAACCCATATTGATGATGATAGGCGAGGAAGATTCACAAACCAGCAATATGTTGTATCAGGCGACGCTACCGCATCATGCAAATTCCGGTTTTTATCAGCATTTATACAAGGATGTCCTCGTTGACGTTCTAGAGAAGGAATCCGAATCGCAAAATAATTCAGATATAAAATATAATACACCGTTGATCGATGACTTCTCGAATCTTGAGATTTGCGCGTCGTACTCGAATTTCGAGTTTCTCGACTGGTCCATGGAAGATGAATCGGAAGAGATGAATATGACCGAGGAACATAATGATCATAATCAGAGTAATCGATTCCAATTCGATCTGGATGCGAGCGTGGAACTTGATGACGGTAATAATCCATTGCCTGAACCAATGAACTACTTCGACTTCCAGCAGGACAACGACAATAATGTTTACGGATGTCGCCAGGAGGCAGCAAATCGACGTGAAGAAAATATTCTGGACGTGCACAACGTTCCGATACCAGCGACGAACACGTTCGAATATTCCTTCGTCCAGCCGAACATGAATTTGCATTGGGCCGGACCGTCTCATTGGAAATTTCGAAATTTCGCGAAACCTTCCGCTGACGCCACCGTCGGCATCAAGGTGATTGCAACTTGCAAACAAGCTCCGCTGCGAAAGAGAAGACAGATCGAACTGTTGTACGATGAGAATTCCGATGTGATTAATGCAAAGTTTGCGCTGAGCCATAGTAATAAAATACAAGCCAAGACTGCAAAGACGGAATGGAACACAGAGGACTTAATATTACCGGAAGACGTGCACTATGATGTTGCGCAGGTGATGAAGCTTTACCTGATGTCAAGATTGAGTTTAAAACCGTCAAACGATGGAAAAGAGGATGGTGCTAACGCGGTGGCCGCCGTGGATGTGTCGGACAACGAGAGATACGATTACAACAATCCAAACGACACATTGGAATATTGTCCCGATGCGAACGACGGCAATGATTATGATGACGGGGACGATTGTAGGAACGATGGCAACTTCGAAGACGCGGATGCTGTTGCGTTAGCTAGCCAAAACTTTATCGGCGACAATCTAGTCGCCGCGCCGAAACTAGCTAACAAAATATCCATCGAGTACTGCTTGAGGGCGAAGAAGATCGACATGAGACAATTGAAGAAATCCATATGGAGGGTATGTACGGATGACAATGTTGACCCAACAAATATTAACGAGATGGAGAACACTGAAGGTGCGAAAATAAAGGAGAGTAAAAAGTTTAGTGTTATTTATAAAGCGCTACCAAAATTATTAACGAAAAGCAATGCCGAGGCGTTAAGTGTACCGATTTCTTTTATATCTTTATTACATCTTGCGAATGAGAAAACGTTAAAGCTTAATTCGTTATCGGACTTATCCGATATCATCGTTGAGGGAGGTTGAAAAAAACTGCTACTAAAATTTTCGTCATAATAATACGAAAAATGCTTTTCTTGTATATTAATATAAAAAATGATTTATTTTGATATATTAGTACAAAAATACTTAAAAATATTTTATGAAAAAAACAATTTTTTATGAAGAATAGATCGAATAATGTTAGGTTTGCTTTAATTGCATAAATATACGATATACTATATATGAGCAATACATGACGTATGAACACATTTTCTGTTTTTTTTAAATAATGGACTAAAAATTAAATTAATTTCTTATTTCAACTTCTTTGAATTAACTTTTATTAGAAATTAGTTGTAATTTAATAGAGAAACACGTGCAACTTGAATCAATGATTGCAAAATATTCAATCGATATTTTATTTGAAAAATAACTATTTTCTCAGAAATACTTGATTCAAAAACAAATTTAATAATATATGCATTTAATTTATTTGCTTTTTTATGAGGAAATTTTTAATTAAAAAAAGTAAAGATATCCGTGAAAATATTTTTAATAAATATTATAATTAAAATGTTTGTTACATACTTTAAAAGTAATATAGTTCAACCAATAATTACATGGACATATATATATTTAAATAAAGTTTATTTTGAAGCATTTGCACAACACCATTCTACACATCTGCTTATGTAAGTAAAATAATTCTGATCATAGGATCGCTTTATATATGTATATCTTACAGAGACCAGTTCGTTGAATTAATGCGCACAGTGTGAGCTGCCAGAATTTTCTCAAATCGAGCTTATTAAACATTAATTAATGTTGCGCTCAAACTGCGATTTTGGTCATTCTCTCTTTAATGACTAGGTTAGTATATTTAAGTCATGCAGTAAATTTAAGTTTTTCGCTAATAATAAAACAGCAAATATCAAAAAAACGTCTCGTCGCTATACGGAAATTTACACAAACGACGTATCGATTCGTGTAAATGCAATAGCATCCGCTTTGGCAGTATAATTTTCCGTTTTCCGATTTTAGTAATAGTATATAATTTCTTCTTCTTTCTTCTTACATATCATATCGTAACTTAGGTCTTTTTTTTAGATTTAGAAATTCACATTATCGTTACAGCTAAACGAATACGTATGCGCACAAACTTACGCGATAAATAATGTATATATAAATATAGAATCTTTTTCAAAACGAACATACAGAATGCGAAAGTTCAAATATATGTTATATCTCTGTATTGCTTCGACTATGACACCCTGTATAGGCGACGACAGGACTCCGCGATTTATCTGCGGTCGCAATTGATAATGACGATTACATTTTGTACTTTGTAAGTTACCTAATGTACATCTTCATCACAACATCCAGACGACTGTTGAACTATATTCTCTTGAAACTCACAATAGCGATATCGTTCTACGATCAGAACAGATCCCTGGGATCTTTCTATGATAGCTTGGCCGAAAATTGCGAATACATTGTTACACTTCACGTTACTGCATCGTAAAACAATGCTACAAAATAAAAAAAAAAAAAAGATATGGAAAGAATACAATACATAAGAATATTGCACAAAAATAGTAAAGTCTATACATTCTGGTAAAATAAAAGTCGACGCGCGCAATGATTATAAATAGCGATAAATAGCGCGATAAATAATCTACAATGGATTGGACAATATACGAAAATAAAAATTTACATTGCTTAAATAATCTAAATGTAAATTCAAAATGTAAATTCAAAATGCAATAGAGCTGCAAATAGCACCAAAAATACGTTCGTCTAAGAAATAGATGTGTTTCTCCGTTACATCGTATTTTAAACACGCGCTTACATATACGATATAACAGCTTTTTTTCATTCATATTCCGTGTGCACTATTGGCAAAATAATTCTGTAACGACCGAGGAAGAAAATATTCTTCGAATAGATTGTCTTCATTGATATTTTATAGAAAAAAACAATCTATTTTTTTCAATATTTTTATAATTCGCACAAAAATGCAACTATGAGAAAATTAAATTTCTATTTTAATTGGAATTGAGCTTGTTCCAAATAACACTTTGTGTCAAAATGGAGAATGTCTTTTTCGCGCTGCAAAACGTCAAATATATATGTGCTTCGAAATACATTTTGTTAGCATAACAAATATCGTTTAAATCGATAAAGACAGGTATTATCAATCGATTATTCGCTGATATTATCAGCGAAAATCAGTGGAGCTCAAAAAGTGCTACCGCAAAATCACACGTAGTCGTTTGTCCGCTTCGAACACCGAAAGCTTGTCAGCGTAAATCGATAAAATCCTTATGCGATTTTCATGAAGAGACGCGCGTGACTTTTTTTTTCTTACCGCAAACAATTATACGACTAGTGCCTATTTTCTACAACCGTAACTCGAAGGATAATGGAAAAACCTTCCCTTATCGTTCTTAGAATGCGTATCCACGCCGTAGGAATCTCAAAGCAAAGAAAAGCAGATCGGGAATCTTGTATATCGAAGATTCCATTGACCAGAAAGTACCAATCACTCGATCAAGATACAAAATGAGGCAAGATGGAAAAATCAATAGTAGGAAATATTACTTATGTGGCCCTAAAAAGAGAGAGAGTTTAGAATCGATTTTCCCATGACACAATATCTGAGTGAATCACTAATTAAGGAGCAAATAAACTTTAACTTTAAAAGATAACGATCTGTGTATTGTGTAACGTTTGTATTTTTCTGGCTCTGGGCGGCTTATCAGTTCTTTAAACATTCACGAATCAGACAAAAGTAGGCCTCTAATTAAAGATATTTGTTAAAGCAGAATCGATATCAAAACTTCTCAAAAAAGACTTCTATTCCTAATATCGATCTCCATCTTTCGGACTCATATAGCGTATACGTATTGAGAGTATCTCGAATTAAATATATATTTTTCAGAAGATAACATTAGAATCTCTCTTTCTCTCAAACATTCGCAATAGCGGTTACATCATAGCTTCCGCTCTTTCTCTGCGCGTACACTCTACATACATTCCGTGCATTCTTACAATACAATCGTATCGCGAAAGCTTTCACAGCGAGAAGAATTTTAGGAAAGTCTGCGGAGGAATCGGTACGTGGAGGGACGCTTGATCGACGTCCGCCAGCTTTTCTTGAAACGCCGGATCCTGATCCGCGATACAAGGATGACCAAGCGATCGCCAAAACAAACAACGACAATTGCGACATAACTGTATCATTTCGGCGTACTCCTCCCGCAATCCGAACGACCTGGACAAAACAGACGAAATGCGTACAGTATTGATAAACATAAACTTCTAGAATATTAAATTGATCCTCGGCTCGTAGAAGATATGTATGTATTAATGAGATAGAAGATATGTATGTATTTTAACCTTCGGGCGATAGTGAATATAGTCTTCCAGTCTTTTCCAGGGTTGTTTTGTGTGGTAGTAGCGATCTGCTGCGGCGTGAAATGATACTGGGCGAGCTCGCGCCAGATTCTCTGCTCCTGCGCCAAAACAGCGAGGTGCTCGCAGGCCTCGGACGAGGCTTCGATATCCCGCGGATCGCTCAGGCGTAAGAGGACCTCTCGTCGGCACTCGGGTGGCAGGTCCGACCACTGAGGTTGCTGTTGCTCGTCCGGCTGCAACGGCTCATTCGTTACGATCCTGAATTGCTCCTTGTAAGTGTTAAATTATTAACTGTTAACTTTTGAATACATTACCTGAGTGATGGTAATAGATGAGGCGATCTGCAAGATTCTTTCTAAGGCTGCCTTATGCTTTTCCCATAGGATAATGGAACCCAGAGGTCTGCCGCCCCAGCAGCAACCGGCACTGAAGGCCCGAACTCTCTCTATGAGGCGCCGCAGTCTTCCCGTCTGTTGTTGCGACAGTGACACTGCAAATAATCAGATCAGAGGTCAGTTTAGCATGAGTAGTCCTGATCTGTCCTCTTTCGGGAAAAGTGTATCCGCGGAATCGCTTAACAATTTTTCGCGATGGATTCATCTAAAGACTAACGAAATCCTTTTACCTTCCAGGGCTACTTCTTCGAGCATGTTGAAGAGTACTCTCTGAGCGCATCCACTGAGACCGCCCATCCTATGACTGACCAGAAGATCCAGGAGACGGACGATATAATTAAATCGACGGCAATCGTGTACGGCGGACAGGAAATCCAGCCTCTTCAAGGCATCACTCAGGCCATTGAAGCCGGCGATCTGTAAATTTAGGTATGTATAACGATCCTGCTCTCACTATGATGTCTAAGTATAGGAGATGCAAGAGCTGTCGACAGTTTGTTACTGGTATGTCTCTTTTGTTTTTTTTTTTTCTTCATTTCTTTCTCGCCGCACTTAACATGTCTCTATCGAGCAAATCTCAGTCTCTTTCCTCTTGCACAAGGTTGGGTCTAAATTAAGACCGGGCCGGAAGGAGTCACTCACCTCGCGTGTACACTTCAGTGTGATGTGACAATGTGGTTGGACGGCGTTTTCTGAAATTTAAAAAATATGTTTGTCAGTCAAGGATCCTCCTGCGTTAGCATTGTTTTACTAACAATAAGAATGCTCCCCCTTCTTTCGCCCCCTTTCCCCCTTCATTGGTTGACATCGTCAAAATTACTTGACCGAAGTGTCTGACAGCTGACTCGAATTATTGATATTAAAGTAAAATGATACAAAAAATACAAGTTTGTAATAAACTTGGATTTATAATTGTAGCTAACAAAGATTGGCCCGAATCGTTAAGTTTCAATATAGACTACTCACCTTTCTTCTTATCTTTCTCTTTCTTGTCGCCGGCATCTTTCTCGCCGCTGTAAGAAAAGAAAATGATATGAAATAAACGCGCTTTAGATGTAACATATAATACAATTTATTGAAATTTCAGAAAATTTAAATTTATTAAAACGAAAAGAAATAAAAACAGAATTTTTCTAGTTATAAAAATAGGCTACATATATAGATGTGCTTACAATATTTTACATTGTTACATATCATTCTATTTTTCTCTTATTTTATAATATAAAATATAATGACGAAAACTCGGTTGAGACGCAGTTTATGTCAATACTATAATTTAATGACAGTCTGTGTAAAAAAAAAATATTACGTAAGTAAAGCACATAAAGAAATATATGAAAATTTTTTTCTTTACTTTCTATTCGATTCAATCATAGTTTCAAAATAAATGCAAAAATATGCAATTTTTTAGTATTGATCTTTTTTCGTTTATATATATTTTTTATATTAAAACATTTAACATTCTAGTTTTTTCTCCTCATATATTATAATGACGCTGTGAACATAATATATTGTGTATATATAAATATAAATACTTCTAAATATAAATCTCGTTCGGCCAGTTCCTTAAATTAAACGTATGATTTGTATTATATCGAATAGAAGTGCGCGCTGTAGATACTTTCTGCGGAACGCTATAGAGACACTAATATACGATATCCCAATTATGGCATAATACACCGCGACCGGTTTCAGCGGACTTCGTGGCTGCTACATCTCGCGACAAAGTTAGCTTCGAATCGGAAAGCTAATATTGTTCACGAAACAATTCCGTGGGATTTACATTAGTTTTCTTATAATTTTTCCATACGAAACTTTGTATGGAAAATGGAAAAGTAATAGAGAAAAAGTATATGTAAAATATACGAAAGAATATTAAAATATTTTGGATTCTCTAATTTATAATAACATAATACCTGTAATAATTATCAATCTTTAATATGATAATATCAATTCTAGTCTTTTAAAAAGAAATCGATATTTCGAGACTATTTTTATTCGAACATGACAATTGATAGAATTTAAGTTTTATAAATTTCGAATATTGCAAATTGATTTTTAAGTGTCTAATATATAAGAAATATTCAGATAAAAAATTATTACGTATAATTTTTATTTGCAACAAATAATGAACTTTTAGTCTGAATCCATAGCGCAAGAAAATTGATCAGGGTTTATATATCCGCTAAGTCATTGTGAATTATTGATATTATTATCGAGCTTTTATCTGACGAAAAAAAAAGACAAAAAACACGCGTAGGTGTTCGTATAATCACGGTATAATCAGTTAAAGACCACGACAAATCCGTCTCGACAGTGGTACCTTTAACAGAGACCATAATATAACACGCCGATCATAATCAACGCAGACACACTTCGCAAGTGGACATTAACAACTACTTTCATCGACGACAATAACCCTTTCATGTCAGTCGCGACACGATAAGAAGGAGGAAGCAAAAAAGGTGGTGCATTAGAATTGCATAAATCACATTAGACAACGCATATTATCATGAACCGCGGGATGACTCCATAGTCTCATAATAGACGCGACATCGGTTATTTAATTGTTACCAGATTACAACGAATTCTATTTATAAGTAAGAAGTTTCGAGTCGATATATACACGAGATTTATCCTTCGCTTTTAAAACGTAGATTAATATTCGCACAAAGTATTATCGAGAGTCGCGAAACGCGGTCATCATCTCTTGCTAATCTTACAATTAATATAAGTCAAGTAAGTTTTCAAAGCATATCCAAGCGCGATCGATACTTATTTAAAATCCTATCGTTTATAAATCCATTAAAAGGGATACGAAGATAGATACAAATTTCACTGAATATAATGATCTTTTTCGATTTCTCCTTCGCGATTATTCATGCATGAGCTGCAACAGTACTTGCATGTAGAAACGCGATTCTCTTTTCAGATCTTTGAAATTTTCGATCCACAAATTGCAGAGATTTGGATAATCCGATAAATGTCATATCGAATCTGCGAGATATATCAGATTTCTTCTTCAGATTTGTGACAGGAATTTTAAGAAATGGAATCAATTCTAAAGAAAGGCGCAATATTAAACTGACTGCCTCGACTGTTTACAACAATTTTTAGCCAATTATTATTCCAATATTATTAGATCTAATAGGCTTATATCATTGTTATTTCCAATTCTTATAGGTTTTAAAGCCTAGTGTTTTACATGAGATATCTAAAATAATTTTTTTTTTTTGACACATCTAGAAATGTAGTACAACTTTGTTCGCATTTTCCTCGTCGCACTTATGATTTATTCTGTCTATCCAAGTAATGACGACGTTCTATTATAGGGACGCAACGATGTGACCTTGCGACGTTAACTCGCGCATATATTCGCACGTGCAACAGCCTCGTGTGCGACGTATGTATATATTTGTGACTTTTTCGCATGAAAATGAGAAAATGACAGAGTGCATGAAAATATTGTCGATTTTAATATCGATCGGGATGCGCCCTTGTCCTTTTAAATTACAAACTTAATGAGGCCTTTAAGGTCGTCAAATCGTTCGTAGGAGACCTTAGGCTTATGCTAATATGATGTAGAGACAGAGATAGAGACAGACAAAGAGAGAGAGAAAAAGAGAAAGGAAGGGGAGGGCGAGAAGATATCTCATGTCATTAATTTGTAGGATTATGTAACTATTTATAACGTTCATTACGACAGGCAAGTTATTGTAGAGACGCGTATGTACGCGTGCGGTGAATAAAGAACCGTAAAAGCGGAAAATCTCCCGGCAATGTTCAATATCGATACCTTGACTAGACCACTCAATGTCAAGCCAATGTTTTATGGCTTGAAGATATAGAAGGACAAACATGTTTTATATCGAAATATATAATTTGACGTCATATCGCGCATGTCCAAGTTTATTGTCCAAGTTG
Source organism: Prenolepis imparis (assembly GCF_030444845.1). NCBI lineage: Eukaryota > Metazoa > Arthropoda > Insecta > Hymenoptera > Formicidae > Prenolepis > Prenolepis imparis. The sequence goes on from NW_028141160.1 coordinate 17,424,091, forward strand.
AACTTCAATAACAGATTTTTCTATAGAGTTCACTAGATTAAAAAAAAACATCGATATTCGTCAAATATTAAAATATATAGTTTTCGACCTATAAATCATAAAAAATAAAAATTTTCGTGCACATATTTTAATTTATAATTTCAGAAAAAATATGCTACTCTAACAGCTGATAATCCAAAAGCACATCGCGTTAAATATTATTCATTAAATGTTATTACAACAATAGTATTTATAATGTACAAAAATAACTAATCTAGTTATTAGTCTGATTATTAGTTGTGAAGTGACATAGTTTCAAAGTTATAAAAAATATACGTTGATGGAAGGTAAATGTGGGTTGGAAAGTTCTATAGTCGCTGTTTCTTCATTTCTCTTTCTATCTCCGAGTCGCAGAAGAACAACATTGGTGGTTTATTTTAGTTCTCTTTGTACAATGTAGAGATTGATATATAACGCAAGTGCATTCTCAGCACCCTAAGCATCTTGCTCCATTAGCTCTGCGGTATATAAAACGGTCGAGTTAGATCCCAATAAAAATGTTTGAGGAGGCAGAAACAGATTTTAAAGGGATCCAACATGAGAACATCGAAAAAATAGGTTTATAGCGATGCGGAGACTTTCTGCGACGGAATTCGGTACGCGAAATGAATAGCTAAAAAGATTTGCGAATAAAACTGTATTTGGATTTGGATCGAAATACAGATATAGCCACCGTTATCGATTGCCTGATAAATTCTTTATTACGGAGTAAGAAAAACAAGATTATTTTTGCAAATTATGATTTTCGCATAATTAGAAATTCGAAAATTCCATAGCTACCTATAATCGATCAAAAAATCGATCTGCTTACATAAAATAAAAAAAAAAACTTCCACTAGTCCATATAAATCAAATATATAAGATACATCTTTACAATTATAACAAAATTTACAATTAATTTGATCCATTTTCTTCTCTTTTTTAAAACATCTAAATATTATTATTTAATCGATATTTAACAGATCAAAAATTTATCACTTGCTATTTTATTTTCTTTTAATATACATATGTTTTTTAATACTTTAATATTTTACTTTAATCATAGCTTTATCAAACTTTGTTATACTCAACATTTTTTCTTATATAAGCAACGTAGGATTTCGTGACGACCATTCACCAATCTCAAGTGTTAGCTGGACGCGATAAAGGCGAATATATAATAAAACGGTGATTTTTTTCATGAGATAATCCTGCACGAAACTAATAATATACAATGCAATACAGTGCGGTATCGCATAAATCGCGCGAATAATTAATGCGAATATATTGAATAGAGAGTGTCAGAGATCGGTCGGGACACGAAACTTTTACTTGCATCGGGTTCACCGACCGTTTCGTGGCGCGTCTAATCCCGTCCAAGCTAGGAAAACTCGCGTAGGACGAATATACGGTTGAATCGTTGAAATAATGGACGCATCGAGCGTATGTTAAAACTTAAAACCAACGAGGGAAACGGAGAAAACCGGCTTTTAAATCCTTCCTCACGCAATCTGTATACTTTCCAGCCATTTTCTCTAACTATATCAGAATCATTATACGTGTATATGCGCGATAATATATAACGACAAAAAAGAAATTTATTAATCCTCACCAACGAGGTCGATGTCGATCCTAGATCCTAGATATATATATATTTTTTTATAAATATACTTTTAAATTTAATAAATTAATCTCTTTCACGAGGTTCAGGTAGAAGAAGTGGCTCGTTTCTCGTTCACAACTTTTCCGCATTCTTATTTGTAGCATAATGAAAGTAAAATGAGTAAGTAAAATTAGTTTTCCATTGTGATTACGTTACTCGAAGTTAAGAATTCTAATTAAGCTTTAAACACGCCCAGAGTTCACATACTTTCAAAACCAGGTATATTAGAGAATATGTAAGATATAATATTTATAGAACCTATTTATTTCTAGGCCAAAAATTGTGTTGAATTCTCTCGAAATAAAAATCTTGCTACTCTTTCAACTATAATGAGCCACATAATAATTAATAATCATAGCAATTATGTTTTTCTTTCATTTAGAATATCTTTGCCAATATACTGTCGATATGATTTTACGCGCAACATAATTGACGATATTTTTTTTCTACATAAAATGTAAAATTAAAAATCTCATATCAATTTTTTTTGATGAAGATTTTCTCGCAACTTAAGTCTTTATTTATTACGAAACATGTTTACGAACGTTTGTTCCGCTCAATCACGCAAAACGCAAGAATTTCGATATGATCGGCCGATTAAGTCTTCTATTAAGCGCGTAAAGATTAAAAAAAAAAAAAAAAACGCATAGATATAATAAAATACGCTTTCTCCGCGCTGTATCATTTTCCGAGTTTTCTTTGTCGGTTACCACGTAAGAGCAACGTAGATATATCGCCGTCGACAGCTTCGACGAGGAAACACAGGAAAAGGCTGCTGTCTAACCGAATTTATCAAGGCTGCGTGGGTAGAGCACTGCGAACGGTATTGCGAATTGGTGCAGGTCACGTTACTAGCTAGGTCACGACCCACTTCCGTCTCGGCAAGACTCGCGCCAGTATTTCCCCATTTTAAGAATTTGCCCCGGTTCGTTCAAGGATGCCTAATAATCTCGGCGCGGATAGGACCTCTCTGCGAATCCGAAGAGATTCACAGTTCTGTCGACGATAATGTCTCATGATTCTTGCAACATGCTTTAACGCGAAACGAGAAATGTACCTGTCATATTCTATTTCTCTATAAAAGAGATTATTTCAACTTTTATTAACTTGTATATAAAAATTTGCATAGCAAATTGAAAATCCCTTCGTTTTATGTCGGATTTTACATAAACTTGAAACTAACTTTACCAAAAAATATACTAACTAAAAAATATCAAAAAATCAATATTATAAACGATTCAAAATAAAGGTTCTTTGTAAAATTGATTTTTTGAGAGGTAGGAACAAACAAGCGTTATTTTGACTTTAAGCTTTATTTTGTTCAGAACATTAAGATTTATTGTTAGTTACCGAGATATTGGATGTCATAAAGTTATTGGAGAAGATAACGTTCCCATAAATAAACTTTTGTCAAGGAAAAATTACTTCCAAGACTTATCTAAAGATCCATAAATAAAAAGACAAGCAGTCTGCGATAAAAAAAGAACAATAAATTTAAAAATCTGTATTATTATGTACTAAAATAAGAGATGAATAATTATCTCTCCCTCTTTCTCGTTTATAAAATTAATATTAAAATTATCTTCACATTAAAATCTGATTTTGTTTAACGAATTATTCTTTAGACGAAGATAACGTTAGCTCAGATATAATATAAATTCCCAATTGAAATTTTCGTTTATTAGCGATATTTCCAATCTAAATTTCTGAGAAACTTGGTTAGCTTTGATTCCCATATTAACTCGTCTTCATCCAGCGTGAAGGAAAGGAATAAACGAGTCAGTTTTTTTCGACGAGTGCGAGAAAGCGCAACGAAGAGTCGAGCGCCCTGACGAAACTTTCGTGTGCAACAACGCGAGAGCTTCGTATATGATCGTTGATAATTCCCTCCTAAAAAACTCTCAAATATCTCACAGATATAAATAAAAAAATATTAATTTTTATTCATTAATTTGATTAATTATTAATATTTTTATACAACGCGTACCCCCTCAAAAAAATTAAAAATACGGATACGCTGTCAACTGTCAACTACATAAGAATTTTTAAATATGTTTGTTAAAACTGCAATATTCTGTTTTATTACGTCATTTATGTCTCTAAATGTTTCTGTTAGTATAATAATCTACAAAGTAATTTTTATATGGCATACTTTATTGTCAAGAAAATTTGCAATTAAGTATTATGCAGAATATTTTAATACTGTAATACTGCAAGAGATATTATATTTAATTTATACATTTTATATAAATATACATTTTATATATTTATTTTAAAAATAAAACGTATAACGTATATAACGTTAGTAGAGCAGAAATATTACGTACGAATAAATATGACTTTTGAGAATATATACAACATCATGCACTGTGTGCTAATAAAAAAATACGAAAGCATGTTGCATATTGCATGTATGTATACGTTCAAGATTTTTATGTCTGTAAAAAATCCGGATGCACGCACGCACGCACCGTTAATTGGAAACGCAAGGGGCACGCAGTGCGAGATTTGCACCACTTGTAAAATAAATACTTCAAACAAGGCGACGAGAAATGCTTGCTAATTTCTGGCGACGATCTTAATGGAGAGAGAGAGAGAGAGAGAAATAAATACGCAACATATATGTAACTAAAAAAGTTTCGTATAAAAGTCCGTTTCGCACATTGTGCATTTATTTAGATATTAATTAATAAAAATAAATAAATAAATATGTGAATGAATATATAAATAAATACATACTTTGTAATCGTCAAAAGTATGAGATACTTAAAGAAATAATTGAGTATCACATTTTTAACGGACGTATTTTTTTAACAAGTAAATGTTATTTATTTTATTTTATTATCCAATTATTTTCTTATTTAAATGCATATATATTATATGTTGCATAATCTCTAGAAATTACGTAACTGTAAAGTTTTTGCATTCATTTCCGCAAATTAATTAATTTCTCATATGTCGTATGTGTTATATAATAATTATCGATTATTTGAAGTTAGAGTTAAGTTCCAATTAAATCGCAAACTAAACGTCACGTTGGTGTGTGTATCGATTAAATTTGCAGTAGACTAATTATCAGGTTTGGAATAAAGAAGTAATTTTATTTTATAGACAAGACTATTGTCTAAAGCTAACGTCGATATGAAAGCAATAATATAAAACAATTATCAAGTTTGTTTCAAGATTCATTGCGAACCGATTGACATTCAGTACGCTATTATAAATCCGACATAAAACAGATAATTTAAGATCTTTCGTTTCTCATCGCAGAGAAGAGAAACTTTTTATCAAATGCGATTCAGAAATCAGTCATGCTTCAGAGATATAGAAAGTTATCTTTTAATAAAAGGCTTTAATTAACTGTACAATGTATAAATACGTAATAATAACGCATGTGAATTAATGAAAATAATACAGCACAAACTTTTATCCGTTATAAATTACAATCATTTCTATAAATAATTTGATTACGACTTGGATTATTCTCTAAATAAAAAATACTAAATTTACGAGTAGAATTTTTTTTTCAAGTAACAAGCAATCTTTATTATATTGCTCACTAATAAGATCGCGTTTGGTTGATTCGCCAACAGCGAAGAATATTTACGAGGCATAATAAGTTGCGCACGAGGGAGTATGTTTACGCGGTACAGCTGTTTGCAAATGCACATGTTGCGGAGACAAAGAACCGCACTGCGTTCTTTGACAGCGCGTTCGCCAACTTGATGCACCGCGATTCTAATTATCTAAGTCTGTCACGGTCACAAACACAACTGGTGCAACGAGCACAATGGGCTTAATATCCGGTGGAAGAAATCGTGACCGGCGGTCACCTCGAGGACGCGCAATCCGTCAATAAGTCTTCGATAAATATCGAGAAATAATTACGATTTAATCTCCGAAAGCCTAAATCATTAGTACAGAGAAAATCCTAAATCATTAGAGAGACCAGTTGTAAAGAGATAGCCGGAAATGTCTGTTACATTAATTTCGAAATAAAAAATCATATTGTTGGATGCAATTTATAGCGATGCATGATATATATGTTAATCAATTTCTAAATAATTACTGAAATTTTTAATAAATGTTAAAAATTATTTCCTTCTCGGAAAAGGAATATATTTTTGCAAGTTACATTTACGCGCATTTAGAGAGAATTTTCTCTTAGAATTTACCCTAAAAATCATGGTAATCGTTGGACAATATAGTATGGAAAGAATTTTATGAGAATCTCTTCTTTCTCTGATTAATATTTATCACAATAAAAATAATAATATCTATTATAATAAAATGTAAAATATGTTTCATTAATTTTACTCTATGCAGTTTAGTAAAATTACTATAATGTCCCACGATTACCGTGATTTTCAGGGTAAATTTTAAGAGAAAATTCTCTCAGTGCACTTTTGGAAAGTCGAAGAAATAAAATAGAAATGCATTATAATCAACCTATTATTAATCAAACTCTCATATATGAAATCAATATTTCTTTTTGCTTCAAAAGAAAATAAATTTTTATTTATATATTTTTTTCACATCTTATATTTGGGTTAAATTAATTTTTAAAGAATTCTAGATTCTTAAATTTAAAAAACATTTATTTGTGAATATATATTTTGATTATAAATTTTTCCTTTTTACATTATTTTCGAAGATTATACTGTTAAATCCATAGGGCATATTATATTATTCTTATCAAAGTTATATAAGTTATATCTTAGAAAAATAATGGAGTTTAATGAAGATATATTAGCTTTTATTATAGATGTCAATAAATGGAGTCATTCTCCCTCGGAGAAAAATAATTCCCTTTGCGCAGAGCCAACAACTAACAACGTCGATACTTTTATTAGCACTTAATTCTTAAGAAACCGAATGTCAGGAAATCCGTGGGTGTGATCTCACTTTCGTGAGACACACATTATTCACGCTATAGAGTAGATTGAAAAAAGAAAAAATAATAGATTCTCTTCTTCTATCTTATATGTATAATCGTTTCTTATATCTTACATGTATAATCAATTATTCTCGTGATTTTCGATTTGAACACAAAGCGTTCAGGTCGACCGCGTCGATAAAAATCTAAACGTAAACGTGAATAGATTTCGATACGAATAAACCTTTGAACATGCGTGATTTTTTGCGCGTCAAAGTAACACAATTTGCAGTATATTAAAGAGAAACAGGTTTACATATTTATTACCATCACAAATTACAAATGTCAAACTTAATTGACGAAATTACTCGTATTTTGCCTTTGAATTAAACAGTTTCGACTAGTGAATTTTGAATATTTTAGTAATATATTTTAATAGATTATTTAGTAAGGTATTTAAAGCTTTTTAATTAAAACATGGAAAGAGAGAGAAATATAAAAATCATATCTATGTTAACGTGATGCTAGAAATGGTATCACCCACAAACCGTGTTGAAGCATCGGTGAATAATCAATTTGAACCTCAATCGTATCAATCTCAAGAACCATAATTTAAAATGTAGTAATAATTTAAAATGAGTATAGGGATATATATATATATATATATATATATATATATATATATGTAGCTACATGCTGATAATATACAATAGGCTTGTCTTTTCCCTATCTCTTTGTTATGCCTTCCACACTTTCCTACATTTTTCATTCCCTCAAGATAGCGATATTCTATATTTAACGATATCTTCCGATATTATTTTATTGATGTTTTATTTTTTAATATTTACTCGAATCATACGGGACTGACTCAAAATGAATCGAAAACTTTGAATCGACTCGACTCGCGTTTATACATATATATTTCTAGCATTCTTTTCATCACAAATGAAAAGGATAAACCATTTTTGCATCACATATTACGTATTACGTTATTGTATATCAGTTTGAAATGATATTACGTGTTATTTCGCACACAATCTTGAAAATCACCCGAGTTACGAATCGCGTGAGCTATTCGAGGAACATGGTATCACCCACGGGTCATGCCGGAAGATGAGCGAGGATCGACTCGCCACAAGGATACTGTTCGTCATCCTCGTGATCGAAGATAAATTAAAAATAAAAGTAAATCGGAACGATCCCGTACGGCATCGTAAAATATCGAATATAAATAAATAAATTAATTTTAAAAAGTATATATATATATATATATATATATATCATATTAAATTTTACATATATATCTAGCGATGGCATTAATGATAAGGCTGTTATGGTGCGTTTCGAACAAACGGGAGAAGAGTCGGGACGCGTTATGTGTCTAGCAGTCACAAAGAGATTTCGATCCTCGTCCAAGTTCGACCATTGCCGAATAACAATATCCGTCATGTTTATACGCTCGTCGTCTTGAATCGACGCAATAATCTGCGTAGCAAATCGAGTCGGTCAGTCAGCGCGAGAATGCTCGCGCTCGCATGTAAACAAACGGAGCTGTCAATCGGATCGATGTAAACGCAGTAACAGCTGTGTCGAAGTTGTAGGCCGCGAAACGAACAAAGAACGGCGACGTAGAGAAGCAAGAGAGGAACAGAGATGGGGAAAGATAGAGAGAGAGAAAGAGCGACTCACCGTAGAAGAAGCGAGAGGGTTTTGTTGTTGGCGCACTCGAGGATCTTTTTCTTTTCCCAGCCCTCGACCGTCTTCACCCATTCCTCGCCCGGACTGCGCCAGTCCTTGGATATGAACGGCATCCTGAGGACGCGCGAAGACTGGCCGGGGAAGCGGGGGCGACACCGACGACGACGACGGGAGTCGACTCGCGTAACACCGTGGAGTCGCGACGCGGGGATCCGAGACGCACCTTGCCGTGTCCGCTGCCTCCGACGAGCAACTTCGCTCTATTCCGCTCTCGGTGTCTCGCGCTCCGCCGAGCGCGCATGGCTTTGTTTTAGTGACGTCACCGCGCATCAGCTGTGCGGCGGCGTCGAGCGGCGCATGCGCGCGCGCGCTTGCCGTTCGTACGTCTTCTGAAATCATCTGAAGTCAGCTGCTTTCGGCTCGTATTGAAGATATATTCGTGTATATATGTGTTTCATATGTAAATTTTATCGGTTAAAAAAAACCCAAAAATGTGATCGAAAGACAAAGAAAGATACTAACCATAACGTTATCTCCTGTTGCGCGTGTCTCTTATTTAAGGATTCGATAGCAAATCTGATAATGAGGTAAATCTTCAATTGAAAAATGCCTTGCTTCAAACACACGTGAAAATGTATACGCCGAGTATGAGATTTGATTTTGTTTAGCTGCACTTTTTCTCTCTAATGTACTAATTATATTTGCAAAACTTACTTACAGGATACAAAAGATATAAACATACGTAGCGGTAAAAATGACGGAAAGAAAACTAAAATTAATGCATGCATCACGTCAACGGTTTGTATTTTGCAAGCAAGTGCCATCTATTATCAATAGGGAGAAGTTTGTCAAACTTTCGCACGCGCAGGCGCAGAGTATCAAAATAGCAGACGCGCTCTCACAGTCACAGTCGCGTATGTATAAAATATGTCAAGGAAATCGTATATAGCAAGAGGAAAAAAGTTTTATTCGTAAGTATAGACAAACTAAAACAATATTTAAAATATATATCTCTAATTGATTAAAAGATACTTTTTTTATATCAAAGAAACGCATGTTTATTTGAACAAACAAAATTTATTTATCGGTTATCTACCCCACAATTTCTTTCAGATATCTATTCAAATCTATGAGCCCAATCTGAGATCGCAATCTTATCAATTATTATATATACTTGTTTATTAACAAACTTTTGTTATTCGAAAAATTAATGAGTTTGCTTTTTACTGTAGGTTTGAGTCCACCGAAACAAAACAGTCGTCCAGTCGGTGCCGAGAAAATGCCGCTTTGCGTTTATTCTGTCAACGCGCTGCTGGGGTTTCAAAACACGTCCGTCCGCCACTGACAACCAGGACACAGACACATGACGTGGCGGCTGTCACGGACACTGTGACAAGTGGAGTCTTCAATCATTCCGCGCCGCAAACAAATCGCTGTGAAAAACGTCACGCGCGACATGCGTTTCGAGTCTTTCTGATTGTCGCAGAAACATCGCGCTCGCTTCGTGATCGTTCGCTTGAAATTGAACGAAGGTAAGCATCATGTACATTGTTACACGCTCTCTCGATTCAATCCGAGGACAGAACGATTCGTTTAGTCTATTACAATTTACGCAATCGCGCGTAAATCTAAATTAAACGTAGTAAATGTGCTGTAATATGGCACGTGATACATACACGCACATTCACGCGCGCGCGAGAGAGCTCTTTTTTTTTTACAATATTCTGTATTCATGCTGCTGGACAGGATATGGATCCAGGTACTTAATTGACAAGATTACGTTATGCACTTCTCGTTTTATGTTGACAAGTTAGGATGGAGTGTAGCGGATAAAATTGCGTCTATAGAAATTTTATTAGAGACAGAGTATTCTGTACATATGACATCATGTTCGAGTTATGTAAATGTGTAAGAACATGTTTTTTACCAGCATTATCGTATTAATGTTTATATTAATACGATAAAATTACCCTGCAGAATTCACTTAAAAAATTGTTCACACTTTAAGTAGAGCTTTGAGGATTTGCAGCTTGATATTATTTTGACGATAAAAAAAATTTGTAATCAAGAATAAAAATAAAATGCATGTACATATTTTATATTGATATTACTATTAGATGCATGTTAAATATCCTGCCATTGCAATGCAAAAAAAGACAATATTTTTGTAATATTAAAATGATAAAAGAAATTGTTCCTATGACATATATAAATAAAAATAGTATTTTTATATAACTATGCTATATATAAATACATTTTATGTTATATAATATTTATATTTTTGAGCATCACAGAGAAAACTAACATAAGAAAAAATAATTTGTATATTTGTCTAATACTTAGATATTACACTGTCCAAATTTTAAAACTTGTATCACTGATATTTATCTTATTAATTTCATTCCATAAATAAACTTGCTAGTGACAAATATCACAGTTTAACAATTATTTATAATATATAGTGATATTAAATCTCTGTCTAATAATTATAACACTTTATTTATATTTTGGCAATTTATTAATTAAATTGTATAATTAAATCAAAATGAATTAGAAAATGTGGGCAAGGAGACTATTCTAAAAGTGACAGATTGGTTACGTGGAATTTGGGAAATGAGACGGCGTGCCGGTGGACCAGTTCAACAATGGATTGATTCGATACCAATGTCTACAAAATCTGACCTCACAAACGAATGCCAAGAACATAACCCAAGTAAACCATTAACACCAACAGAGCCTAAGAACATTCCGTTTTCTAAGGGTTCAAAGCTTCCAAGCATGACTGTATCTGCGCCTATTAATGTTCCTAATTCATCAACAATGAATACACCAATATTTCCAAGGTAATTAAATAAGATTGTAATATTCTTTTTACAAATCCGCATCTTATCACGCATCTTATCACGAATATCTGTTTGAATTGCAGTTCACTTCCTCATTATAGACTGGCACGTGACGCAAGCTTTCAATCGGACAGCAGTCACTGTAGTAGCGTTGAAAGTTTACTTGAATTACGAAAGGCGGATCCAACAGCAATTTTGCTCGATCTTGGTTTTGGCGGTTGTTCAACCAGACCGCGAGAGAACGATCCAATCTCTCGCATTCCTAAAAGGTTCCTTCAGCCATCAACGTTACCAGGCATTGCTGTAAACGAGTTTCTTAAGCAACAACAAGAGTCTAGTGAATCTTTTGATTCAGTATCTTTAGGATATAGAGGCCTAACAGGTAAGATTGATTTGTCAGTAATAGCAGTCACAACAAAATATACAACTTGTCTTTGTAGAAATAACAAAGATAGAAATAATTTTAAATTCATCAATCTCAGCTTATAAGCATCTTAAAAATATGTATGAAATACAGCAGCGTCTTTATAATGTTAAAGTTCATTAAATTGATATTTTTGGGTATAAGATAAATCCGCAAACATTTTTGCCATATAGCATGATAATTTTATAGGAAGCAATAGCGCATTATACACGTCTACACGCGTCCGACAGCGCAGAAACTCGGGACCAAATAATTTTGTAAGTCTCGCGTGAAAATTTGTAGGTAGAAAATGTTTTGATGTGTGTACAATTTCGTTGAATTTATTTAGAAGTTCTGTTCTGTTTTGTACTATTATAATTTTTATTCAGTAAACATTATATAGCTTCTTATTTTTGCTCACATTGCTTTAGAGTTTATATAAGTATAAAGACCATCAATGCGCAATGTTTTGCTATTTTACCTAAAAGTTTATGATATTATTTGGATTTTATTATATTGTAAAAACATTATGCTTTTAGAATTTCAAGACGCTCAGTAATAATCATATATGCACAATAATATATTTTATCAAATTGTAGGCATGCAATGAAGCTATATGTGATATTTTTAAATTAATTCGCATGTTAATATATGCAAAAATAAATATGATAATGCGTATTAATGTTTAATAAGAGCACAGATTTAAAATGTGATTTATTAGCATTAGAGTTTAATGAATGTCTTATAATGTGTTATCACTTATATTGTGTGTAAAGTAGCATTAAATTTTTCAAATTGTGTGTAATAATCCTTTTTAAAAATATCCAGTTGTGATATATAAACTACTAATAGAGTTATACGTAAACTATTGTTTTTGTTTTGTATATTTTGTATATTTTGTATATTTCACAAGTATTTCATCATTTTAAATTCATATATCTTATCTATTCAGCTCGATAACAATTATTGTGATTGACCATAATATTGAATATGTGCAGCAAGATATATTTTATAATTTATAATTTTTTTTACTTTTATATTTTTGAAAGGATCACCCTATGTAGCTCCATCAGAAATTGTGCAAAAAATTATGGAACGTTTGCGAGAACACGAAAGCCATGAAATGGATACGAGTTCATATAATTATGAACAGTACAGTCCATTACATCAAAATCCTGCAAGACTTTCTGTGCTGTCTCCTGATAACAGGCAGTTCTTGGAACAGCCACGTTCCAAAAGTCCTGATATGCGCAACAAACGTATGATTATAGGTAAATAAGAATTTTGGTACGAATAATTTGTCCGAATATTCAGTTTATATCTGCATTATTTCTTAAATATCGAAAATATCGAGTATTTCTTGCAGGACAAAAATCATTTGCTTTCGGATGTGACGGAAATTTAATCGAAATACTTTCTAATGATACAAATCTTGCGTCCAATGATACAATAGATAGTGATAATAGTTTATTGGATGTTAGTGAATCTCCCATAGAATTAAAGCAATCATCTTTAGAAGAAAGTATAACGCTCGAACATCGGTATTTTTCGAAAAATGACAAGAAGCTAGTAAAACAATTGTCATTTGATGATACTGTCGATTTTTCCGACAGTACTGACCAAGTATTAAAAGACAATCGGGAGATCGCGAATAGCTCGAATATTGCTCAAGATGGCACAAATGTAGATAATAACAAGCAGAAATGTAATATATTCGATACAACTAAATGTGGAAAATATGAATTTCTTGATGTTCGAAGAGCTAGCGACGTAGGATCGTATGATACTTCTTCAGAAAATAAAGTATTTGAAGGAAAACGAAGATTTAGCGATGGCGCAATGTGCACTATTGAAAGCCAAAGTACAGAATGCACGTTAATACAGAAGAGAAGAAGTTTCAAAAGACAGTCTAGAATATGTGATACAACTGCAATCCATCATTGTGAACCTATTAAGTCTAGCATACCAAATGCGATATTTGAATGTAACATAGACAATGAAGAGGAAGCATCTAATGATGTAACTAACAGTACACACCAACTAAAAACGCTGACATCATTTGAGTCAACCGAAGATGAAGACCTAGAACTAAAACCAGAATTATTTAGAGAACCTAATTATATGTCTTTACTAGGAAATATTAGCGAACCTATCGACAAAATGAAACGCTTTGACTCTACAGAAGAAAATGCGGCATCGAGTGATTCTTGTATGCAAGATAATCAAGCTGGCAGCAAAGGTAAAATTTGTATAGATTGTAAGCGAGGTAAGAACTGTTCAGATTGTTGCCGTCATGTCGACAAACGGAAATATTGGAAAAAGATGAAAAAAATTATACGAGAAAATAAAAAATTAGAAGATATGCTAGCAAAAAGTAGGAGAGAAGTGGCAGAAATTCGTGATATGCTAAGTAGCGTTTTATCAGTCAGAATGGAACCAGGATTTTAAGTAGATTATTAAAAAATTCCACTTGCTGTTTGATAAAAAAAAAAGATTAACTGTGTAGTTATATGACCTTGTGATATAGTTGAATATATGTGCATCAGAGTAAAGAATTGATATTTTAGAAAATAGAACTTTCTCTATTTAATACTTTGTGTGAATTAATCTATATATTCTTCTACTTAAAAATCTCAAATATTTTCGAAGCTCGCATTTTATAAGACACTAATAACAGATATTTCTATAATATATATGCATGAAAACAATCACTTTTTTAATATCTATTTTTAATTAAAATCAACAAAAAAGAAAACTATTATCACAAGAAAATCCTTGTGTGTGTATATATATATATATATATATATATATATATATATATATATATATTTGCATCTCTATTTATAATTTATATATTTTTTTACATATTTCGTTTTTAATGCAAATTATAAATAAAGATGAAAATGTTAATACATTCAGATTTTATTTAACATACTGGACATTGGCACATGGTCACACAAAATACGACAGATTTGTCAGAATATTTTGTTCGATATGTGAATATGACGATTAAGATAAATATAACTTTAACAATATGAGGTAAATTCATATATTAAATTGAACATATACCGACAGTATTTCAGGATTGAGAGAAAAAGAAATCTTTTACAATAAACATTTAGAGATAGAAACTAAAGGGCAATATTAATGCATGTGAGGTCTATCGACTTTTGTGACATCACGTTTAAACTTTTAAAATGTCAATATTGACATGAAACTTTCGTGAACTTTACCCTGAATAAGTTATTCGAAATGACTGATTTTATATCTCCACTTTATATTCTAATCGTCATATTGTGTAAAAGATTTTTTGAAAAAAAAGAAGAAAATCCTAAGTGTACGCACTTGTCAAAATACATTCCCAGACCACGCTTAATATCATTAAGTTTGAAATATCGAGTTTATCACTTTTTAATTATGTTTGTTGATTGAATATTTGTATCTAGTTCATAATTAGAAAGATATAATAATGTGTCAGTTTTGTCTTGTTCATGTTTGATAATGTCTCTGTATAGTTTATATAGTATATTTTAATCATATGCACAATAACACAAAGGAAATAACTATATGTGAGAGTATACAATGTGACTATAGGCATAATTGGAGTAATAATGGAAGTTTGATACTTATGTCACTTTTTTAATTATTACAATCACAATTTTTGATCGCAACAAAATGCTGGTCATTCTGTACTTTGCAAAAAGAATTTTAAATCTAGTCTTTTACAATTACTATCAACACACAGTGATAACATATCTAACTAATAATTGTAAATTCTTTATCTCTTTCCCTTTTTTTTATCATAAGGGAATATATCAAGATAAGGAATTTTAAAAAGCAATTCATAATTGTTTGGATATCAATTATCGAGAATTAATTTATGCTGCCATATTACAGTCGATAGTACTTCTTGAATATTGATATGTTTACACAAATCATACATCGTAGTTATATAGATAATGTACATTTATTTAACTTTAATCTAACATGGATAACAATCAATAATTGGTATATTAGAAAAAACCTCCGACTTATACAGAAATAAGCGAATATTCAAA
Organism: Prenolepis imparis; assembly: GCF_030444845.1. Lineage (NCBI taxonomy): Eukaryota > Metazoa > Arthropoda > Insecta > Hymenoptera > Formicidae > Prenolepis > Prenolepis imparis. Next base: position 17,439,650 of record NW_028141160.1, read on the forward strand.
ATAATTTAAATTATACAAATGATTGATATTTTAATAAAAAAAAGCAAGTTCTCCGTGTTAAATTATATTCATATAATTTTAGAATAAAATCAAACAATGTGATATTTATTATGCCACAATCGACCAAATACAAATTATTTAATAATAACTAAATACTTATCTATAAAAATATATTTGGGCAGGAACAGAAAAAATATTAGATATATTAAATTAATATATATATTATGAAATGTATAAGTCTGTCCATTTTTTTTTTTTTAACTTAATGCTTAAAATTCTAACATCAATTGGAAGTTTACCTGATATTTTATTAAATGCAATTTTATTCAATTTTTCTTAGGTCATATTGTCACTTAATAAAGAAAACTGCATTTTATTTTATTACAAAATACGATAAAATTATAATCAACATAGAGATATAAGACTATTCAATCAAATTGACTCGATACAAATCAAAAACTTTGGAACGCTATCAACTCTCATTTATATAACAAACTTTACATAATAAACATCCATATTGTGTATAATAAATTAGTAAAATTATATATCTCTATATTTTCTGATTTTTTTGCATAATATATATCAAGTGTAATGAAATTCAAATAAGATATGTACTATTTATACAAGATACACACAAACTAGAGTTATACTAATATAAAATATAGGAGCATCGTAGAAATAAAGTACAATGTACAATTGTGGGAGCACTCAATAAATATTTACCACAATTGAGTTTCATATTTTTTTTTCTTTTTTTGTTATCTATGCTTCATATCTATCGGATTTATCAGCTAAACACACTATTTATAACACTTCAGAAATAAATCGTCTATATTATAAAATATTCAAGATCCACATTTTAAGTTTCTTATTTAAGTCATCATAAATGTAATCGCAAAAGTATGGCGATACAAATACTTGTAAATTGATGCATTATGTAACACAACTTTATAGATATATCATGAGAGATCGAAGATATCATGAATTATATTTAAAGTAACAGACAAAATACGATTGATCAATAACGCAAGCTTTTTTATATAATTGATTTTTCATATGAAGTTCAGAAAAAGATATAAATGCAACTTGTTTAATTACTGGAAGTGTTTTCTAGTTTTTGTTATATCTTAAGATTAAGTGATACACACAAGAACTGGCCCAGCGTCGCCCGTAGCAGTTATGGGAACCATAATAAATATTGCTTCTGTGAGCCCCTTATTCTTTATATCGCGCGAATATTAACTAGCATTATTTCCTAGTCTTTGATTCAAAGAGAGATAATATAATAATCATTTATATATATAATTTTATATTTTACTTTATATTCATTCAACTTGTCTCAATATTTATAGCATTTTTTTTATAATTTTGCAATACTGTAATTCTGAAATCCTTTTTATTTCTTTGCTGTAACGAGGGACTTGAAGGTTCCACTTTTCTCTGTCTAAGGGCACGCTTGAAATGGCCACATAGGTCACAAGGCCAATGTTGCGTCTGTAAAATAGTTTAAATTATGAGTAGACTAACGGTGACATCATAAAAAAAAATTTAACATCAACATGCATCCATTACACTAGATAACATTTAATTTCTGTCAAAGACATAAAACATTTGTAAATCATCAGGTGTTGCATTTACTAAACTCTGTAAATTGATGCATGCTTGCGAGTAGCTCTATTGGTAATTGAAGCTCACACACATATTCTGTTAGAGGTATCAATTATAGCTAAAGCTACCCCCAATAATAAACTCAGAGCCGTGGTCCATCCAATCTTATATTTTAAATATGAACCTGCTACAATACCATGTCAAACTTCATCCATGTGTGTACGTGTAAACTGTAAATATGTTTCGTGGATAGTGTACATGTTGAGATGTGGATGTTTTATTTTTTTTTTTCCTTAGCATATGTTTCCTTAGAATGTATATAAACAAATAAGAGCAAACACTCGATCTAATTTAGTCTTCTTTGTCATCCCTGAAATTGACAAAAAAATTTATCAATATTAGCTTTATTAATTATTGCAAGATTTTATAAAAATTTTGAATTCAATCACATACTTTACAACTTCTTGTTGTTGCGTTGGATCAAAATGAAGTTCAACAATTGTTTCTTGTCTACTTTGCACTTTAAAGGACACCTGGACTGCTATGTAATTGTCTTTGTTACTAAGTTGCCATCCAGAGTACTGAAATAAAATACAATTTAGGAATTTTTTATACTTATAAATATAATTTATGCAAAGTCACTTTATTTAATATTTCAATTTACACAAGTTGATTCAATTCAACAAATGATGAAAAATATTATTTTTAATTCTAAAAAAAGTACTTACTGTCGTTGTGCTTTTGTACAATACTTTTCCGTCTTCCTCAAAAGGTAAAAACTTTTGAAGTAGTGCCTTTCCATCTATCCTCCACAAGGTTGGATGAGAGCTCGATTCTACATCAGACTTATCCTTACTAGATGATTTACTTTTATTAGATGCAAGGTCAGCTTTTGCAAGAACAAACGAACCAGACTGTGAAATAAAAAAAAAAAGAGAAAAATCACTCACAGATAATATTTTAAAGGAGTTTATAATTGATTCGATCATGTCCTAATGATTTACCGTGTAATCTTTTGGAGTTTCTCCCGATTCATTGAAACTGTTGTCATCAGAATCTTCGTCTTCATCTTCTTCCTTATCATCATCCTCTTTCTTAGAACGCCTTTTCTTTTTTGGTTTTTTCCCTGTATCAGAATCTGATTCCTCATCTTCGTCTTCATCTTCCTCTTCATCCTCATCTTCCTCTTCTTCATCTTCCTCTTCAGAATGGTGTCGCTTTTTTGCTGTTTCTCTCTGCGGTCTTATTTTAGTACCACTCTGTGAAAAAAACCACAAGTAATATTAGATATATAATATTATATGTATATTAATAACTTGTGATTTATGTGATAATTTATGTATATATTTTATGAACTAATAATCAACAAAAATATATAAAAAACATCCTTATTACATATATATTTTTTTCTGTATATGCATACTTGAAGTTTTAACAATGTATTCATGATTCATATAGAATTATATATATATATATTTGTTGATAAGAAACGTGTCGAATGTTTCAGCAAAGTGCCGGTTTGTTCCGGCTTTGAAAAATCCCGCCAATCGGCGCCACTTGCCGGCCGGCGAGGATGGCTGACACGAGATGCGGAGAGACAAGCCGGGGGAGAAACGGCCATACCTCGAAATATACGCTCCAAGATATCACGATGTCGTCGCCGTGCGGGAAGCCGTTCGGCGCGGACTCGCGAAACGACTCGGCGCGCCGGAAAGCCGGCGAGATGCGCGCGAGGAGGATATCTTGCTCTCTCCACTTCCTCGGGCAAAACACTAGGAGGGAGTCGCCCGCTAACGCCTCGCTTCGACGATACGCTATTCGCCCAAGATGCGATTGATTGACATGACGAATGAAACGGGCGAATTGATTCATAGATGAGAACGAACCCGATGATGGACATTTTTTTTCCGCGCCCCGCGTCCAAGCGTTCACTCGGTCAGCAAGATGTCGGATAGAGCGTCTTTAACAGGCGCTTTATCGCGGAAAAAAAATCGTAATCCCGAGGGAAGATAATTACGATTCGTCGTTTCCGGATGGAAACCGTAATGAACGTAGCGAGATGGCGTGTTTACGGGTGGCGTGGATTTTTTTTACCTCCGCTCCGGGCTCGGGGGTCCATTCCTCTTCGGAGGCGCCCTCGACCTCCGGATCGTCCGGGTCGTCCACCTCGTAATCGTCCTCGTCCGAGACGTCCTTGATCTTCTTCATGCTGCCTTTGCGCGAAATGTTTGTCGATGTTGCGATATACGGATGCCGCGAAAGCACGCCGAAAACACACTTGCGAAAACTGCGGGAGGAGAGAACGAGACGTGCACGAGATCGCAAACAATATGGCGGTCGGTAAGGGAGGAGGGGAGGAACGCTCCGCTCTTTATTATCGCGAACTCGCGGACGGCGCCGCGGCTGCGAAAACGGTCTCCCGATGGCGCCACTTGTAGCTCTCGTCCTGGCGGGAAGACGGAACCAAGCCACCGCCAAACATTTCCCGACTCTCCATTTAGACGCCTTCGTTTCGAGCAACTTCCGTCTTCGTACGTATGTATATTTTATTAAATACTATTGGAATATTAAAGTCGAGCAGGAGGGGAAGAAGGCTCTCTGCTCATATAGCAACAATAAGTATCTAAACGAATATTCGATAATTATCTTATAGATGAGCTATCGCGAAAAGGAAGTAACTTCTCCCGCGACTCGCCATTTACACGCGTTCATTTCGAGCAACTTGCGGCGTTTTTGTGCGTATATGTATTTTATAAAGTACTATTGGAATATTAAAGTCGAGCAGGAGGGGAAGAAGGCTCTCTGCTCATATAGCAATAAGTATCTTAACGAATATTCGATAATTATCTTATAGATGAGCTACCGCGAAAAGGAAGTAACCTCTCTCGCGACTCGCCATTTGCACGCGATCGTGAAGGAACTTCCGGCGTCTTCGTGCGTATGTATATTTTGTAAAATAGTATTGGAATATTATAAAATCGAGCAGGAGCGGAAGAATATCTCTCATAGCAATAAGTATCTTGAATACCGCTCGTCCTAAAGATACCACACGATATATATCTATTCGAATTTTTAAATGTATTATATTATAATATGTATGGGAATCAAAGTAATTAACTAACCTAATTCTAATTAGACATTATGATGCCAATGCAAAAATTATTCTTCATCAAAAATATATACATAAAATTTTAACAAACACACATATATGCAACTATATGTTTGTCGAAACGAACAATTATCTAGATGCTATAACTATACTCTTTGTAAAAACGTAAAGAATTGTGCTGAATTAATTTTTGTACAGAAAATTTTTAATAAGACATCGCAAATATTATTAATGGAACATAATTTGTTTGCATATATTGTACTTGTCTCTCTTGTTATTCGAAGACAATAATACTTGTATAACAAATAATATTATATAAGTATAATATAATTAATACAAAATAATTAATACAAAACATATACACGTATTAATAATATTCACGTTGTCAAAAGATATAGCAGGTGAGAGAATTGATACAAGCAAAATATATCTCTTCGACACGAATTCTTTGATTGTTAATAATTTTTTGGATTCGTACACCGTTTTCCAGGTCGGGTCGATATGGGGGTTGACGCGTGCGCGGACGCCCGTACGTCGAGACGCTGTTCCCTCATCAGTACTTTCGACAGTGGCGATATCAGCAAAAACCCTGGTACGAGGGTAAGGAACGGACGGACGACGTGATTGCGTGGAAAGAAAATGTTCGAGCTCTATGGTGTCGGTAAGGATGGCATGGTTTATCGGTCCCCGCCCCCGAGAAGAAAAGAAGTCGACATCCTGGAGGTAGATATATATAGAACACGACGAACGTTATTAAAAATCCCTTGTTAATTAAAAGCTTCCTTATAATTGCCTTGTCGCGGATCTGTAAAACTCCCTTGAGAACATCTGCTGAAATATAATTTACAGTACACAACATAAGTACACACCATATATATCATCTTTAGAACCTTTATCGTTTCTGGGTGCAATTTTTTTTCTTAAAAAAAAAGAAAAAACAAAACAAAACATAGCCAAATTTAAAATATTTTAAAGAGAAATATTATTTATTTTATTTATTGTAAAAAGAATTTGAGAATAATATATAATCAACGATGCGTTTGATAAAGAAATGTTTTCATCAAAATATTTATTAAGAGTCTGTCGAATTATTTTTGAATTTTATTAATAATTTTTAAAGCTTTCAATCTGAGAATAAAAAAATTATAATTATATAAGAAATGAGAATTAACAAAAATAAGATTATATGTGTGTGTGATTAATATATTTGTAAGAATTGAAAATATTTTAAAAATAATATTTCAATATAAGATTAGCCGAGAGAATAATGTGTGAGGATAATTTATATAAAGTTCGTAAAGTATATATATATATAGTGATTCCGCGCCAATATTATTTTTACAACTGTCTGTAAAAAATCAGAGATGTTCTATTCAAAGTTTTTGTATATTTATTTTTCAAGGCAAACACGTTTTTCCTTACGGTATGTATTTCTTTCATAACTTACGGGCTATTAATGGCGTAATATGCGACATTCGTGCAACGTGGATAAATAGTTGTGCAACGTTTGCAATCTTAGAATTTACAGACACGACGTTGAAACTACATACTTTGTAGCTTTGTAAATCAACGTTCTTTTGCAGACTTGCCTGCAACTCTCTTCACCAGAACTTATGAGAAAATTGCCCAACGGCGATGCACTTCACCACATCAAGGACACGGGTGTTTCGACTTCCTTTAACAAGGCTAAAGAACCGCTAAGAGAGAGCAGTGAGTGAATAAAAAAAACTGTATACACAGTAAAATTAAAATATTCGAAAAATTTTATTCGCCCTCATAAAATTTTATTTTATCTTCTCTCCTAAAATTATCAATTTATTTTAATTATAGAATATAAAGAAACAAAATGGTGTATATATATTTCTCTTTTTTTATATCAGAGTTTAACAAACATGTATTTTAAATAATTAATTAATTTTTCCTATAAAAAAGGCGAATACTCAAATATTATCTAAATATGTAGATATTTGAATATAGATTTTATATTTATGTAACTTGACGTATAAAAAATGTTTAATCAGATTGATATAGATTTAATTCTATCACTGTGTATTGATGTGCTTTCTCGCGATTATTTTATGATTCCGCGACGTTTCCGATGGCCGAATCCGTTTATTTTCTCCAATTTCACACGTCAACAAAATTGTTTATATAAAGCCTCCCCACGAAGAAAAGAAGTCATCGAGTGATGAGAAATGACGAGTGTGGCGAGACGTGACGAGCAATTTGATATGATTTCTATTTACGGCTCGATGATCTTCTCAATTACATCGCGTATTCGATGTCGACAGCAGAGACGGCAGATCGAAGTTTCGGTTATGGTGATTTTACGTACGAATAGATACCATTTACGCTCGGCTAATCTTCCCGGTTGAAGATGATTTCGCTTTAATTGTTTCATTGACCTTCTCTAGAATAGACTGATCATTATCGCTTATTAATTTCGTTGTCGATAAATGTGCATAGGGATTATAGATATTAATGGATTTAATATAAAATAATACAATATCGTAAAAATATGTAAAAGTGTCAAAAGGGCTAAAAATTAGAACTTTTCCTTAGAGATATCTTTATACTATCTTTTAAATTCTGTTTGGAAATATTTTAAATATATTATAATTAATATTTGCATTATTATATATATATATTATATGTATATTTATTAAATATATTATATATGCATTATTATATATATATATATATATATATATATATATATATATTTATATTTATATCAGAAAGAGATGACAATGTCAAAATTTTATTGAAAATATAGATTTTACATTGTTTCTAATATCCGACAATATTGTAGGACGAAGTGCTGTAAGAAGATGGGTGGTAATGACTGGATTCTTCTTCCTTGGATGTGCCTTAGTGGCTGGAGTAGGTCTGCCTCTCGCCTTGGAACTTCGAAGCTCTCACTTGTTGGAAGCCAGATTGCAAGTGGTCCGAAGAATGCTCTCAGAAATTCCTCTGATTGATGGGTAACAATTGTTTATATCTTATATTTAAATTAATGGAAAAGAATAGATTATATAAAAGTTTTTATGAATTATTTAAAAGATCTAAAACAACTTGTTCTTAATTTGATATTGATATTGAAATTCGCATAATAAAATAATAATAATACTGGATCTCTATATCTATTATATTTCGCACGAATTATCTGACAGGCATAACGACTTTGCCTGGAATCTGCGCAAGCACAGCGGCAGCACGAAGCTAGGTAACTTCCCCTTCGACGAGGACCTGTCACGCAATGCCAGCTGGGGTCCGCAGTGGCAAACCGATCTGATCCGTCTGGAGCAGGGGATCGTTGGCGCGCAATTCTGGTCGGCCTACGTGCCATGCGAGGCGCAATTCCTCGACGCCGTGCAACTCACCCTGGAGCAGATCGACATCGTGCGTAGACTCACGTCTCGTTACCCCAAACGGATCAGACTGGTGACGACGAGCGGCGAGCTGGAGAACGCGCACCGAGACGGAGTAATCGCCAGCCTAGTAGGGATAGAGGGTGGTCACAGCATCGGCACTTCCATGGCGGTGCTGAGGAGCTTCCATCGGCTGGGCGCACGCTACATGACCCTGACCCATAAGTGCAACACGCCATGGTAAGTTTGACCGCCGGAAGAACGACGTCTTTATGCGCGCGTACGGAACGTACAATCGGTGAGAAGGAATGAGAATCTTGGTAGATCAAATTAGTATTTTCTACTATAATACTAGCTATAATGTATGCTTCTCCATTGCTGAGTTTTATTGCAGTCTATCAAACTATTTGATACATCCTTGAAAGTTTATATAAGTCTTATTTAGCAATTAAATCAATGCAAGTTATGTAAAAAAATGATACGGACTAAATCTTGGAAGAAAATGTATAACGTAGCTTTTCAATGCGTTATCTATTTAAGCCAGTTAATTAGATCGAAATATGTTTGAGATTCTAATGATGTCATTAACTATCTATCCGATTCTAATATTCTCTTGATATATTTAACCCTTTAAATATTTATTTTAAGAATTTTTTATCTTTATACCGTAGTTTATCCGTAAAAATATAAAACAAACATCTCTCGATTAAGAGTTCCTTAAATGATATTTTTCATTACTCGAGTAATATATTATGCATAACTTTTGAACAAAAAAATATCCAAAATATTTCTATCCAGCCTAATTTGATTTTTTTTCGTAAATATATAAGTAAGTAATCTTATTTTTATATAGAAACTTTTTCTCTCAATTACAGATATTTTTTTTGAGCTAAAGAATTTTAATTGCATCTTTAATTTGACAATCGAATGTCAGAGGATCGATTTCGATTTTCAGGGCGGACTCATGCTCTGTCGACGATCCGAACTCGGACGCATCCTCTGATTTCCACAACGACGGCCTCTCGGCGTTCGGCAAAGCGGTTGTTCGAGAGCTGAATCGACTTGGCATGCTCGTGGACCTCTCTCACGTCTCGGTGAGAACGATGAGGGATGCTCTCGCGGTGACAAAGGCACCGGTCATATTCTCGCATAGTGCGGCTAAAGCACTCTGCAATTCCTCGAGCAATGTCCCGGACGACGTACTACGAAATTTGGTAAAAAATAAGAATATAATTCCGGAAAAAAATATCTTGGATAATATGTAGAGTTGAACGTGCAAAATATAAATCAGCGCGAGAGATAAACGAAGATACAGAATTAAATCGGTCCGCTTAATTCTAAACGATTTTCGACCAAGCGTTGATTTATTTTAATTTCTAATAAAAAAAATCAAATTTCTTCTTAGCTATACCGCTTAAAAAATAATTGTTAATTAATTTACTGGAACAAAAGATTATTGAACATAAGATTATTATGCAAGTTACGCGGAATGACATAATATTTTTTCAAAGATTAATCGCGCGGCTTTCATCTCTATTACTGTTCTAGTCTCTCAACGGTGGTCTGGTTATGGTCAGTTTCGACAGCGCGCATTTGAGCTGCGGTGATAAGGCCTCTATGTATGATATCATAGGTGTGTAAGCAGAGAAATATCAAAAAGATGATAATATCAAAATAGTAGTTAAACATCAAAAACTTGGAGATAAAAAACAAAATCAAGGCGTAACGACGCGCTCGCGTGTCTTTTTTTTTTACAGCTCACATTAATCACATAAGACGAATAGCTGGCGTGAATCACGTGGGTCTTGGCGCTGGTTACGATGGAATATTGAGGTAGTTAAAGACTTGCTAATATATTATCATATCTTTATCATTCATATAATGTAACTCGGCGATAGTCGTTTTCAAGGATATTATACGTAAGACTATTTCTTTAATAGTTTTCCGAGTAATGGTTATGACAGTATTCGTTTAAAAATATTGTCTTTATTTATTTCTTATATTTATGATTATTTAATTGAAGTACTCAAACTCTGAAATTTTGAATATTTTTCATAATTATAACTAACAATAAATAACAATATAATTATTAAAATAATTATTAATTATAATAAATTATATAATATAGTTTTAATAATTTAATAGTTTAATAGTTATATTATATTCCGTAAAAAAAGACGAGGTTAGAGAGACAGAATATTCTGTTCCTGTAAATATAACTCTTTTATCACATTTATTTCATATTTATCTATACAATATAAGACTATATAATTTTGATCCTTTGATATTATTTAAAGATAGATTTATATTTGATTAGATAAAAAAAATATAAAGAGAATTTATATTTAATAAATAAAATATAAAGAACTATATTTATCATACATAATGCAATAAATATATAAAAAACTATATTTTTTATTGCATTACATATATGATATATATTTTTGTAACAATGAAGGTACATACAGACTCCAAATGGATCTAAGTGGTAAAGGTGATTAAAGCAAATATTCGCACGTATTCAGACCACCGACGGAATTGCCGGACGTTTCCGGTTATCCCTTGCTGTTGGCCGAACTGACTAGAGATCGCAGATGGTCCGCGACGGATATAAAGAAACTGGTGGGCGGAAATTTGTTACGCGTTCTTAAAGAAGTGGAGAATCACGCGGCAACTCTTTCACACCAGTTTCCGGCTGAGGAGTGGATCCCTCAGGAGCTCATCGAGGACAGCGCCTATTGCAGATATCACGACACGTAAAAGGCGTCTACGACTATTTTCGACGTACGACGTTGTCACTTCAATTCTACGAGTCTCTCTCGCTAAACAAGTACGCATTTTAAACTGTATCATCTTTGTACCTGGAACGCTCTCTTTAACTGTTTTACATTTTTAAATAAAATAGCGATAGTCCGATACTCCGATAAAATTCCTCGTCTTTTTCAGCCCACGTACAGTCAAATTATATAATTCTAACAAGTAAAAAAAGAAATAATTTCTTTACCTGGAATCCTTCTACATTTTGCATATATTAGAATTTAGTCAGTTTTCTTCCTAGAAGTTTTTTTTGAAAAAACTTGTATGCAAAATATTCATAAATATGTAATATTAATAATTTATATTCTTAGTGTTTAATATTAATAACTTAAAGCAACGTTAATACAAATCAAATATTTTTATAACTATAATACGAAATGTGACTGTGTTCGCGCATTGTAATGCACTGCATTAAGATACTTGATTTTTGTAATCGTATTACAATTTTTTCTCGTATTATCCTTAACTTTGTTCGCTACTGCAAATTTAAAAATTTGACAAGCATATTTAAAACTATATTGTAACTCAGACCAGTTACATCACATTCAATTGCGTTTATGGTCAAAATTGATGTTAGTAGTTAAGTCAATTTACCTTATGTCTTGAGTCCTCTCCGTGTCCACCGTCATATAATGTATGTTGAAGCAATTATTTAATCTCTCGTACACGGATTTACACATGCATATACGTACCCACGAACATATACGACGCTACAGTTAACAGAGGCGCACAAGTCGCGATATGTCAATTATATCGTTTAATTTTTAACTCGAGGCTTATATTTCAATCGAGGACAGCGTCGTAAATAATTCAGCATCATTGATCAGTTATCTGAATCTCGTATAACTTATTAAAGATAACAAATAAGTCGCTGAAGTTTCGACGATGCGTTTGAATAATTCATATTCGATATTGTGGGAGGACTCATCTTTCGATAAGATAATTAATAGTCTCTACTTTTCTTTGTATGCATGTTTTTAACGTCGTTCAGATTAATAATTGATCTCAGATCGCGATGACAAGGTCATTGAACTTAAAATCTGCTTACAAACGCTTTCTTGACACGTCAATTTAACAAGAAGATTATATTTAATAATGCTGACGTGTCGTAGACAAAGTAGTTTTAAAAATAATGTCTTTTTATCTTAAATTAGAGCACATACAAGAATTTAGAAGATACAATAGATTTCGACATTATTTCTCTTACAATTTATTTGCAAATATTTCAATCAATTTAATTTTCATTTTATTATGGAGAGAAAGATTATATATATATTGATAAAAGCATTATTTTATTACAAATATTTTATAATAATTTTAATATAAATTATTAAAAATAGTAGATATTTATTTTCCAGCAAAATCTTTTCATTTAAATGTTAAAATTACTTTGTTTTATTTTAGTTGCCGTACTGAAGCGAATGTGATTAACAATTTTGCTGACAGAAGGATAATTCTCTCAATATATGAAGAAATCTGTTTGTTTTAATTCAAGCAAGATACACAAGCAGCAGTAAATTAAAACAAGACTTCGTAAGTGTGAGTATATTAAAGTAAAAGACTGTATTTTTTCTTATTAGCACAATGCAATTTTAACGATGTATTAAATTAGATTTAGTTAGATCAAAAATCTTTCTACATAGATAATCCTACATTAGTCACGTATCTTTAAAGATCCTTAAAGATTGATTTTGACAGACAAGATATATTATTGCTTCTGCAACTTTCTACAGATAAGAACAAATTAATTCTAATAAGATACTCCGCGTAGCCGCGCTAGATCTTCCATTTTTCAGAAATCGTGAAAGTGCTTGAAGATTGACCACGAACGCGTATCGAGCTCTCGCTCTCATCAATGTTAACGTATTCTCCGGATATGGGTCATGCTATATATACTGTTGCAGATTGCAATATTTTTGTTTGTCAAAAATAACCGAAGAAACGTCATTCGATTATTTTCTTCTCACAAAGCATTGCTCAATTGCGTTCGTAAGCGAATTCGACGAAGCGGATCTTGTTGACGGAAAAGTGAATTTGCTCGATTATATTCGGTAATCGTTCTTTTTATTCTTTTATTCATACTCGATCGATTACATCGATCGACAAAATAATTATATTGATTGTTACTTCCCGATACTGATGAAGAATTTGTTTTTACCCGTACTTTTTTTAGATTTATTTTACTTAAAATGGGAAGTAAGCTTTAAGAGACGACAGCTGTACCGTCAAATGCTGACACAAAGATTTGTCTATTCTTCTTGCAAGTGTACGAATAAAATTGCAAGCTAAGGGATGGAAAATATCAATGTAACATGTACAATTTTCTCTATGAAAAAATGCAAGATAGTATTAAAAAGAACGATTACCGAAGAGTATAAAAAATAATGAACGAAAATTCCACTTCTAAAATATCATTGCATAATCATTGCTTAACTTTTTCCATATAAAATTTATATATTTATTTATTTATTGAAATTCTCTCATCATTTCTGTACATATTTAGCAAACTCATTCGATCGAATCTCATCTTCGGCCACATTGCTATTAATTAACGATATCTTTCTATCGTTTCGGCGGGCATGTAATTTCTTTCTACAATGGGTCCCAGTCTTTTTCGCGGTTCCCTTTTGAGCGCTCGATGCGATCCACGCCACGGCCGCGAAGGAACGAGCTACATCGCGGAGATGAGGATGCGCGTGGCCAGGGCGACGCGCGCGAGGTCGAGGGGGAGCGCACGGTCGGGTCAAAGAGGCCAAGATAAATTGCAATCTAATTCGCGAGAGTCAGCCCGGGGCCAATTACGATTCGTTGCGCGTCCGCAGGAAGAGAGGAGTGGCGCCCGTGCCTGCCTGGAGCGAGCGCGACGCTCGTACACCTCCTACCTACGAGGCCTTGCGGCAAATGCCGGCGGACCGTGAAACTCTCGTCTCTTTAAAACGCGCCGCCGAGAAAACCCGAGGATCTACGACATCGACCGATCGGGATCGGCGGCGACGATGTGCGCCGTCGTCGGGCGCCCGCTGTCAACGCATACGTCGAAAACGATTTCGAGCAAATCGGGATATTGGAAACTGGATAATGTATGAGAATTACGCGAGATTGATATTATCTTTAGATATTTAAGATCATTAGTACTTGGTCAGGATCGATTGATACGGGTAATGAATATGTATTGGTACCATATATATTATTTATAAGAAAAAAATATTTAAAAAATGCAGAAATATCGGAAAATGCAAAATATATGGTTAGTCGCGATGAAAGTATAATTGTACCATGTCTAACAATGCATTTTAATATCGATTAGATGAATATTCTAACAAGAGAAAAATAAACATTTTTTTTTAATTCTTTGAACGAAGGAAAAAAAATTCGCGCAATTAGCTTGGTTAGTCTGCACTGAATCGATCCGTCCCTGACGGGGTATCGTGGCGCGGAAATGGTGGGGGATTCGAAGATTAGACTCGCTCCTCCGCAAGCCGAAACTTCAGTTTAGTTTACTAACGATCCCCGAGTCGCATCCTCCGTCGCGACCGGCATTCGCGGTCATCGAAATCGTAGAAAGAAGAAAGGAAGAAAGAAGAAAAGAGAGAACGAGATCCGCACGAGAGGCCGAGGCGATGACGTGAGGCGGCTGCGGCGACAGAAGCAAAATCGCGACAGGAAGAAACGCGCGCTCGCCGATTTATTTTCGCTGTGGAAATATTTCGCGGTACGAGAAGAGGACGAGACAAAAGTTCGGAGCGCGTGCGATTAAGTTTAATATGCGTCTATGAGAGATTCGTCGAGGGAGGCTGCAAACAGGTGAGCACTCATCAATCGATATATCGAATATTGTACGATTAAAAAAATCCTCAAGCTAATATCCTTTTGGCAAGAAAAAGAAATGTGGATAATATATCTATCTCAACAAATTTAATATATTTTATTTTGTATGCGCTTTATTAAAAATATATATTATATATAATATAGCAACTTTTTAAAATAATATTTTGAAAAACGAAAAGTATATTGCAAAATATATATATTTTCAAAGTTAATGTAAAAAATTCTAATGATATATGCATTTAATTTTAATGAAGGTAATCAATGAAAAAGATAAATTTACGAATTAATGGAGAAGAAAAACATCTTTTTAACATTTATAGTTCTTAGTAACTTTTTTCGAAAAAATTATGCAAAATTTGTTTAACATTAATTATAATATTATGTATAGGAGATTTTTTCTGGGAACAATGCACGTGATACATTAAATCTTTTCGTACACACGCGATGCGAGTAACACATATTATTATAAGAGGTCGAAGGTCTTTTTTGCAAGACACAGACTTCTCTAATCTTGCGTATATCTCTATATATAGTCACCTATTGATAGTGACATAGTTTAGCGATGCGATCGTATATGACGCATGCTCCAGTAAATTTTTTAAAACATTGCAGAATGTGCAGAATTGAAATTATGTAAGAAAAAAAGGATTATTCTTTAAAAAATCTCGAATAGTAGATATAAATATTTATGAATTTAATCATTTTAAAAAGATTTTTAATTCATGAGAGAGTTAGTAAGATTCTCTTCTCTTTCAACTTATTTTTGTATTAATTTTTTGCGTATTCTATTTGTTTGATGCTTATAATCATTCGATAGTTCTAGTCTATTAACTCTATGTAGTTTATACATTTATCACAGAAGGGAAAGCATTTCTCTTGTAACATTGAATATATAAGATAAATTTTTTGGGAATTTCTAACATTGCAAACCGCACAGTTTGTTATGTTTGTTTTGCGATTATCATTTTTCACTTAAAACAATGTTTATAATAACAATAATTTCTTATTTGCTAAATCCTAGAATTTCTAAGCTTTTTGATATAATGATTAAAATTTCGTTTCTTTTCTCTCTGAAAGGAGAAATTATATCAATATATTTAATTATCCTAACAAGATATATACTGAATCTGAATTTATCAAAAATATTAGAATATTACTATTTTATATTTGATTAAATTTACGATTACAATTTATATGATAAAATTATTATGAAGCGAATATAAACATTACTTTTTTGTGGATAATTTTTAACGAAAAGCTTTTATATTGGAAAGCTTTTCTGCACTATATAAAATGTGGAAATACGATAATTAATTAATCTCAAGTCGACGATATAAAAAAAAATGGAGAAAAATATAATTGAAAAAATACGCATGGTGGGGAAGATTAATAGCGTGCCTTCAACAAAAGCGCTTCTCCGACATTAAATTACCCTCTGGCGAGACGCCAGGAGAGCGGTTAGTGTATCGTCTCGCTTTAAAGAAGTCAAATTTCGGATTTATGCGATCTCTCATGGCGGGAAACGAACGTCTTAACGAACGTAGCACCTCTCTTTTAACACACGCGCGCGTTCCGCGTTTATGAATAGATTTTAAAAACGGATACTGCACACGCGGATGTGTTACGCGACCCCTCGGTGAGTTTTTCGGTGTCCGTACAAGAGACTTCTTTCAAAACTAGCAACGTTGTCCGTTTATATCTTCAACATCCTGTGAGCCTTGATAAGATTCATGTGCTCGAAATGTTTTGCAGAAGAACTCTTCTCCCTAGTGATTATTGAAGTACCGAAACCTCAAGTTTTTCTGTTAAAAATAATTAATACATTGTACTTGAAAGGGAAAAAAGTCTTTTAATTAATTGAAATATAATTTAAATAGGTGTTTTCATAATAATTAATTGTTTTTTATCAATATAATGAACTACGCGTTATGTTAATGTTAGAAGAAATTTTGTCTCTCTTTTGTACTTGAATGAAACTTGTGTATCAATTATTTCATTTCATTTATTAGCCGAGAATTAGCCAACGTATTTATAATTTGCATCCGTAAATGCGTTCCATTTCGTTTTTAGACAGAAGTGTAACTATAATTGACATTTCGTTGCATAAGAAAGCAACTGTATATCTCTAGTTATCCACTTCAATATTGTTAAGCACCGTTCAATGATCAAAGATGACTATATGCAACCGTTGCACTATGATTCCCTCGCAGGAGATGCGTGACGATTTTAGTAGACGCGAAATCGAAAGCATCGCGTAAAGCGAGCAGGGTCGGATTAAAACGTCTAGCAAGTTGTTTCAGAAAGTATGATGCGCAGTGGACTGTCGATGTTATATATTATAAATAACAAATTATATAAGCACATTAATGGGAACAGGGAGAATTAACCGCATCGTAAAAAGGTTATAAAGATTTACTTAAAAAATCTCGCGTATTATAAACAACAAATTATGTAAGTACAATGATGAACAAAGGAGAATTATTATTAACCGCATCGTTAAAAAATTATGAAGATTACTTAGAAAATTAATAATATAAAATATAATAAATGTAGTAGTAAATAGTAGTTGAAAATGAAAGCAATATATGCGCAAACTTAATATGATGTTTACAAGGTAAAAATTATCACGAGAAATCGAAATAGATATAAAAAGAGAATTCGGTATATTTTTTATTTATTTTCTCTTTTCTAAAATAATTTTATTTTCTGTTCCGTCAAAAAATTAAATAAAATTAGGCCGTAGATATCTTTTTATTTCATTTTTGCCGTACGTCAAGATTAAATCCAACGTTGACGGTATAAAAAAAAAAAACTGTTAATAATGAATAGGATAATAGTGATATTAAAACTTGTATTAGAGCGCACTTATGCATTCTACAATGCACCGATCCTGAGCGAGAGTGCACGCTTTCGTCTCGATCCGCCAGGATGCATCTGATTTAATAATAATCTCGCGATTTCACGACGCGCAATTTCGCTACACAAAAGGGAGTAAATCGCCATGTGATTAGATGGATGCGCGCTTTTCCGCGCGGCTTAATCCGCTAATCGAGATAGAGCCTCTCGTTTTTTTTCCCCTCGGACGTATAGAGAGAGTCCGCCGAAGTATGAAAATCCGTGGTGTAAAAATATCGCTAAATACACATCCTCAATTAATAAGCTTCCCTTTTACAAGTAAATACTCTTTTATATCTCTTGATTTCATTTTTTATTTTCCCCGACAAAAAAATGCATATAAATGCAAGAAAGCATGTATATATGTACGCGTTTGCTCTTCCGTGGAAATGAAAGCGTTTTGAGAGACAATCGAGCTATCAACTAGTGTGCGATTCGTTAACGATTTAATGTACCGTGCTGATCCCAGGAAGGTAAATCATTATGAAAGCATCGCGTATCATCCGTACTACCGAAGTCTTCGTATCCGGTAAAAGTTCGACGCGTTCATCCGTTTCTTTTTCTCCCGAAACTTATACGCTTAAATAAGTTCGTCTTTGTCGTACGATCTTGTATTTTCGAGATGATCTATTTTTAAAAGCAAACCAAATATCTCGTATATATTTGCTACGAAATATGCATGTATGTACATATATTCGAAATATATTCGACGATCGTGACTGAAAACTGAACAAAACTCGAAAGTTTTTCGAGAAGACGAGACAAAAGTGACATTATTGTCTTCTCGAAAAGACGGACGCGCGTATCATCATCACAAAGCGCGACATGGGAGAAAGAAAAAAAAAAAGAAAGAATATTGTCATATGCGCGGTCTTTCTTATTCAATGCAAAACAGATGATTCACGTTCCCGCCGTCGCATTTATATCCAGACGCGCACACACAGGGACATTTTTAATAATAATTCCTTTCGTCCTTTTGCAGACACGCCGCTTAAGAGTCTAGAGATCACTCAGGAAGGACG
This sequence comes from Prenolepis imparis, assembly GCF_030444845.1. NCBI lineage: Eukaryota > Metazoa > Arthropoda > Insecta > Hymenoptera > Formicidae > Prenolepis > Prenolepis imparis. The sequence continues at coordinate 17,458,300 of NW_028141160.1, forward strand.
AGACGGCGAAGGAGACGCGAAGATGAGATACAAGGTGAGTCCTTTTTTCCTTCCGTACATTTTATATCTATCGTTCGCCGACAGAATATGATGACGAATCTATGCGGAGATTAAGATAGGTCGGATTCGAATGTCATCGCATCGGCTGTCTCATTAAAATTCAGCCATCTATTCTCTAACCGATTTGGAGACCCGACTTTTCCTCTTGCGAAAATATATAAAGTCATTACGGAATTATTCAGCAGGGAGCCGGATCAAACCCGAATCAAAACCGATAACTTCCATAATCGTTTTTTTAGTAGAACCGTAAACCGTATTAAAATTCTATTAAATTTATAACACTAGAACCATAACCGGACCATTAAATTATTTTCGGTAATTAGTGCAATACAATTAAAAATAAATTATTTATTTTTAAAATATTCTGAAATACATGTATTATCGCAATAACGATAGCTGTGAGGATAGTATGTTTTCCGTTTTATGTATATACAAATTATATGTGTAAATTATAGAATTATATATAATATATATATAATTACATATAATTATTGCGATAATACATGTATTTCAGAACATTTTAAAAATAATTTATTTTTAATTGTATTGCATTTCAAGGAGACAGTTATCATGACATTTGCGTCATTTGCGCAAAATAGAAAAAAATATGGAAAAGAACCGTAACCAAAAAAAATCGTAATTTAAACGGTTTCGGTTTCCTTTATTTATCAAAAAACCGAAACTGGAACCGGAACAGTTATTAAATATTTTATTAAACCATATAACCGAAACCGAACCCTAATTTTGTTGCGGTCCGGATCCCTCGTTTTTCTGATACGTGCACGATTTTTTTTACAGTAACGTAATCACATGCATGCATAACAAATTATTCTGTTATCTCTCATCTGCTTCTAAAATGATATGCACTTACTGTGATTAATACTTGCTATCGTACGATATACATATAAAGATAAATATTAGACTGAATATTATACGAACTATGAGTTATCTTTTAATAAAAATTTGAAAAATTTCAAGATTTAATCAAAATTTTTTATCGCTACGGAAAACTGATGAAGAAAATGATAAATTTTTATCAAAAATTTTACTTGGTAAAATAATTATCAAAGTCGTAGTCGAAAATGCGCAGTAAAGCTACGCCAAGATAAAATCGTCTCCAAATCAAGGAATACATTCTTAAAATTTCATGCAAATTTCTACATGTTCGTATAATAGTCTCGTTTCATATTCATCTCGTGTGTAGATTGTCAGGAAATCAACATCACGCAATTGGAAGCGATTTATTTAAATTAATTCTAATTGATGAATGTACTTTGAAGGATTATCCCGCTCGTCACACTTTACAGACGATCTTTATTCTTATATTTGAATATTTATCTCTTCACCGATAACGTTACATTAATTCATGAAATCCATCCAATGTGTCAGACTTAAGAGAAGAAAGAAATTAATATAAAGTTCGAAAAGAATCGAAAGATTGTTTTAAATATTATATTATAATTATTCGAATCGATTGCAGTTTGCGAATATTCTCCTCCCACTTGTTGAGAGTTTCCTTTTCGGTTATTTGATCCTCCCTTCATCTCATTTCGCTATTGTCTTCTCGCATCACGTGCGTGCTGATCTGCATAAAACATCGATTGCTTTATCATTATACCATGATACGTAAGGTGAGGCGCAAATAATTACGCCGATGTTAATGCGAGGAATGGAAATCATTGAGCAAAGTGCTCGCGCTGCAATACAATTCAAAAAATCGATCGATCTTAAAAGAACGCTCTAAAATCTACAGACAGATGACTTGAGAATAAACTCGATTTTTATTTCTTAATATATATATAAATGTGAAATTATGCAAAAACATGCATTATGAAAATTGTTTTAATAATTTCGTCCTACATTTTCTTGCGATTATTTTTGCATTAATTACTATTTCATATTTTTCAAAACTTATTGTTAGATGTACAGTTGTCATCATTGCCAATGAAACTAAAGCTGTTTAACAAATATATATATGTAATTATAATTATATATATTAAATAAATATTATTCGCGCGTGGTCATGAATTTTCGACTTGCACAATCAATCGATCAATCGTTATTTTCTTCGATTAAATCCAATTAAGAGGAAAAAGTAAACTGCCGTGTTCGACTATAACTTCGTTAGAAACCGCAAATAGTTGAACATTGCTGAGATCGATTCTAGTTTTCTTACTTGACGGAAAAAGAGGTCAATCGGTTGCAGGTAAAGGATAATTACAATAAGACTAGTTACTAACAACGAATATCGCGTTTTATTCGTGCTCGAGGCAGATGATACCATTTATGGCAAATATCGATTTTCTCCTTTCGTAGCACGACTACGTACTTCATGCATTTTTCTGAATTTTATATATATATATATATATAATTGTTTTTCCAGTTGGAAATGATTATAAATGAAGTAAAAAAGAAGTAAAGAATATAGTAAGACAAAAATTAAAGGGACTATAAAATTTTAACGCTCTTAGCTTCGCGAATGCTTGGGTGAATAATTGGAATAATCTTATCAACTTTTTATTCATTCGTAATCTATCTACTTCCTTTCTCTATTCATTTTCTCAGCTTCTTGTTATCTGGTGATGTGAGTTTGCACATTGACCCCATATTTCAACGAGATTATCGCGAAAATATCATTGTTTCTTTCATCGAAAAAGTAGGCAAAAGAAGTGGAGCGTACAGACAGATCCGCAGCGAGAGAATCGCTCGAGAAATTCAAGTCAATAGCAAGAAGAGTACTTGAAAAGAATTCATTTCGCGAACCCCTTCTCAGAAGTCATTAAGCAATGCAGTGGTTGCGCTCTGCGACTTGCATTGTCAGGATTGTCAAATATTGATCGCTCAGCGTTATCGATATCTAAGAATTCATTTAATTAAGCAATCTAGCCAGGAGTCGTAAGATCTCTATGTGTGAAACATAGAATTTGCTAGTATTTATGTAATCAAGAATCAAGCCGGAATCAAGAATCCATGAAAATAGGATTTCGAAAGTAAAAATTTGCAAAAATCTCTCTCCATCTAGGGAAACCATTTGTTTCCAAGGAGCGAGTTCTCTATAGAGATAATTTCGAATCTAATAATTAGCTCTCGCGGTGAAAGAAAAATAATAAACGGGACGATAAGAATCGCCTCGATCGCTGAAGCTAGAAGTCAGTGACCATCTTCGCTACCGTAATTGTATTATTATCAAGTAATAACGCGATAATGGGTTTCAAGCATCAACAGCACGACACTTACGACTCCCTACATTTGTGTCGTTGAATCCTCTCAATGGAGCATTGAGGCATTCCACTTGCAGCGCGCGAAACAGCAGGACGCGATGCACACACAGGTTGCATGTAGACTCGAGTGTTAGCCACTTTTGAAGATGATCCGTGGGCGACAATCTTCCTTCAACCTACATTTTGCGGCACCAGTAATCGTTGAAAACTAATTGAATTGCTCGTCGCCATCGAATAAAAACGGCGAACACGAATTGTAACTACTGTACTGTTTCTTAAATATTTTTCAAAGATTTTCTGTTGATCGTTTGTCGATACGAATAAAATGATCTCTGGAGTTTGATACATATAAATGTATGAGATAAATCTCTCCGCGAAGATACGCGTCACGAAATAAATAAACGAATAAAACACGTTACGAGCGAGATGTTCATCGCGCGAGGAAATATTTCAACAAAAATATACCGAACATTTGTCTCATCTCTTCTGAGAACAGACTGCGAACGTAAACGAGAATAATGAGTCGGTCTCACGAAAACATCATCCGAATCTCTCGGCGGAGGAAAGTCTCGAGACGACAACGACACGGTGATATTGGCCAAATTTCTAAGTCGAGCCGTTTATTTTGAAAGTGGCACAAATCGCATATATTTGAAAATATAATTAATTCGCGCGAGTGAGAAAGACAAGAGTATAAATCAAAATAGCGTATTTAATTAATAAAAAAAATTTTGACTTATATATATATATCATTGTCAAAGTAAGCGTTCAAATAATTTATTTTCCAGGTTTTTACTATCAATTTTACACTGAAATGACATGAGTTGTGAAAAATGTTTGTAGGTAATTGATAATTTCAGCGAAAAAAAAATTATTTATTCAGCACAATGCAATTACGATGGTGAAGGCCGTCTAGAGAGACAAATTACTTGAAACGTATATAAGCACAATTTCTTCATACTTGGATAATTTTACACTAAAAATATCAGTATTTTAGGAAAACATATAATGAAGAAAATGTTATTTAGTAAAAAAAAAAAAAAAGAAATCATTCGATTGTCTTCGACAATTTATTATGAAGTTTGTTATGTCAACACAGTATCTAAACAAAATTAAAAATGACAAATATATTATGCAATTCAGATTTATCAAACAATCTGCCAAATATACGTGTGTATATATTTTACATATTCTGACGCGATCTATATTATATTTAAACAAATATATTTGCATTGTGCAAATTTTTAATACGCCGATTTAATGGAGATATGACAAAAGCGTATGCAGCATATAGATTGAACGATAGTATTCACGTGCCGCACGACGATCGGAGTCAATGCCTTATATAATGTTTTAGAATGTCTCGTATGTGATGAGCTGAAAAACATGCACTCTGACGACAAATGACTATACGGTACATCGACGCGAGTTACTCATGTTGACGACTTACACCTGACGAGAATTAACAATCGATTAGAAGAGTGTATATATCGATAAATCATGTATTTAACCATATATAAAATATTATAGAAAGTTGAACAATTACCACGATCGATAGCGAGTAATATTTACAATCAAAATCGCATTTGTCTCTTAGATAATTGACAGAAGTGTATAAAAAATTAATGATACGCGTTAAAAAATTAGTTATACAGTATTATTATGAATGCTGTCGTTAAACACTCATCTTTAATGCATACACAGAATAAATTGTTTGATAAACTACCGTTTCATTTCATTACATAACTTCGGAGAAACTTCTTAAAAAATACGCGATTAAAGATGAGAAGATATAATTAGCAAGCAACTACATTCCATCGGTAGAACAGCAATCATGTTATGTGAAAATCAATTATCTTAAAATTAAAGATTATATCTACGAAAGGACTTTAACAACCTACTTTTCAAATTGAAAAATTGAAAAATTGAAAAAGTACGACGAAAAATATATTGGTTCCTACCATTAATCTAGATTTCATAAGTGAAATTAGTACTCTTCTGAAGAAAAATGATTTCGCTCGTCTGAGTAATTAAGACTCTCTTGTCGGAGAGATTCATGGATAGATTAATGAATAACCGTAAAATTTCATCAAGTTCACAAGCTTCACTTTTGCTGAAAATGTAGAATACGTGCAAATTTAATTATACATGCATTTACTAACGTAGGATAAAAGAAGTTTTCGATACATTTTATTAATCCATACACTATTTAACGCGAGTTATAGCGTACAAAAATTAATTTATTTCGACATAATTCACAAGAAAAGAATTCGCATATAATTTCTCGCTTGAAACGTTATAATGCGACATTGGCTGCAGTCAGGAAACGAAACGTTATTAAACCTTCGCTTTACAATTTTTTGTTATCTTCTTAGTCCTCACCGTGATGTAAATACGGAAAGAAGATTGAATTATGCACGCTGACCCGATGGCCCTGATTGTTTATCGCGCGTCAATCGCGAAGGAATCTATCAACGTGACGCAAGAAATTAATTATGCGCGATATTCCGCGGCGGAAACAAAGGCGAAGAACAGCGGTGCGTTTCGTAGGCGCGAATATAATCTCTCGGCGAGAGATACACCCGATGACTCCTGTTATCGACGAAATACATATGTACATACGAAAGCAGTGAGTCGCTCGTCAGTGATTTCATTTAATAGCGGATCCCGAAGGGAGACGTATTCGTCGCTGCGCGCGCGAACGTGAGCCAATTCGACGAGTACTTCCCGATCGCGATCGTCGGGACGAATTGAAATTCTATCGATCCGCCGTGAACTTCAATGTCAGACGCACTGTTAAACGCTAGGTGGGATTTGCATCTCTTGGCTTGACGTTAAACGGTGAAATCTCACGACGTATACAAGGACGACGACGCCGTATCGGAAGCGACATCAGATGGATGACAATTACCGGGCTGCAAGGACATGCGATCGGTAGCGAGTATAGTATAAGGCCGATGACAATTGCCGACTCGCGAGTGGCTGATCAGTGAAAAACATCATTGATGTAAAAATTAAAAATGCCCAATTATTGATGTAACCCGAAATGGATGTAATTTTCCTCTTCGAGATTTCCATGAATTTTCACGCTAGTGCGCGGTACATAATTCATATGAATTGAATGTGAAGGAGTTAATTAATATATGTGAAGTAGATATTTCACGATTGTAAATTACATGCTACTATTTAATTGCCATATCATTAAAAATTGAATTGCCGCCTGTTACGACGTGAAAAATAAAAGGAAGAAATAATATAACACGTGTGTGATTCTACAAACATGATATAAAAGGTATAATTCTATTATGTCCGTTTTTTAAAAAATCTTTTCATATAAAAAAAAATAAATCTCAATCATTTTATTATAATATTTATGATCGAGAGAGAGGTGGGAGGAGAAATAGCAAGAGCAAGAGTCTCTGTATGATGAAATATATAATTAACAATAAGTTTTTTAGATTTCTTAACAAATAATAAACTATGATATACATTATAATCGATTAAATAACTGATGAATGTACAAGTAGCACTTTTTTCCATTCAGACGAGAGTCTTAGAGAGGAGAAAGCGAGAAATAAACAGAAAAAGTAGCTAAAAATAACTTAGAATCATGTGCTATACGATATCTCGCTAAAGAATCGCTCTGTTTAATCGAGTGTAGAAAAACAGATACACGATTGCGCAATCCGGTTTATATACACGATGGACAGATGAAAAGAAGAAGACGAGGAAGAAAAAAGGCGCCGGCGCTCGAGTATTTCTCGCGCGAAAGTCTGTCGATTCGGTAGGTTGAAGCGCGTATAATGGAAACATTGTCGGGTACACGCTGATGCGTTTGCGGAAAATCGGTTTTTTTGTCTCTCGGTTGTAAACACGAAGGCGGTAATCTAACTTTTAGAAAGCTCAGGCTTCAAGACCAACGTCAATTAACGCCAATCGCATTTATCTAAATTGTTTTTATTATTACTCGTATTATGGTCAATATATCATGTATGGTCGAGAGAGAAGTAAAGAAACAATTAAGCTGTAGCGAAAAAAAATCGGATTTAAAGAATTTTTTTGTCTAAAATTTTAAATTTTAAAACACAGAATATCTTGACTTAAAAAAAGGCAGGGTTTTTTCTTTCGTAGAAGCATATACGGCTTTAAAAATCCAATGACGTTATATTCTTTAAATTAACAAAATAATATGAAATGATATTTGTAAATGTGTATTGAAGCTCTATATAATTGTGTTATTATAAATTCAAAGAAAATATGGTCACATGAGAATGCTGGAAGTGACAGAGTTAATAAAATAATGCGAAACGAAGGAAGATGCATCGTGCATGCGCTTGTCAAGAAAATTAAAAGATGGGAGATGAGACTGTCTTATTAAGAAGAAATGAAGAAATTTCGGAGTGTCAATTGTGTCAACTTTTTGATTCATTAATTTTAGTTGAGAGCATTCCAGGTCTCTGACATAGATCCAAGATAGAATGCAGATACGCACACAGAGAGCTGACTATAATTAATATTAATTGATGTCGGTGATGTGTTGGGAATTGGATGATCTTTAAGGATCGCGTGTATTAATCAATGCGATTTTTTTTATTTATGTCTATATTATGATTAAAGATATAATTTAGAAATGTAAATGGCAAATTTCGAATTAGCTAAGTTTTTTTATTATGTTTGTTTTATGGACGTTTAAAAAAATTATTTCTAATTCAAAATAAGTTTTCAAAGAACTGTCTTGTATTGAAAATATGTAGGATATTGTTGTGTCATTTATATACTTTCAGTGCGCGTTAACTTTCCAACGTAATTTCACAATTTGAAATGTCATAAATGCAAATTCTCAAACTTATAGCGCATAATTTACATTATGCCAGCTAGCTGACAGTACAGGACATGTCCTCGTCCTAAAGAGTTATACGAGCATCCGAGTGTCCTTAGAATTGTATACGGAAGAGCAATGTCAAGTTCTGTGAAATCATTCTTTCCGACTTGCGACTTGTAATTACGGACAGAAGCGACTGTTTTGCGCGGTTTAAATCGACAAAGTATCATCTGTCCTGACATTAAGTTGTGTGATCGATACACTCACCTTGTCCCAGAATCAACGGAATTACTTCGGGTATTATTCTCCTCGTGCCCAATATCCTGTATCGCGTTGTCGGACGATTCTCGCCCCATTAAACCAGTCGAAACTATTCGCGGTGATGACGCGAAAATAAATGAAAAGCCAATGCAAGCTTACATAAGGTTTGCTCCGACCAGATGTGCAGAGTTTAACATCGGTTGAAGCGTAAACGAAACGAGAGCGCTCGCTTTTATTTACCCATCACAATATCCACCCTTATCTAACATCGTCAGAAAATTGATACAGGTTGATATGTTCACTATTCTATAACAAAATAAAGAATAGATTTTTATCGTGATGACAGTCAATGCAAGCTGCTTTTTTGTTAGATTAAAATTTTTTTTATTTTAATAGATAAATAAAAGATACAACATTTTTAAAAAATGAAAATTTTTCGCTTTTCCTATATTTTTATCTCTCTTGCTCTTTTTGCGAAAAAACAACTTTTCTTTTTAGGACTTTTTTTTTAAACACACAATTCACACAAGAAGATCGAGTCAATCGTTCTTGTGCCTCAAGGTCCCTGATTATGTTTCATAAAATGCATCTGTTCGGCTGAACTTTGATCTCTCACATTTTCAAGACTCGGAGTACACAAGTCAAGTCACATAATAAGATTATTATTATTCTTTTATGAAATAGCCATTTTCATTGTGTATTATCTCAAGCAATTATACAACTAACTTTTGCGGGCATATTTTTCGATGGATACATTTGTTATCATGAATGGAATAAACAATAAGAAAACGAGTAAAGCATAACAATTGTACAATACATTATCATTTCTCTTTTGCAGGTGAATGACCCGGAGGATAATGAGAGAGACACAGGGGAGAACGCCAAAGGAAATTCTGATGTTTCGTGGTAATTAGCATTTTCTTTGTTAAAAAAAACTATTCTCTTATTTCTTATTCCCGAGTCCTGATATGATTAATCCATTTAGTAGATTCTGAGTTTAATAATAATAATAATAATAATAATATTGTCATAGTTAGAAATCTCCCCAAATCTTATATATTACTAAAGTGTGAAAAATCTAATAATACATAGTTTTCATTTTTTAATCGAAAGTTTGAGAACAAGTTCTTCAATTTATGTAGATTACAAGTTGCAGTCCAATTTGCGGTTCCAATTTTCAGATTCACTGGAATCTTTATTTTTTCTCGGCAGGAATTACAATCAGAGAGATGAGAAGAAATCGAGCGGCAAGGAGATGAGGCTCGTAATCGTTGTTGGGCTGTTAGCGGTGACTGTCATCGCTCTCATTGTAGCACTGACTTTGCAGATGGCAGTCTTCCGCAAGGAAGAATACAAGGAGATGTGCCAGAGCGAGGAATGTATTAAGACAGGTATACGACACCTCGCTATATTTATTCTTTAATTTATTTCAAGAAATAATGATACGATACGAGATTCCGAATTTTTATTTAGAAAAAAATTTGAGTAATTTTCTCGAATGAAACGTCAAGACAGATTTTTATTTTTCCGTAACTATAATAAATAATTGAGAGTTTCGTTCGCGCGATTACGATGCTGAGATATAAAATAACTCTAGTATATACCTATTTGCATAGCGGCACGAGTGATAGGCGCGATGAACAAATCCGTGGATCCTTGCGAGGATTTCTATAATTTCGCATGTGGCGGTTGGATCAACAAGCATCCGATTCCCCAAAGCCAGAGCTTTTGGGATCAGCTGAGCTTGCTTAGAGAGGAACTGTTGGAGAATTTAAGGATTTTACTGGAGGAGCCGGATAAGGAGACCGATTTTAGGCCAGTCAAACTAGCGAGAGCACTTTACAGGACCTGTATGGATATCGGTAAGTCTCAAGGATCAAAGTTACTAAAGGATACAAAAGTTACCGAATGATGTGATTAAGTTGACAATTATAATAGTAAAATTGTTAGAATTCTAAATTTAGAGAAAAAAGGATTTTAAGAAAAAGATTTTAATACCGAAGAAAGTTTTAAGAAACTTATGATTACATTGCGCATATTCAGATATATTATTATCTAATTTTTTATTAGTAATATTTTAAATTAAATTTGAAACATTAAAAAGTTTTTATTAGTAATTTATGAAATTTAAAAAATATTTTTAATTGTTGGAGATCTATCTCTCGATCGAAGAAGAAAAACAGTAATCATATCCTCGCGCACTAACAATTCGCGCAACCGTTAACGGAACTCTATAGTAATATGTTTACACTGACGATAAATTATTCAGTAATTGTCACTGTTTCGCGCAGAGATAAAATGCATGGAATGACATTTACATAAGCAATAAAATCGAAAGGATAATTTAACAATACATATATCATTACCATTATGGTGTTAGTCACAACGTAATAAGGTAAATTGACAACTTTATTACCACGAAGAAGTAACCGGAACTCGCGTGCCTCTGAGCGATCGCGATTACGAATCGCATAACCAAGCATGTAAAATGATTTAAATAGAAGCAGCATCGCGTTAGGTATTTTCAAATAACCACAAATACAATTCATATGGCATATGTTGCGTGTAATTTGAATTAATAATGATAATATAAGCTATAAAAAAATGTATTCGCAGCCTTAAACAACAATAGAATGTGTCTCTAGAATTACAGAAAAAAATATCGAATTTTGCAGCGAGTGTCGAGGCCTTAGGATTAGAGCCCATCTCCGAGGTACTGAATAAATTAGGCTTGCCAAAGGACCCACCGATGCAGGGAAAAATACCCTCTCTCGATATATCGAGATTAACAGGGCTAGCGCAGAGAGCACTGGGCTTAAACCTCTTTGTAAATTTTTACATCAGCGAGGATGTGAAGGATACTACAAGAAATCGAATGATGGTGAGAACATATTTGAAACTTTATATTAAATTTTAGCAATAGCTTCAATGATAGAAAGGTGTAATTTTAGGAAATCAAATTTTCAGGGAAATTAAAGAACCGTGTTTTCAGAAAAATTAAAAGTTTCTTTTATACAATGAATATTATCTTTAAACAAAAGATTGCCAAAGATCATGATTAAAATTTATAGAATATTACTAGATATTTAGAATTTTATTCAACTTTATTTTTGATATTTTCATATAGATGCAATTTAAAAAAAAAAAAAAGAAAATGATAGATTTTTGCTCTATTCTGTTAATCTTGAATTTAACAATTTAATAATCGAATATAATTTCTTATCGTAATTGAAGTGTTTATTCCTCTTGGGAAATATTTTTACACGATATAAATATTATATTTTTATGTGACCAAAAAAAAAGAAGATAAAATTCTTTTAGATAGAGCAAGCATCCCCCGGATTTAGTGAGCGTTACTTGCTAGATCCACGGCGATTTCAATTAGAATTGATGGAGTATAGAAAGTACATAAAATCCATGGTCGAACTCGCGGGGGCTGGTAACATGAGCGCGAATTACGCCAACGAGATCATAGAGTTTGGCACGAAACTCGCCAAAGTAAGTGCCTTGCTTTATCAAATTATATCTTATATTAATTTTCAAAATAGGTATATATTTATATTAGAGGCAACACACTCGAAAAGTTATTTATTTAGGTAACCCTAGTATATGGAATCGCGGCATTGAATAATCAAACATCTTTTTACCTTCGATTACTCAACTTCCAATGTGAGGATAATCGTTTCAGGAGCACGTTTAATTGTTTTGAAATCCGTCCAGATCATGGCAACACCCGAGGAGCGACGCAGCGCGGATCATCTTCTTCATGATGTGACGATCGACGAGCTGCAACAACTTACCGATATGCGTGTGTTGCAGGTAGAGCGATATTAATTCTTTATTCTTTATTTATTTCCGAGCAAGAGTATCTACAATTTGCATAGAAAAGAAGTAATTTAATAACAATGTTAATATATAGTACAATAAATATTTTGAAATAAAATTAAACGCGAAGAAATATTGAGTCGCGAGATGTTTCGAGAAATAAAATAATATTTAATATTATGATGAAATATATAAAAAATTATTTTTCAATTTAATATCTATTATGTATGAAAATATCTTTAATTTTTATATAAAATTACTTTTCGTAACTTGAGCTGAAAAGATTATTGATAACAAAAAGACGAATCTCGCTCTTAGTATTCGAGTAATCAAACGCGTGAATGTTATTTTCAGTGGAACTGGACGAGGTATCTGGAATCCGTATTCGAGAACACGAATGTCACGGTAAATCCGACCGTAGATCGAGTCATCTTAATAGACCTGCAGTATTTGCAGAAATTACCGTTGCTGCTATCCCTCACGCAACCCGCCACGATAGGTATGTCTAATTTACGTGCCCTCGTCGAACCAAGGGCGATTGCCACTCGGCATAATGCACACTCACTCAGCTTGTTACTCATTGCGCCCCGTTGCTTTCGCTTCCATTACGTCCACTAAACGCACGAGAGAGGAGAGCTACTGCCTATATTTGTAACACGGAAGCATCCCCTTCACTTTTATACATTCAAGTATTTACAATGACCAAGAGAATTTTCGTTAAATCCGTCCAATCAAATAATTATCGATAATAATAAATTAACAGAATGATAAACAATAAAAAATCGCCGATATAAGATGAGAAAGAAAAGAAGGAGAAATACCGCGAGTACTTTTATATAATAAAATAAAACATGCTGTAACAAAGCACATACTTCTTCTTCAGACTTGATTATAGGAAGAATAATATTATGAAAATCTCCATGAGAAAAGAAGAAAAGATAATTAGAAACGAGGTCAAAAGATCGGAAGCTATCGGCTTTCATATCTATAGCAAGAGAAGGCGCATAGTTAATTTGTCTGTGTTAAAATGCCGCCTATAATCTCGCGTTATATGTACGATGTCAAGAATGTCCGTCGATTTTTCAGTTCGATATGTCTGGTGGAGCGTGTACTCGACCGTTGCCCCCTTGACGCTGCAAAAGTTTCGCGATCTCGGCTTCCAGTTCTCGCAGAAGGTCTTCGGACTGAAGGAGAAGACGCCGCGCTGGAAGGGATGCACTGGAAACGCGAATGCGAACTTCGGCATGGCGCTTAGCTATATTTACGCGCAGGAACACTTCAACGAGCAGGCGCGAGAAAAGGTTTGCGCAAAATATATAATTGCATATAAAACATAATTAATATATAAGACTATAAAAAATATTTTTAAAAAATTTACACGTGCTTTACTAATTATTCAATATTTTCCTGATGAATATAATATAAAAAAAATAATGTATTATTCTAAAAAAAAAAACTTAATTGATTATTATATGTCGTTGTTGATAGGCATTGGAGATGTTATCGGATATTAGGGCAGCATTCGACGAGATGGTTACGGAACTGGACTGGATGGATACCGGCACGAGAGCTCGAGCCCATAGAAAATTACACGCGATGAGACCGTTCGTGGGATTTCCCGATTGGATCACGAATCCCGAAGACTTGGACAAGTTTTACGAAGGCGTACGTGTGTTTTCTGTATAAATATCATTTATAAATTTTTTTTATTCTGCTATAATATTATAATATATATATATATATATATATATATATATATATATATATATATATATATAATATTTCCTCCGTATAACATTCCCGATCGTTTTTAGGTGGAGGTGATCGACGGAAAATTATTCGAGACTTTTCTAAAACTGACCGATGTGGCGATGAAGAAGAGTTTCAATAATTTGCACGAAAAGCCCGATAGAAGCAGGTGGATATCGACGGGCACGACGGTAAACGCGTTTTATAGCGCCATATTAAATTCAGTCAGTAAGTATTCAAATTAATCTCTCTTAATTAATACAGTCGTTTATATATCTATCACCATTTTCACAATACTAATTTAGTTATTCAAACGGATCAGAATTAAGAAAAAAATATGATTTCAGCTTTTCCAGCTGGTATTTTGCATCCTCCATTTTATGGCAATGGATTGGAGTACGTATAAATTTATTTATTTTTACAGATAAAGACAGGCAAAATTTTCGTGAACTCATATTTCAATTGATTAGCTCTTTAATTTACGACGAATAATTTTCTCTTTCTCTCCCTAATTATTTTCTAATAATTAGAGAGAATTCTAATGCAAAACAGCGCTGGACGCGCTGTTTTACATTTAATAACTTTTATATCTTAATTTAGAACATTCTGTCGGATGCATTTTTAAACAAAGCTTATAAAAATAAAAGTAAAATTAACTCTATCGTAAATCGCGGAATTCTAACATTGCATTCATATTTCAGATCCATCAATTATGGCGCTATGGGAGCTATCATGGGCCACGAGCTTACGCATGGTTTCGATGACCAAGGTACGACAATCAGCCACGTGACGCGCGTTGCATAATATCGCTAAATTGGCTATCATCTCTCTTTAGCACTGAAATATCCGTGTATTCATAATAATATCTAGAATTATACCATCTTCTGTGACGCAGGTCGCAGGTACGATGAGAACGGCAATCTCCGTCAGTGGTGGAGCGACGAAACGTTACGACATTATCACGACAAAGTGCAATGTATGATCGAGCAGTACAGCAGTTATTATTTGCCGGAGCTGGGCGATAATTTCACAGTGAGTACCGAGTAACCCCGTTGCTTGTTGAAAGTACCGAAAAGAAAAAGAGTGCCAAGGCGCTTCTCGCCGATTTTCAGGTGAATGGCATCAATACTCAGGGTGAAAATATCGCCGACAACGGCGGCATTAGGGAAGCTTACAGGGCGTATCAAAGGCTGATTGCGCGCAATCCGTATCAGCAAGCTCTGCCTGGTCTCGCCGATTACAGCAACGAGCAGCTGTTCTTCTTGGGTTTCGCTCAGGTAAAAAAAAAAAGCTTTTCAAGTCAATGAAAATAATGATTTGTTTTTGTTCTGTCAAATAGTTAAATTTTTTACGATATTTTGGTGAAAAGACGTATGAGCAGATAGTTCTCTATGGAATAGAACAAGACAATTTACATATTGATAAATGGATTAATTTAAAATAAGTTAAGAGTGACAATCAATGTAATATTAATGCTATATAAAAGAGTACATCCTTAATGTCATTTAAACTTAGATTTAAATTTAACAAAAATTCTTAAAAAAAAAAAAAATCTTGTTTATCTGGAAATCGGAGCTTTTTATTATATAAAAAAGTTTTTCAGAAATACATTTTTATACGTATGCTTTGAACAGCATGTATAAGCAAAATATTTATGCCATTTTTTTGGAATCAATAAGATGATGATTTCTTGTTAGACTAATAAAAAATCTTACTTACAAAACAAACTTACATGTACCTCAAATAAGTATGCAAGCTTTATACGCAAATAAAAATTTCCTAATTCTCGTTAGCGTACGAAGATTTACAGAGAAGAAGTGATAAAATATGTTAATCTCTCTTTTAAGGTTTGGTGTGGTAATTACACAAACGGAGCGCTAAAGTCGAAGGTGATAGAGGGTGTCCACGCGCCGAATCACTTTCGTGTTATCGGCACGCTGTCGAACAACGCCGAATTCGCGAGAGCGTGGAGATGCCAGCTCGGCAGTCCAATGAATCCATCGCACAAATGTATCCTATGGTAGATGCTCTAGATTCGCGTTATTTCGAGCGGTGCAAAATGACGTAACAAGGCGAGAAACTGTTATCTCATTCAAGCTAAATATCTACGTCGTGAGAGAAGAACAGGCATTGGTGCAGTGATAATTCTAAGAAATTGTAAATAGACTGATTTAACAGTTATAGGAACTAGCGAGTAATTTATTACATACTACTCTTAAGTGCTACTCTTAGCCTTAAGCTTATCATGTAAATATCACACGGAAGAGAATAATAACTTTTATAAAGAGACTTCTTTCTCCCAAATTAAATCCTAATTTATTTATTTATTTTCTTTTTCCTTTTTGGTACTACTTCTTTTTCTACATTTACCTTCTTCTTTATTTTCTTAGGCGGAGCGTCTTCGATGTCTGTCGATGATAATTTTATTTTATGCTTTTTGTGAGAGAGAGATGGTTCTTCAAGTTTATTCATCTTTTTCATTTTCTTTATCGGGGAAGTGATTTGTGATGCAGCACTGTTCTCTTTTCGTTTTTTACTAGAAGAGTTTGCTTTTAACAATTTTTTCTTCTTTATTGGTTTATCAGTAGCGTCTTCCGTCTGTGATAGTATATCCTTCTTCCTCTTTGAAGTATTAGTCTCTTTCGATTTTGCAATTTTCTTCTGTAAATTCTGGACATTGTCTTCTATAGCTCTCTTTCTTTTACGCTTTATTTTTGATGTTTTTTCTTTGGAATTTGTAACATCTGTGACTTCCGACTCGTCTTCATTTTCAATAATAACTTCTTGTTTCAATCTGAGCTGGCTCTTCTCTTTTACTTCCTCGTTTTCTTCTAATTTAACTTCTTCCTCTTCGAAGTCTTCATAGATTTGTGCCAGAGAAAGACAAGTAATCCTTGCGTCACAATTAACAGTTTGCAACATGTCCAAACTATGCTTGTTATATTTCCAAAGTTTAATTTCTCCAGAACTGGAGGCACTAACTAATAAGTTATTCATATGCGCAATATATTTTACTCTCATACAGTGGGCCTTTGTATTTATTGTATGCACCGAAGTTCTGAGATCATAAAATTTGATTTCTCCATTTTCGAAACCAATCGCGATTAAGGTATCTTTTAAGAATTCTACGCAAATAACTTTTGAATCAAATGTAAGTTCCTTATCTATGCTAGCTGTTTCTACAGAATATACGTATATATTTGTATTGATAGCTAATAGATATTTTTCACCGTTCGGACTCCACTTAACGATTGTTATCCACTTAGCGTCAGACTTGAATTTCGGTATTAAGTTAGTAGCATAAGCTTGTCTACCTTTAATTAAATTCCATGTTCTAAGCACACCATCAGCTCCAGTAGATAATGCTAGCTTCCCTGTTGGATGAATAGTAAAAGTATTGACGGCCGAACCTTTGTGCGCTGATGACCAGAGTTTCTCCAGTTGCCAATTACCACAACGAATAGCACTTATACTTCCATCGTTACTGCACGTAAACAAGTGCGACCCTTCTGGAGTAAATGCAACACAATTGACAACATCTGCAAATAAAACATAAAGATCATTATTTTAGTATAAATTTCTTTTGTTATATTATAGATACGAGCACACATATAAGTTTATCTATGTACCTTTATGATGCATTAATCTGAGAGATTGTCTCCTATAACGCATGTCGTACAAACATATTGTTTCATCGACACCAGCAGAAGCGAGATAGTATTTATTACTGGAAACACTACGTATGCTTGCAACATGGCTATGAGTCACAAAACTCTTCGTTATGCTATATTCCTGGAAATATAAAACAAAGATTTTAGTTTAAAAGGTTAATTTAGAAGTCTTATGAAAAGTATGGCTAAACATGTTTTTTTCCTATGATGGCTATTAAAAATATATCTTTGATAGCATCGTGATGTATTTCTACTTTAGTATTTTTTATGCAATCAACGGATGTTTAAAAGTCGAGTAAATATACGTATATGTAACCTATAAAAATCGAGATACGTCCAAATATACTTACATTTACGACGCTATGCACTTTATATCCGAGCAGATAATGTTCATACGTTCCCACTATGATTTCGAAGGAATTCGACATCTTTGGAAATATATTTTCCTTTCGTTTTACTAGTGACTAATTCGTAAAAAAGATACCTGTACAAGTCATATATTCACACGTGCGCAGATATTCCGAATTGCGTCGTGAAATTTTTCACTCTCTCTTTCTCTCCCCCCCAAAAGAGCTTACTCCGCCATCTGCTCCTTAAAAAAAATCATCATTTTAAATAAAATCATTTATTTTGTATATTTTAATATATATTTAGTATTTTATAATATTTTAGTATAATTTAATTTAATATAATTTAGTAATAATTAAGTTGTATAATAAAATATGAACTCTATATATGTAAAAGGCATTGCGATAAAAAATGTTTTCTTTTATTGTACTTGGAATAAAAGTATATCAAGCTCTTATTAAATAATAATGCAAATAATTTTTTTTTAACATGTTTGCAATAAATAAAAATAAATTTTTGCACGTAATTTTTACATGTCTATAATTATATTAATTATATATATGTATTATACACAATAAAAAATATATACTTTTATATAAAATCAAATAAAATAAATACATTAGAAATACATATATTTAGATTGATAGTATTTATGAGTAAATATATAAGTACACGTCATAGATATATTGACATTGCAAAACAGTACAATATATTTCATTCTTTGCAATGAAAGAAATAATTCAATTAAGAATAACTACGAGAATTTTTGGGTAAAGAAAAGAAATAGTTTCAGATTTGCATTAATTGTTTGTTTCTTTTGATTAAAACTGTGGATTTGTTAGATTATTTCTCCAGACCAATGTTGAATAAAATTTATAGTAAACGCAAACTTGAAATACAATGTTAAAAATTTTGAAATGTACAACAAAAGAGAGAGACAGCCACTTTCTATATGATCTAATTTAATCATCTATAGTATATCTGCACAACAAATATATGGATAGATTTTCTTTATTTAAATAACTTTTACTTATCTTTACATATAGATATTGTATTTGTGTTAGATATTTATGTATCACGTGATGCGACATATCTACGACACAAATATTTATGTAAGAAAGATAAGATATATGATGTTTATGTGTGCGTTTGTCTTGACATATCTTGACATTACGTTCTCGAAGTAACGTTTCAATTACTGTGCAGATAGTATCCTTTAGATTGTGTTCAGCTTTAAACGTATTTAGTGTGTAACTGTATAATTTAGAAAAATGATAGACGCAAAAATCATTGATATTGATGTGCAGGATATAAGATTTCCTACATCCTTGCAACAGGATGGAAGCGACGCAATGGTATATATATTATTAGATAATTTTTATAACAATACATCCACTATTATGCTAGAAAAATCGGAAATATATTAATACACAATTATTATTAATCTACTTAATAAAATATATATATTGTTTGACTCATATATTTAATTATTCCATTTACATATCATTATTAAAATTATATTTATTTGTAATGTTATTAATTTTTATTTATAACAGCATACTGATCCTGATTACTCCTGCGCATATGTAACGATCAAAACAGACAAAGAATATAAAGGATATGGTCTAACATTTACTCTAGGAAGGGGAACTGAAATTGGTATTTATTGATCATATCTTATAGATTATATTATTTCTTTATTTTATTGATAATGACCATTTTTATATAGTTGTGCTAGCATGTAAATCCTTGTTTAAAATCGTGAAAAATCGTACAACAAAAGAGATTTATACCAACTTTGCAAAATTTTGGAGAGAGTTAACATCTGACCCACAATTGAGATGGGTAATGTATAATGAAAAGTGATGTACATATATGTATATTAATTGAAATATGACTGTCAGAATGTAATTTGGATATTTTATAGATTGGTCCGGAGAAAGGCGTGATACATCTAGCTACAGCAGCTATTATAAACGCATTGTGGGATTTATGGGCACGTATGGAAAACAAACCTGTCTGGAAGCTTCTTACAGACATGAAACCCGAAGATCTCGTTTCAACTGTGGATTTCAGATATATGTGAGCAAACATTTTTTACACAAAATTATATACATTTATAATCCGACAAAATTTTCAATAAATATCTATCTAAGCAGTAGAGATGTAGTGACCGAAAAGCAGGCGATAGAAATGCTTAAGAATATTCAGATATCTAAAAGCACTCAAGAATTAAATCTGAGAAAAAACGGATTTCCTGCGTACACAACTCAGGTCGGATGGCTGGGCTACAGTGATGAAAAGGTCGAAGAGCTCTGCAAATTGTACTTGGATCGCGGTTTTACGGCGTTCAAAGCAAAAGTGGGTCAAAATTTAGACGATGACATTAGAAGATGCGAAGTGATACGCAGAGTGATAGGCTACGAGAATAAATTGATGCTGGACGCAAATCAAGTCTGGGAAGTGGATCAGGCTATAGAATGGATGGCAAAGTTGGCGAAATATAAACCCTTGTGGATAGAGGAACCAACATCTCCCGACGATAGCTTTGGGCACTGTCAAATAAAAGACAAATTAAAGCAATACGATATTGGAGTTGCTAGCGGTGAAATGTGCGCGAATCGCGTCCTATTTAAACAATTTCTGATGTTTGGAATTAACTTTTGTCAAATCGATTCGGCAAGGATTGGCGGAATTAATGAAATTTTGGCTGTATATTTCATGGCAAAAAAATTGAACGGTAAGTTTGTAATCAATACTACTTAATTTTCTTAAAAATTTAATACTACAATTTAATATTATTAGTTTTTACTTAGAAAAACAAAAAATATAATGGAAAATCTTTTCTATTTATAGTACCAGTATGTCCACACGCTGGTGGAGTAGGCTTGTGTGAGATGGTGCAACATCTTCAAATGTGGGACTATATTTGCTTAAGTCAAACCACTGAAAATCGTATGATAGAATATGTAGATCAACAACACGAACATTTTGAAAATCCTACCCGTATAAAAAACGCTCATTATATGCCATCTTTCTTTCCTGGATACTCAACCAAGCTCAAGGACGAATGTATCTTAGAGTACGCTTATCCAGAAGGTACATATTGGAAATCCAAAGAAATTAAATAAAAATTCTTGAGAAATAAATATGAGATAAAGGAATAAATTAAATAATTCATATAAACTAGTTTTAATTCTTTAGTGAAAAATGCTCTGTATATCTATATACATCTTGTAATTCGAATAAATTGTAAAACATATCCCCCGTATAAAATATCTTTATATAAAAATAAAATCATAACATTATTATCTACCATGTAAAATATTCTTATATAAGAATAAAAAATATTGTTTTAACAAATTAACAACAAATCTATAACAAATTTTTAAGTAATTATTTTTATATCTTGGAATGGAGAGAAATACTCCAATTATAAATTATATATAAAATTTTCATGTTGCTGCCATAAAGAAAAATAACAAATAAAATTCTATATTTATAATTTATAATTTACTATCTCCTAGACGAGATTTGACATAATCAATCTGTAAAATAAAATGGCAATAGCAATTTTTTAATAATATTTATGTGTGTGTGTGTGTGTGTGTTTGATAAATCTTCATACTTACGCTCACAAACCAATAACAACTGGGTTCAAACATCATTTTTTTTATAATGTTCATTTTCTCTACTGGAGAAATAACATGTAGATGTAAATGATTAACTGTATTAAATGGAGGCCAATGAAATCCTGTTCGTGTAGACACAGGATTAAGATTCAACTTTTCTGAGATAATGTCTACTGTAGCAACAATCTTATCAACTGAAATTCAAATATAAGTAAAATGATAAAATTTCATCTAATAATCAATATTTTCAAATTGCCTTATAATATATATAATTTTTATAAAAGAAACAAGATAGGAAATAATATAATTTTTTAAATATCTTAGAATGAAATAGTTAATAAGTAATGTATTATATATAATTATTATCAGAATGACAAATATAAATGTTCTACTATAAAATTAAGCATTAAAATATATATATTATATAATCTATAATACTTACAAAGATCAGAATCTTCAGGTTTGAGTGTTTTTGCATTGCGTATATGTTTATTTGGTAATATTAAATAATGATGTGTTGATGCTGGATTGATATCTTTAATACATGTGACGTCATCATCCTACAGTAATAAAAAATACAGAGAAATATTATATCCGAATAAAGTGACACAAAAAGATGTATCATGTATAATACATGAAATGTACAAGTAATCATATTTTTATTTTTACAAAACAAGAATATCTATGGTCATTAAATCAAATTTAAATTTGTTTCATTTGACATATATTTCAAGAACTCTCTTTTTCTAGCTGTCAAAAAAATGCATCAAAGATTAGGTTAACCATTCATACCTCGTAAATCTTTTCACCAGACTCTTCATTCCTAATAATTTTACAGAAAATACAATTAGCCTCCTCCTCGGCCATTGAAATTTGTGCTAAATAATTAATGATGTAATAATACTGTTCACTTTGGAAGAACAAATGTAAGTCACTAAAACTTTTCTACCCTCTACGACATGTTCGGATGACTATAGTCGAAGAAAAAGGTATATACTCTATTCTATTCTGATACACGTGTCTGTTGGTAATGCAGTTTCCTAGCTGTAATGTATCTTAAAAATAGGCCCGAATTAAAACCTCTTCGCATGATATGATCTCCTAATGCACACTTCTTTGCATCTGATGTTTTGCTATTAATTCAGGCGAGAGATGACCCGGAGAATATATCTTGCGAAGAAGTATGCATTAGGGAAGTATATCTTGCGAAGAGGTTTTAATTCAGGCCTATTTCCGAGCGGAGTTGGCCCTTTTTTTCTCACGTTCCCACGTGTCTTTTTACTTTCTTAGGTTTGGGCACAATTTTTTTTTTATTATATACTTGATCGCAAAGATTCTTCTAACTGCTGTTTATGGTAGCAAAACCAAATATTTGATGACTATTTATTTTTTATTTTGAAAATTTATTATTTTTTTATTCGCAGACTGAAGAAGAATGCATGGAGAAAGAATTTGCGAATCTTGCGAAAGATGTGAGAGTTTTGAAGCTGTCACAATTCGTCGAGGACATTGTTATTCATCATATAAGAACAATATATCCTTTGGCATGTGGCATCAACGTTCTGGGAAAAATTCGAGAATACAGAGGACGACCAACAGGGAATTGTTCAAGTCTGCTGTGGATGATCTGTACATTATGTTCATGTAGTTTTTACCTGTTTTGAAATTGTTGGAATATTTAAGACAGAACAAGGATGCAGCTATGGATCTATCAAGCGTCGTAAATGATATGAAGGCACAATTACCTCTGTGTCACGAATATAATACTATAGAGCAGTTCTATAAAATTGCTTTTAATGTATTCTGTAATTCAGACAACTTGTCACAAGGTAAACGTTTATCTTAATGTGCTCACATTTATGATTTATCCAATACTTATGAAATATATACAGAAATATATGTTTTAAAACAGATATATCAGTTGATCGGAGACCCAGTGCATTGGATGTACCAGGGAGTCGACAAATGTCAGCCAAAATGATTATTTATATGTTTCACGAGACAAACAGGAAACTAATTAAGCTGGAATTGTTGAAGAGATTCTAGGAAATGCATTCACATTGTTAATTCATATTCGTATCAAGAATCATGTGATTCCAATATGCCACAAAACATTTGATTATAATAATAGGTACAAATGTCATATATATCTACATACTTATATTTATATTTATTTTATTTATAGAAACATGTATTTGCATGCTATACTTTTTTCCAGAATATTCCGAGTTGCAACCTGCGGTGAATGATCTCCAAATTTGTTCGGAAAGAATGATCAATGGAAGGTCCTGGTTAAGAATCTCTTAAGGAGATAGGTCACTTGAAATTGTTGAAGAGATGCTTCGGGAAGAATCAGCATTACTGCGAAGTTATGCCGAAGGACGTTTACGATTCGAAAAGGATAGACGGAACATTTTCTACCAGTTATAATTTCAAGAAGACTAATAATTGAAACTACCGAACGTCATGCAGAATCAATTGAATAAGTATGTGAAGGCATTCGAGCTAATCATTAGCTAATAATTGATCGGATAATGAATTAGAGTTTAGATCATCGAAATGAAAGCATTGGACGAAATATATATATTTGTGACTAAGGTTTTTCATATCGATCGCCATTGCGTGTAAAAACACATTTTTTGCATAATATATTCATTTAATCGAGTAAGAATTGAAGTGACATAAATACAAATTAAAAATTAAGGATTGTAGCAATCTTCTCTACAACAAATATTTCTTTAATTTTAATTAGAGTCACAAATATATTTCGTTCGATGCTTTATCGCAAGGAAATAACGAGTAATACCACAAGTGAGAAATCTCTCTATTCCTTTTGTTTGTAATAATTCTTAGAATTTTGTACAAAGATTCGATATATGAAAAATGTAAATATAACTTCGAATATAAAATATGAAATCTGAAATCTATCTAAAGTAAATCTCACAAATTACCTTATAATACATTTGCCCTTAACTCTTCTATTTATAAATATTTACATTAAATATAAGATGTGTGTTTATATGTATATATATATATATATATATATATATATATATATATATATACAATTTCAGATAACACTCTGAGAACATTTGCTTAGTCAGTTCTTATCAACTTTATAAGTATATTAAGTCCATAATTTAGGAAAATGATAGACGCAAAAATTATCGATATCGACGTGCGAGATATAAGATTTCCAACGTCATTAAAGGGCGATGGAAGTGATGCGATGGTATATTATTAAATAATTAAATAATTTAATTTATGACACTCTCGCTACTAGTATATTAAAAAAATATATACACTAAATATATATAAGTATAAAATATTTATATGCTTTTAAAGATATTACAATATTTTTTAATTTTCTTAATGATATGAACTTTTATTCGTGAGAACATCGAATCTTTATTTAGAAAATATTGTCAAGAATTATATATATTTGAATGTCATTAATTTTCTTTTTATTTACAGTATACTAAGG
Organism: Prenolepis imparis; assembly: GCF_030444845.1. Taxonomy (NCBI): domain Eukaryota; kingdom Metazoa; phylum Arthropoda; class Insecta; order Hymenoptera; family Formicidae; genus Prenolepis; species Prenolepis imparis. The sequence goes on from NW_028141160.1 coordinate 17,483,373, forward strand.
TTGATCATTCTTGTGTGTACGTAACAATCAAGACTGACAAAGAATATGAAGGATATGGCATTACATGTACTATGGGAAGAGGAAATGAATTGGGTATGTGTATATTAACAATATAAAAAAATAAGTAAATTTTTTCTTCATTATTATTAATATTTTTTATAGTATTGCAAACATGTAAGTTATTGTTCAAACTCATAAAAAGTCAAACAACGATAGAGATTTATACTAACTTTGCATCTGTCTGGAGAAAGTTAACGAGCGACACGCAATTAAGATGGGTAATGTATAATTAATGAATGATGTAAAATACATAATAATTAAAATACGATGATTTTGGGGAAATAATTTGGACATCTCTCAGATTGGACCGGAATGTGGTATAATACATCTAGCTACAGCGGCTATTATAAATGCATTATGGGATTTATGGGCACGAATCGAAAATAAACCTGTCTGGAAGCTTCTTGTAGATATGACACCTGAACAGCTCGTCTCCACTGTAGACTTTAGATACATGTGAGCCAAAATTTTAATTAGACACAGTATACATTTGTATGACAGAAAGTTCAATATTTTTACATTACATTTTTCTATACAGTAAAGATATATTGAGTGAGGAAGAAGCGATACAAATGCTCAAGGAGAACGAGTCAGAGAAAAAATCACGCGAGGAGTCTCTTAAAAAATGCGGCTATCCCGCATATACAGCTGATATTGGATGGGTGCGTTACTCCTATCAGAAGACTAGAGGTCTTACCAAGAAATTCGCGAAGCTTGATTTCAACATATTCAAGGTGAATGTGGATTCAGTAGAGACAGTAAATAGCGTTAAAAGATGTAGAGCCGTACGCGATGCGGCAGGCTGGAAGAAAAAATTAATGCTAGACGCGAGTCAAGCTTGGGATGTGCTCGAAGTGGCTGATAATATACAAAATTTCAAACACTTTAAACCATTTTGTATAGAAGATGCGATGTCCCCCGATGATTTTTTAGGAGTTACTTACATGAATTTGGATATATCAGATACGATAGATTTTCCATTTGCTATCGGCAAAATGTGCGCAAATCGTGTTATATATAAAGGATTCCATAAAATTAGAGCATTTCGCTTTTGGCAACTTAACGTGGCGAGGCTTGGCGGGATTAATGAAGCCTTAGCTGTATATCTCATGGCAAAAAAAATTAACTGTAAGTGTAATAATAATAATAATATTAATAGCATAATTTTATAATTTTTAAGTAGTTTATATTTTTGGAAATCTCGATATTTTTAGAGGATATTTTTGTGTATGTTGAATTTCAGATTTTTATTTAGCAAAATAAAATAAAATTTGACAATTTTTTTTAATTTATAGTACCTGTATGGGGATATGCTAATGGAGTGGGCTTAGGCGAGATGGTTCAACATCTTCAAATGTGGGATTTTGTTTGCTCAAGCCAAACCACTGAAAATCGTATGATAGAATTTGTAAATCGTAATCATGGATATTTCAAGAATCCTATACACATTCAAAACGCCTGTTATATGCCGCCTAAACATCCTGGTTTTTCAACTAAACTTAAAGACAAGTTTATTGTAAGATGGTCTTATCCAGAAGGTACACGATGGAAATATCTATTTATTACAAAACATTTTAAGAATGAAAATGAAGAATAAAAATGATTCACTGGCTTTAAAAGGGAAATGATATAGAGAAGAATAACTTTTTGGTAAAAATTTATGTTATATATATGAAATAAGCATTATTTTTTTTAAATGAATAAATTGTAAAATACATTTATATATACCTTATAATCTTATAATATACAAAAATAAAACTGCATATATATATTATTTCATTTTTTACTTATAATAAATATATAATTTTTCATAAACTGTATATATTTTTATTTCTATAATCATTAAATGTACTTCGTTTATTGACGTATAATATAGAAAGGATAAATATAGGGAAAAAGTATTAGAGACTCATATTATACACGCATCTTTGATTGCATTACTTTTTAATTTAAAATATATATAAACTGTACATATATATATATATATATATATTTATATAAGTAGCATATATCTATATGTATATTTTTATGTAATATAATAAGTGTGAGCATGATAAATTAATGTGTGTAACATATTTATACAAGTGGCAGTTGAGCTGAGAGGAAATCTTAAATTTTTCTAAGAAACCGCGATGAAAGCTGTATCTACTTCATAAATATTTAAGCTTTTCCATTTTATGGAAAAACTTTTTTCTTAAAACAATGTTTCTTGTGTCTTTAATAATAAAATAAAAAAACTTAAATAAAAGTCAATAAAGATTCTACTCATTATCAGTCTATTACGCGGAATATAACATTTCAAATGATTAGCGTATGTAAGTCATCATTTTATTTGAAAAACAAAATATCGAGAAATAATAAAATCAAATATTCTTTAAATCGCGCAATAAATTTTACGCTGTTATCGCCTTATTTTACTCATTCGCACATGTAATTTATAACGCCACTTTCGTCATTACGTAAATTTTTGTGGATAGCACTAAAATTATATGTATACATTCTCTCATCTATCAACATATGCTCATAAATGTATTCTTGTTATATGAAATCATTATGCAAAAAAAAATTCTCTTCAATCCGAGAACCATGAATAAGAGATAATTCAGCATTGTTATCTTGCAAAGATATAGGCTCTCGAAAGCATCTTCACGATTGCCGTTGCTATAAATTCTATAATGATTTAATTGCAACAACAATTAAACGAACGATGTTACTTATCTCTTGCAACGTGATTTCAATTAACAGGATACTGTTGTCCGTCAAAATCTATTCTCATCCATCTCATCGTTAACTAACTTAGGTACTAAAAGTAGTTTTTTGTTGGGGAGCGATATCCCGCCGTCTCTCTGTACAGTATGTTCTCTTTATAAATAATTCTTCTTATAAATTATTACAGCGTAACCTAAGTTTTTTCTCTTGTTCCATCGTAAAAATCATACAATGTACATAATGCTCGCTTACGGCGATCCGCCTTTAATACTGCGGGTAAATCTTGCCCTCTGCTATTATAGTGTGTGTTTTTATAATGGCATTCTCCGATCGATCTTTAATCTCTTTAAGGAATTTCTTTCTTCGCGTGTTTGTTAAAGAATTTGAGGAGCTGCAGCGACGAATCGAAAAGTTCGGAACTTAAGCTAACTTAATACTCTAGTAAAGAGGTAAGTTTCAGCTGCCCGGGTAAGGCATTTGATCTGGAAGGGCAGACGAGTGATTCTGATTGGGACTCTGATGAAAATGTGGACTGCTGCCATCCTGCGAGATGTCGCCGACGACGGGTTCTTCATACTTCCCTCTCTTAAAACGCCCGTACAATGACGAATACGGCAGATTATAGTGGATCGCTGCTTGATTGATGCTCATGTGTCCTAATCTGAAATCGCAAATTCAGGAACAATATTTGTAATGCGATCATTTTCATATACGGATCGAATATTGCATTAGAAATTTATTATATAGCCACGACAGATTCATTCACTATATATTATATATTATACGTATATATTATATATATTTATATATTCGATGAAACTATGAAATACAAAACTTTTACAAATACTTTTATTTATTTAATCCATACTAATTACTAAAATTTATTCAAACCACAAATCGCTCTTTAATAATACATCAATCTAATATTTATATCAATTTCTTTTAAACATAAAAATAAACATTACAATGAGAGAAAAATTTCTAACCTGACAGCCTCGAGAGCTTCAGTCATAGCATCCTCGCTCCATGGTGTAGGATTACTCCTGCTAAGTTCGATCCCTTCCCGCTTGCATCTTCCGTACAATGTCCCCGTGGGTATGCCGAATTCTGTCGATGCTCTCTGCACGGATGTTTGACCGGATCTTATCGCTTCCAAAGCGCGATCCAGATCGGCGGGCGTCCACGTCGTGGGACTTGCATTGAACGGTGCAGCCAGCCTGATGCCTTCTCTCCTTGCAATTTTATACAATGTGCTAGAAGGTATGCCGAACGCCTTGGATGCTTTATTAGCCGAAATGGTGCCAGTACGTAAAGCTTCTAAAGCATTGTTCAAGCTTTCGTCGCTCCAGGATTTCGTTGGACCATCCTTCTTCGGCGTGTCGATGCCCAGTCGATGCGCCCGTTGCCATAAAGTCGTTGAAGGAATACCAAACGTTGCTAAAATGTAAAATTTAATTATTTCATTATCTTACATAAGATGTTACTAACATTATAAATTATATGTTCATATAAATTAAATGTTTATCTATAAATTTAATTCTTTATTTCTTGATCTTATAAAGTCATTACATGCAAATTATGCATCTATGATTTATTCTCTTTATTACAAATTACAATTTTATTTATAATATAGAAAAGAGCTTTAATTAACTTTCAAAATTAAGAGCAAATAGATTTAGATATCATTTTAAAAAAATCATACCCGATGCTTTTGTCAGACTCATATTATGATTCCTCAGTGCATCTAGAGCCGCGTCCATGTCCTCCTGCGTCCACGACTTTGAACCATGATGATGTGAACTGGACTGTCCAGAGTGCCCCCTCGAATTGTTGTCGCCCGAGTCCGACTGGCCAGAACTTCCCGACGGCATCAATCCGAGCAGCTCTGGTGTTATCATCATCATGTTGTCGCTGTCGACGGCGTTTTTCGAGCTCACGCTAGCCCGATCTGACATGTGGCTGTCTATGTCGATCGTATCCGAGGAGTCCATCGTGTGCAACGTCTCGAACTTGATCTTGATCTCGCTGTCGCAGTTCTGAATTTCTATAAACAAATCGCGAAAGAGGAACATGATATACCGTTGACATCAGAGAAAAGCCCAACATCAGGTTTATAAGTCAAGCGTATAACTTTCGCGACAGTCCATCTTCGTCTATTAGCGCGAAAGCTACGCGGAAAAGTCTTCCATGGTACCTGAGAATCGATAAGCGAGCGCTGTCGAAGGCAAAACTGGACGCGGAAAGACGCTAAATAAGGTTGCGTGGGCTGCTGCTACGAACCGAACAACGCAAATCTAATCGTGACCAGTTAAGCATGATTAGGCCAATTATTTTGATTCTCTGTCCGCCTAATGACTGCTGCACTTTCAGCCCGGTAGTGTTTTATTCCGCTCCGCACCCTCACGTCCGAGTGGCGAATGAAAATGTACGTAAGTGATCGTATTGAATGAATCGAAACTAAATGAGAAACTTCCATCTCGCGCAGTAAAACAAAATCGGAAATGTACTAGAAGATGTATTATTGAAATTAGATACAATTTGTCATCGAGGTATAAAATTCGTAAAAGTAAAGTACGCTCTCTAGATTAAATAGACTTACTACAAGGTAGTCTTGAAATTGCGAACAAACATATATATATATGAAAATTGTATTCTTTATTATATTTGTACACTTAAAAAATATCTTTATAGTTAAAATATGCATATCATTTTCTTTTTTTCAATTTTATTTTTTCGTGATATGTATCTCATTTATTTAAACATTTCTTCGCGAGTTTACTGGAACGTTTCTGCCATAGTTTCTATGTTGTTCATTAATAAAAATAAAAATAGCTCCAAGAAAGAATATTAATTCGATGTTGGAAGTGACTCTGTTTTACTTCGCTTTTCGCGTCATATATGACTGTGATGATCATCGTCGAGAACTGAACAGTTCAAGAAGCATAAAGTTTTATACCTGTATGATGATCCGGATCTCTTAGATGGGTAATGGTGGTGCCGACCAAGGTGGCGCTGGGTGGAGTGGGTTGGGTTTCGGGGGGTAAATCGACCTCTCCGGGATCCGGATGGTGGCCATAGTGACCTAGCCCTGTGTGACAGAACATGTCACCTTTTTATTCGACGTGAAAGGAGTCCGTTCTGATCGGTTCTGAAAATGATAAATCGCCCCACACCTGGCATCCTTCCGGATAATCACGGCGCAAGAGTTTTTTTTTTTTTCAAATCTGGTCATGAGAGCTTTAGCTACAAAGCATGTAGCGCAATGTCTGAAAATCTCTTGAAAACATATTCTGTATTTTATAAATGTGAGCGAAACACACTAAAATATATAAAATGTAATTTATTTCTGCACTGGAAATACGCAGAATGCGATAAAAGATTTTCTAGGTAGCCGATAAAGTTAGCCAAATTATGCGACTTACAGCTTGCAGATGTTCTTTAATCGAACCAAGATATTTCTTGGAATTTAGTCTTAGAATATATTTTATCTCACTATCATTCACGAATTAGAAATCATAAGCGGAAGATTAATTAGCGCGGAATTTTATTAAAATAGTAACTCGAGTTAATGAAGAAATTCTCGCCTCTCTCACGAGGAATAAAGACCAGAAGAGAGAATAAACTCCTGCGAATATTAAAAGGCCAGATGTGGGGCGGAGATCTCGATTGATTGACTTACCGTTATTGTTGTTACTCGCGCCGTTACCGTTGTTGTTATTGTTGTTACGTTGGCAAGTTTCCAGTGCTACTGCTGCTGTTGCTGTCTCCGTGCACTCTTCATCTTCGGCCTGCCAATCCCGGTGGTTCTGCGGAATATCCGGTACGAATTTAGCGTCGAGAGAGAGATCAAACCGCCCGCCGATACGGGACAGCCATTGCGCATTTGTACACTTTCCTCATTTCATCTTTCTCAATGCGTTACAAGCGATAAATTCGTTCCATTACTGCTAAAGTTAAATTTGGATAACGTACCTATAACTAATTTCGATCCCCATGATATATATGCTGATATTGCATCATATTAGATCTTGGAACGTTATTTCAGAGGAATTTTGTATCTCTCCATTTTTTCCCCTTTCTTTATGAGGATAATCTAATTATATTTATTACATTTTTACTAGACTCTTCCTATAAAGTTTTATTAAGAATTAAATGTTAAACTATTATTATTATACATATATTTTATTACATATCAATAACTCTAATATCGAGATAAATATAACATCTGATCAAATTACATACATATAACATACAAAATTTCTTTTAATCTTTAAATTTTTTATAGTCCTCTCCCTTCTTTCCTTTACCCTTATATATTATATTATAAAGAAAAAAATTATACAAATGCAAATGAAATACACCTCCTGATATTTTATAAAAATATATCCAACAAGTTTAAATTAGATTTTGATAATCGACTGCCATATATAATTCAGTTACAATTCTCTAATTGTCTCATTCAGATCGGCAAGCTTACCTCTTTGTTATCGCGGCTATAATCGTTGATTGTAATCGCCTCTTCCTCTTTGTAGCGCTCGTAGTGTCTCGGATCGGTGGCGCGCGGCTCGAACGTGGGCCGCTCGATTCTGGGTCGCTTGTACCGTTGATGGTGCTTCTTCAGCTTCGTATAGTTCAATCTCGGGGTGCCGGACTCCCTCGGCGGCGAGCTCAGGCTCACGGGTGCCGGACCGTCCCTGTTTTCCGGCGTCTCGCACAGGCCCTTGATCTTCAGCTGGTCGGCCGTCTTCAAAAGCGACTGCGGAGAAAACAAATCGCTATATAAGTCATCGTTTTATGTCCAATGCTATTTTTAAAAGCATACTTAATTAAAGAAACCTATGGTCCCTAAAATCATTCTTATCCTTCAAAATATACGCTGTAAAAATATTTATTTTCGCTAATATATTTAATATACAATATATGTATATCGCATAAACTTCATATTATAAATTACCATTGAGTCTCAAGAGTCGACGTTTCGGTTTCAAGATATCGCTACGTAGATAAAACGATGCAGCGCATACGTTTAAATTAGTTCGTCGCGAGCGAATTAATTCATTAATTATCGCGATCGGATAATCGGATCGGCCGTGTGCGGAAAGGTCGTGTTTGGGGATCAAGGCGCCGGTGCGGAATAGAAAAATACTCATTTCGGTAAACCGCTTTGCGAGACGCGGACGAAGGACCACCTCACGCGGGCCCGATTGGATTTGCATATTTCTCGCGCGAACTCGTCGTGTTGGTCCGGCATCTCGTTCCGCCCGGCGGCGGTGCAATTTCATCTCGACGGAGGAGGCGAGCATTGTCCGTCCACCCACGAATCCACGTCGCTCCTGAAAATCAACGCCAGCGAGATCCCAGGTCCTTCGCGCGGTTTCTTAATGATGGAATTCGCAAAGTTATTACCGAGGAAACACGTGTTCTCTTTCAGATTTTACCCGAGCTTGGAAATGGGTAGACCAGATAAGAAACAAGTATTTCGATGGATTCTATAGAATCAAGAATTTATAATTGACTGGACATATTTAAATGTTATTGTAAAATTATAATGAAGAGAGACAGAAATGTTTCTCAAAAACATTATGATATTAATAATCATGTATTTAGATCTGATACATGATTAATTTTTTTAAAGATATGATTCTTTTGACAAAAGTTTTTGAATAAATAATTAGAAATAGCTTTCAACAAAATAATAATAACAAAATAATAAATAATTAATAAATAAATATATATAACATATTATATAAAATTCATGAAGATTCGTGACATGTTCAGGATATATGTACATCCTCGTGAAGTAACCTTGAAATCCTAGGGCGAGACGGATGAGGAGGGAAGTCAGAGACGAAAAGGGAGCGAGAAGTAAGGTCACGAAGGGAAGGAGGATGATGGACGCCTCCGCGTGGCGAAGCCGTCAAGTCGCGTGGCTTCTCTCCACGTGGTCAGCTCGTATGAAGGACCTTGGCTCGGAAGAACTTTACGGACGATGACCAAAGCGCGAAGAGAAGAAGAGCGATGATATACGAATGAAGCAACGAGCGACAAAGAGGGAAACGGGAGAGAGGAAGAAAGAAGACCTATAATGGCAGCGACCCTCTCGCCGAAGCCGAGCCTCTCTCTGTTCTTTAATCAAGCCGGGGGTGGCACGATTAGGCGGGGTCTGCGCGGTTGCCGGCGGCGTGAGAGTGGCACCATGGAGAAGGGAGAGAAAAGGGATGGAAGGAGAAAGAGGACCGGGGGACAGAGGTAGATAGGTTGCACCGAGGGGGTGTCGGTAGCGACTGGAACGCGTTGCGTGGGTGGCGAACAGAGGGGAGAGATCCGACTGGATGGATTGAGAGAGTGTGTGACAAGGAGAGAGGAAGAGCAGGGGAGGAAGAGGGAGAGAAAGAGAGAGATAGATAGAGGAAGGAAGTGCGAGAGAACCTAGAGAGAGACAGACAAGGGGTGAAATGGGGAGCAAGAGGAAGAAAGAGAAAAATTCAGAGAAAAGAAGAGAGAGGGATACAGAGGTACAGAGCATAAGAGGGAAGGAAAGAGGGGAGTTGTAGAGAGGACTGAAACACGGCGGAGGCAAAAACGCCTGCAGGAAGAATGGGGAGGCCTCCGACGCGGCTGTCGCGGCCCGAGGGCCGTATCGACCACCCCCAACCCGCATACACACATATATATAATACTCTCTCTCTTTCTCTCCCCTGTTCCTCGGTGTTCGCGACGGTATCGACACCAATGACTTCCAAGCGTTTCCACACGCGTACACGTCCGTCTGCCTGTCCCTCTTTCTCTCGTTCCGTCTGTCTCGCGCCTTCGCCCGCTCGCCGGCTCGTTACGGCCGGGCGTGTGCACGGGCCGCCCCAAAACGTCCGCGGATCTTCGATCTCGGCGGCTCGGGAGTTTGATGGCGCTGGTCGGGTCGCGCGGGGTACGCGATAATCGAGCGTCTCCGTTAGGACGAACGAGCGGTCGGGCGATCGTCCCCGACGATGACGACGATGACGACGACGACGACGACGACGACGACGATGACAACGAGAGCGGCGCGGCTCATCTTGGCAAGGAGAATCTCGCCTCGTTGTCAGTGTGCACATTTAGGACCTTCATATACATTGTCATTCTTACAATGATTGCGTAGAAATGAAAGAAGAGATGCGAAAATGTTCTATCTTCTTCATTTGTATTTCTTCTTATCACATATTAAATATATGATAATTATATATACGTGCGCGCGATGCTCTGCATTATTCATGTAAGTAAATATTGTATAAATAAATATGGATGAGAGAGAAATTCGATACTGATTTATAACTTTTGTGTGGAAAAAAAAAAGTTTAAATGTAATATTTCCTATTCCTTTCCGGTAACATATTTTGCGATTCAATGTGGATGATTAATTATAAAACTAATGTAAAATGTCGATATTTAAAATTCAAACTTGATATTAAATATTGGAAAGAAGTATGCTCCAGTAATTTATTTACATTTCCGAATTTTTTAGGAAAAAAAAAAAAAAAAACCTTATTAAACAAAGTCAGTTTGTAAAAGCACCATTATTCTTCCAATGTTACAATTGCAATTGAAGGACACTTAATAACGCAATGCATGATGTTATAATTTCGTATATATATTGACTGTTTTAATACAACATTCGGTTAATGTTGGCTCGAGCGGTTCGTAATTGGGGCAAAATTGTTAAGTATCATATTTTATCACGCGCCACAATTTTAATGGATTTGTAACAATACAAACTGTTATGTCAATTTTTATCTTTTACGGTTTACCAATGTATAAAATTGATTAATACAGCTTAATATAATCGTATCACAATAAAAAGACATTTTAATAATGTAACGTCCACATATATAAATGTTTGCTTTGCACAGTTATTAAATATTCAAATAGTATTACTTTTATATATATTTAACACCATTCTTTGTTATTTCAATCAAAATTATCATTTGCAAACGATAAAATAGAAACAAGCAAAATTCACAACAATAAATAGTAATAGAAAAAGGGAAATTGAGGAAAAGATCACTTTAATATCTTTTATATTTACACAATTGTGTAAATTTGACTATATAATTCTGTGATTAAACATTAAAAACTGTTGTTGCTCGAAATTCACAAAAAGTGATTAGGTAAATGTTAGCTTATTCAAATGAAAAAGTAACTTTAAACCATTATGTTTATATTCAATTAATTACAGTTAAAAAATAAACTTTTAAACAAAGTTAAAAATCAAGAAAGTTGAGTCTTATAATCTTACATAATGATCATTTAATGCTTTAATGCTATACGTTTCATCGTGACAAAAAAAATCTAAAACATTAACTTGAAATTAATAGAATATTCGACACATATATATTAGAAAAACTGATAGATGTCCAAATCGTAAACGCACGCGAAGAACGATCAATGTTCTCGCGAGACAGACACGTTATACGGTAAATCAAATTCGGCGGAGACTTCGAGCACAAAGAGCTGGGAAGGGTGAGAGCAACTCGTCCATCGCAATGAAATTACCGTGCAATGAGCCACATCTTCGTGTATCCGAACAAAACGACATTCGATTCTCGGTGGAATTTCGTTCGTTGTTGTATGTCGCCGTTTGAGTTTGAGAGCGGAAGGATGCTAGAAAGTGGAGGACGAGAAAACGAAGGGAGGAAAGGGGGATAGGCAGTAGGAGGTAGGCTCGGATTGCGCTAGCGGAAAATGGCGTTTCGTAGTTCAATTAAATAAATAAAGGGCGGAAAAACCTTTGCCGACACGCGGTGCTTTAACGGCGACGGCACTTGGAGAACCACGGACGGAGGGTTGTAGCGGGCCAGGGGGAGAGTAAAAGGGGGGTTCGCTGCGGGGGTTAGGCGGCGGCGGCAGCGACGGCGACGGCGGTGGCGGGGTTGGTTGGTTGGTCGGTTCGGAGGTGGATGCATAGGGGTGGTGCCATCGGTTCGGAGGCAAGAGGGACACAGCCACACCGGCAGAATCCGACCTCACCAATCAATACTTAGGGTTCAAGGGCATCGGCCGACCAATTATCCCGGACTAATTGACGCGAGACAGCGGCAAAAAAAGCCCGGTCCTTCGGCAACTCCACTTCCGGTTACGTGCGTGCCTCCGGATCTGAGTTTTCTTTCGGGTCGCGTCGAAAAAGATTGCGATCGATCGAAAATACATTTTTTTTTCTGAAAATCGCACGTGCGGAAAGATCATCATTTTATAAAGAGTATAAGGAGTATGTAAAAATATTCAGTGCGTCAAAGTTTCATTAGACAATTCTTTGTACAAAGGGAAAAACAAGTATATCAATTTTAATTTTTTTTAAATTTGTTTGCAAAGCAATTTGTGAATTCTTTAAATACTTAATTTATATTATTATGCTAGAAATTACGATTTTATGACAGGAAAAATTATCGCATATTTTCTTCTCGAAAAAAGTCTACTTCTAAAAGTAAATAAATATAAAAAGTACTTAATTTCTTTTATAAATCTATTTAAATCCGCAAGAATTGCAATGGTGCAAAAGTATATCTAAAGTTTATTAACTTTCTTGATTCTAAAATTTAAAAATTTCCAACAATTTTACTTAGAAAACACCAATATCGTCATCGTTTCTTAGGAACCACGTTCGCTTTAGTGAATTTCTTCGGCTCGATAAATTTGCCTGTCGATCAAACCAAACTTTTCGTTCTCGCGTCGATAAATGATTCACCAAAGTGTCGGAACATCTAAAGAGACACGTGAAAAGAATCTGTGTGCTTACGCGCGAGAAATCTATCGGCAGAATCCGAGAGATCCTCACGACTGACAAGCGAAACGCGCGTTTCTATTCGAAGAGAAAAATAAGGGAGCGATTGAAACGCGGGAGCGAGGTCCAACAGGTGTAAATCCGCAAAAAAGATCGACCTTCGTGGAAAAAGGTTTCACGGAAATGGGAAGGACGCGGAAGGAGCGAGAGGAGGGAGTAACAGAAGAGTAGTGGAAGGAGGGGGTAGTTCACCAAGAAAGCGTGCTAAGGGAAAGTAAAGTGCTTTATATAGAAAGACGCTTCGGAAGAGAGAAAAGAAGAGAGAAAAGAGAACACGTGGAGGAAAAGAGAAAAACGAGGGTAGAACGAATGGGGTAGAACAAAGGGGAGAGAGAGAGATAGAGATGAAGGAACAAGAAAGAGAGTAGGTGAAAGTACGCCGGTGAGGAGAGGAGAAGAGAGACGAGGCGCGAAGGGGGAATCCCCGAAGACGGTCGTAGGGTCGTCTCCACTATTACGAATACAGCGCCATAACGGAATTGATAATGTAACGGGCGTCACGAGTATAACCTTCTCTTTCTGTCTTTGTGTATATGTGTCTTTCTCTCTTCTCTCTCAGTTCTCTGTGCTGCTACGAGTACAACCTCCTTTCTGAATGGAAGCGCGACCCTGGCTGCACCACGTGCTCGTCCTCGAGTAAACGTATAAGAATACAACCGGCCGCGAATGTTTTTCCGCGAACTTTCGCGGTGCATCCAGGGTGCATCCAACATGGAATGTAAATGGAATTTAAATAGTATCAAACATTAATGTTCCGTCATTGATTGAGGGTTGTCGATATCATCACCTCAATATTTCACCTTCGATGTTAACTAGAGACCGGTATCTGGAAACTACTTTCGCTGCGACATATCTAGCAATGTGCAAACGATATTTGGATAGTAAAGTAAAGTAATAAATAATAAAGATATTGATATTTTGTCGACATCGAGTCTTCTTGTCATATTTCACCTCTGATATCAGAAAAATATGAATATCTTGAAATATCTTGCATAATGCGTATAGCGATGCATATGAGATATTAAAATAATATTTAGCTATTATATTTAATAGTTAAATATTTATTTTATTCTAAATATTGAGCTCTTTTTGACATCGATATTTCTACTTTATAATATTACTTGAATATGTATCTTGCGATTTTTTTATTTAATGTGCATTAATACACGCACCTAATTAATACATGCTACAAATTGATTGAAAATGAAATTGAGTGACATGAATATTTCTATCACATCTGCAAGAGAAATTGATATCTACTGATTTCAAAAGCGAAATATCGATGTTAAAAGCTTATCACGAACAGAGAATACTTTACTAGTCAAGTTATGCATCCCCCTAAAATGCATCACGCCGAATGTGACAAGTGCATGAAAAATCTTAAAATATATCAAAGATAAAAAAATTATAACAGAAAAGACTATATCTGTATTTATAAAGAAAAAAAATAGGTTTGTGGAATTAAGAAATTTTTTAAATTAGTTTAACACCTGGTTCAATCATGTAATTACATTTACAACAGAGTTATAATCCCCTTAACTTTGGGAAACGATTATCGTATGTCTTCGACTTAGATATTGATAAAGAAAAATAGCTAACCGCGATTTCGGCCGAGCGTTGGTGCAATCGGGTATTTACGAACGTGGAGCGAAGGAGTCCGATAATGGGAACGGCGTGGCTTCGTAGACAGTTTAAAGGGCTCTCGTAAGAGCGAGTCACCCTCGACACGTTAGCCTTCCCGAGAAGAGAGACAATCTTGGAATCCTTTTTACGAGCGCGCGCCTTCTCACGGGACGTTCAGTCAGGTGCTCCGAACGTTGCGCGAGCAAACAAAATGCTATTTTCCGTCGATCGCGCATTTTCGGTGTCGAATCGCCTGCTCTCTTCATTTGATTGCCCACCCTCGTACACAACTACGTTGTTATAAATTGAGCGCAAAGACACAATTATTTTCACATCGCGTAAGAGAATATTGGTTAAGAAAGTATTGATAATCTATTGTAATTTTTATTCGACATGTTGATATTATTTTGTATAAAACAGAGTTTATATATTAGAATGTCTTCTCTTAGAAAACGTAATTTATTTCACGCAAAATGGATTACATTTTATTTATTTATATTTTATATTAAATACTTCTACAAATTCTTCAGTTTGTCAAAATAAAAAAAAATTATAAATGTCTTTATTTTACACAGAATAAAAAATGTTTGTCGTTTTGGAATTCTCAGTATGCTTTGGTAGCGAGTAATATTCTAATTTAACGACTAAAAATAAACTGTACTTTGAAATCTGTCTTTGAAGTCACGTTGGAGTTCGTTGATGTTAAAGAATTAGGAGAATCGCGAAGCAGCTCGATGAGTAAATTTACTCGCAAGTTAGCAACTCTAACTGCGAACTCGGTGTGTACGCAGCTTAACATTGACAACACGTGTCATTTTATGCAGCGACACTATTCCACGAAATAATACGCTCATCATAATACCTGAGAAATAAGCCATAACAACATTATCAAGGTGTAGCGATAAACCAAGAAGCCCATCTTATTAATGTTCATCTATTTTAGTAGCAAAATTTATTACAAGAATTTTGACACGCGGAATAATTAAGTCCAGTGCTTTCAGTAGAAATCAAACATTAAACATATACAAAAAAAATTACACACACACAGTATGTGTATAAAGCTATTTCTCTCAATATTTTATTTGAAAAATTTTTGTATTTTTACCCACAGGCACAAACATTGACAAAAGATTTGTTTAGCCGTTAAAAAATTGTTAATATATCCATACATAATTTGCAATATAGCGATATTGTCAATATATAAAAGGTGTTTTGTATATGGTATCACGAATAATTTACATCGACAGTCTTTTAACATTTCTCATTCAATGTTCCATAATATTGTCAATATGCCGGATGTTATCAAACCTTCCGTAATATTGTTTCCAATATCTCGAAATATTGAAAATTTATATCGAAACATGCGAATCCACTAAATTTATTAGTTCGTGAAAGATACAAATTGTTGTCAAAGCAGAAAAAAATCTCATAATTAATTTTAATTAATATATAGTAACTATTTCATTTTATTTTTTCTTTATTGATTAGACGATCCAAGAATCGCTTGTAATCTGTGCATTAATTCAAGTTTCTACATAGGAAATCTTTCCTGCGTGACTTTATATACTCTTTCTTTTTCTCTTAAAAGCATGAATATGTTTATGCAAAAATGTCCAGCTAATAGAAATAGAACACAGAGCTTAAATGACAGTTTACGATCGAATCCATTGCTGACACACAGATTACGCGAGTATATCATTTAACTTCAACTGTAATTTAATTCACGTCTCATCTTTTTTTCTAGATTACTGCATCGGTCGAGATATAGACAAAGAAGATTGAATCAAGCACGGTTAGCGTTAAACCTAACCGACGTTGGTAAAACCGGTCCGACAGCTATGCGTCGACTCGCAACTAAAAATCGCGCGCGTATCAACCGTGACAGCAGTTTGCAGTTTTGTGCAGTTTTTGTCCATGTGGGACTACAGTGCACGTATTCGTTTCGATCTCATTATCAGTATAAGCATATTAACAAATTTATGGGAGAAAAAACCATACCGTTGTGAACATATATATATAGAGACTCAACATATAGAGAGATCCCTGTCTTTTGCTTATCTTATTAAATTCCTTGAATACATTTCACCGTAATAAGATTTATTATTTCCTCTCATCTTTTCGGCAACATTTCGCGATTAAATAGCGCGTAGATGACATATAGTTTTCTGTCAAAATAAAATTCACTTTAAAATCGACTGAGAGAAAGAAACAAGATTTTATATCAAGTTCTCGAAAGAGTCAACTCTCTCTTCGGAAAAGTTTTTGATTTCTTTCAATTTATATTAAATATATTTTCTCAATTACTAGCCTTACAAAATTTTAGCCACGAGTTAGATCAACGATATTAATTTTATAAAGTTAAGGATATTCATAAAATTCCGACAACTTATATTAAAGTTTACTCGACGCGCACATTCTATAAAAGCCACGTTGTACACAAACTTGCCAAAATATATATATAAATGAGCATCTCTCGAAACGCATCAACTTTCTCAAACAATATAGCGACTTGTGCATCGTGCATCGGTTTATTACGCGACACGCATAATTATATTCTTACATTTTGCCCTTCAAGGGTGCATCGATGCACTATAGAGAAAGCACGTGTCTCTTCTATAGACTTGCACGATTTTTCAGAGGAAAAGGGAGGGTCAAAACGTTACGCTCAAACAATTTCGAGGCGGATAAATGTAATGAAGCTTTGGAGCTTGGAACGTTTTCGAGTCCACGAACGGCGCGAAACAAATCCGGACTGCACCGAGACGCGTCGAGACGATGCCGGTGCAGAAAGAGAGAGAAAGAGAGAAGAGGAGGTTGACGGCCGACCGGCACCACATACTTCTGCATCTCGCGCGAACGTTTGCGTTCGGCACAAAAATATCTCGAAATACCCGCGCGGCGGCTCTTTCCCCGGGTTTGGCGCGATCTTCCGAGAGTCGGCGCGACGGTATATAACCCTCTCGCGAGTATAAAGCCGCGTATAAAGCTTGCTCGCTTGCACATCCTTTCTCTCTGATTCTCTATTCTTCTCCGTGTCTCTCGTTCTCCACCACCCGTCCTCGCTCTCTCTTCCTCCCGTTGACAGATCCGAGGGAGCAATGCCCATCGCCCCAACGAGCGACGCTACGCCACTGCTTCTCGCGAGAGATGACGCTTGGTTCTAACGTATCCGGGCGCGAAGGAAGTTATATCGTTTATCACTCACCTGGCTGCGGCACTCCGTGGGCGAGCGGTCCCTCGTCGAGACAGAAGAAGAGGAAGAAGAAGAAGAAGAAGAAGATGATGAAGAAGAAGATGAAGAGGAGCAGTAGTAATAATCGTATTAGGAGGAAGAGGTGGGAGAGGTGGAGGAAGTGGCGGTTGGGAAGTAGCGGCAGACAGAGGATGAGGAAAAGGAAGAGCGAAGAAAGAAGAAGAGGAAGAAGAAGAGACGACGGCGACGATGGGCGGGAGGGAGGATGACGACGACGCGGAGGTGGAGGCAGAAGTCGTCGGGAAGTCACTGCGAGAAAACGTGTCGCGGTGATCGCCGCCGTGGTGATCGTCGACGTGATCGTCCTCCTCGTCGTCGTCGTCGTCGCCGTGATTATCGTCGTCGTCGTCGTCGTCGTCGTCGTCGCGAACGACGCAGCCGCGAAAAAGCCGGGCGAAATAATAGCCGCGTACGGGGAGGTTACGAGCGCGCGGAACGAGAGGATAATTCCTGGCAGGGCCCGATCTCCTACGCGGCGAAGCCCAACGAAAGTGAAATGGCATTCGGCGCTCCGTGCTGAGGACGCACGGCATTCGGAGGAGCGAGGAGATGCGGCGGGCAGGAGGAAGCGGCGGCGGAGGAGAAAGAGGCGGTGGACGACGACGACGAGTAGAAGCGGGTGGAGGAAGAGGAGAACGCGCCGCGAAATTCGCCGACGGGAACAAGGACAGACTCCAACGTGCGCTCGAGCGACGAGGAAGAGGCTCGCGGGGGATGCGTGCTCGACGAAGGACAGAGAGCGAGTGAGCCGAGCGGATCGTGCGAGGGACCAAGCCGAAGAGAGAGAGAGAACGAACGTATCTGACCAGCCGCGGGGGGTGAAGGGGTGACTGGCGGGAAAGAGAACAGAGAGAGAAAATGAGGGACGGGGAGGGCGAATACGTGGGACAGAGAGAGAGAGAGAGAGAGAATGAGAGGGCGACGGGTGTGTAGGGACGGATGGGGGATGCTGATCGAGTAAGAGGGGGCAACTCGACGAAGCACGACCACGGCGGTCGGGGGCGGAGGGGTGAATTGGGGGGCGAGCCAAGTCTGCGGCGCTCGACTGAAACGCGGCCGTCTCTTGCGCGAGTGCGACGAGGACGCGATCCGCGCGGAAACGGGCGAGACGGCCCGAGAGCAGGACGTAGACCGAGACACATGGCTGGCTGGTGGCAAAGGAGACAGACAGACAAAGAGAGAGAGGAATATTTGATCCCCATATAACGTAGACGGAGACACGGCTTGTACACAGCGGCGTACTGTGCTAACGCGAAAGAGAGGGAGAGAGAAATTTGGCTGATACGGAACATAGACCGAGATGTGTACGAAAGTAAGAGACAAACGGAAGAGAGAGATATATGTATGCGATTCGGCGTCGCCGTGACGAAGACGGATGCAGACATCCGCGAGGGCGAAGGGGAAGGTCGGGGACGAAAGAGAGACGCATGCGTTGGCGATCCACCGGTGATTCAAAGCGCGACGGAGACGACGACATCAGGTACTCGCGCTGGCACAGCGACGAAGATCATCGTACTCGCGCACGTGGGTACGGAAGAGGGACAGCGGATTTTGCAGTGGCGTATATGCGACATTACGTTCCCCGGCGATGCTGATGGTATCGCGCGCAAGTAAGCCGTGAGGGAATTCGTCCCATTAGCATTAACGGCCAAGGAGACACGTGCTGTCTAATTGTAACAGATGGATACGCGCAATTAACTCGCTCAGTCATCGTCTAGTCGTGTCCACATCCTTTCTCCAAGACGACGAGAGAGGAACCATAAAAATAGAACCAACAAAAAGCCTACTTCAAATGGAAGTAAACATCAGCTAAAAGAACCGCGAATTTACAAAGATTTCACAAAGGCACCCGGTGATATATACATGGGAAACTAGGTCCTTCTCTAAATTAGATGAAAAGTCGCGATTTTTCTATTTAAAAAAATGTTTTTTAAATAAAAAAAATTCGGCGAAAGAAGCGCACGTAGGCGCCGCGGGGTTTCGTCACGATCCTGACGACGGTCCGAGCGAGTCCCCGACGAAGGGACGCGCGAGGCGGGACAGTCTCGAAGAGACGTTAAGTCGAGAGGTATGCGGGCGACAGAGAGGATCGATCTATCGGCGGAGCTTTGGCATGGGGACGACGACCAGGGATAATCTCTCGAGGAGAGCGTGTCGTTGTTTTCGCCACCACCGCCGTCGTCGCCGCCGCCTCCGCCGCCACCGCCTATACAATCGGTATTCGTGCCGCGTCGATGATGGTGCCGGCCGGCCGGTCGCTACTAGTACGCTCTTTAGGCCTCGCACGTCTTCTACGGGGTGTCCGAGAACTATCGTCGTTTGTTTCATAGACGGGCTCTTTGCGAGCAATCTGAAGAGTCTAGTTTTCATCGCGACGATCAACACCGTCAAAACATATTATACACAGAGAGAATTTTCTCTTACAATTAGAATTTACTCTGAAAATCATGGTAATCGTGGGACAATATGGTACAATTTTACTATATGCAGTTTAGTAAAATTAATCAAACATATTTTATATTTTATTGTAATAGATAATATATTTTTATTGTGATAAATATTAATCACAGAGAAATTCTCATAAAATTCTTTCCATACCATATTATCCCACGATTACCATGATTTTCAGGGAAAATTCTAAGAGAAAATTCTCTCTGTGCAGATATTATAATTTTAATTCTAAAAAAATATATATATTTTTCCGTAAAAATTGGTACTTTAATTTGCCAAATATTAAATAATTATCTAATAATTTTATTATTAATCTCTCATATTTTTCAGGAAATAGTTATTATAAGGAATCAAACTATACAATGATAATTATTATGTATATAACTATTAATAATAATTACAGTTTAATTCCTTATAATAATTATTTCCTGAAAAATATGAGATTAATAATAATAATAATTATATAATAATTATTGCAGTTTAATTCCTTATTAATAATCATGTAATTAATAGCTGATTGAAACTTGTATTTCTGGTTCTATATCTATTTCATATTATTTATTATAATGTATTCGCGCTTCTTCTATACGAGGCTCCGTTTTGACGTATGTGTGTTGTCGATCTCTCGTTATAAGCAACAGAATCAAAATCCTTTCCCCTTTCATCCGCCGAGGCTTTCGCGCCATCCTTCTCGCCTTTAATTCGCATTCACGCCAGATACGTCGGCGTATTTCGCGTCTCGAACCTCATGCAAATCGCCTTCGAGTTCGCTTTAATAACTCGGCGGCGATTGAGAATGCGTGCGTCTTAACATGTTGAATATCGACGTAAGAGTCTGAGGCTTTGCATAAACCAAACTAAAGATTGCAATGTTACGTTGAATAATTGCAATTTTTGATAATTGGACTGAATAAATATTTTATTCTCGTTAATAAAGAATTCCGGTTGCGCAGCGATCTTTTATTATTTATTTAAAATCGGAGATTCGATTTGCTTAATTTCGTTAAAAGAGAACCTTCCATTTTTTTGAAATATTCATCAATGCAATGAATTAGCGCAATCGCATGTAATAGTACTTAATTTTCTACGATACGGGTAGAATCGGATGGTACATTTTAAAATATCGATTTTAGCAGCAATATGAAAAGATATTGATACCCATGCAGTGAATTGTTTCGAGATGAAAGAAGTAATCTTTTGAGAATTTCGAATATTAGGTCGCGAGACGTCTTTTGAAAATTTAAAACGCGACATTTCCCTGTTTCAATATTCAGGAAAGCCTGCGCAGACATAACATAATCTTACACCTTTGACACCCTTACCAACACTCCTATATAGCCGACGTAACCCGCTCGTAATGTATCCGGTCGATCGACGAATCGTATATTCCCCCTGTGGCCCGTTCGTAAACAAACTTTCTCCGACAAGAATTTTTCGAGCGCGCTCGCAAAAGTTGTCGGCGACGGCGCAGAAAAGGGAGAGAAAGGGAAGGGAAGGGCAAAGAGGGAAGAGGGGGAGTGGGTGGGTGAAATTTTTCGTTGCACACCGAACGATCGTTTACTTTGACACGTTCGATCCGACGCGACGCCTCGCGCTTGACTGCGAATATACGCGCGCGCACGCGTGTGTGATTAACGTGGTCGGCATCGGAATAATGGAGACATTTCTCGCACATCACATACATGAATTTTGTATAATTTAAAAAAAAAATTTTTCTTTGTAGAGAATTTTTATAAATAATATATATACACTCTGAGAGAATTTTCTCTTAGAATTTACCCTGAAAATCATGGTAATCGTGGGACAATGTTACGGAAAGAATTTTTACTATGCAGTTTAGTAAAATTAATCAAACATGTTTTATATTTTATTGTGATAGATATTATTTTTATTGTGATAAATATTAATCAGAGAAATTCTCATAAAATTCTTTTCATATCATATACGATTACCATAATTTTCAGGCTAAATTCTAAGAGAAAATTCTCCCTGTGTATATAATATGATATAGAGAAAGAATTTTTTAAAAAATTATAAAATTAAGTTTAATTCAGAACTTGTGTATGTATAAATATGTCGTACTAAGTGAAAGAAATGCATCTAACATTTCAAGCGATTTTAAAGGTTCGTGAGATTCAAGATGCAGTATAACTTTTCTGACACGGTAAAGATATTTGAGCCGAGCCACTTTATATAAATTCTGAGTTTCATGATCTTTCACAAAATTTCCCATCAGTTATAAACTATAAACTATACTATCATCAATAAAGTTCTTAATATATTGATATACGATGTAGTATTTATATTTTGGCAAAAGTACACAGAATCCATTTAATAATTAATTATTATTCGTTATCCTTATCTACACTAAATGTAACAATTAAACAGAAATAGAAAAAGTTGCAACGTGGAGAAATACTCCGAAGAAGCCTATCAAGATCATAAATAGTTTATTATCCGTGCGAACGATCGTTAATTTCTAATGCAAACTTGAAGACTTTTTCAGGCAATTTTTGTGAAAGTTTAAAATCATACTTCAAAGAAAGGAAAATTCCCAGTCGCAAAAATCCTAATTAAGAAAATCTTGCATATTTCTTTTGATGTTTACTCCAGTTTTAAATATTGTGAAAAATCTTAAAAGCACATGAAAAAAACGCGCGCGAGAGAGTTAACAGCGATCCTTCTCCCTGGGGGATAGCTTTGAGCGTCATTTGAGGGATCCTCGACCGCGCGTCAAACGCACGAATCGTAGCGGTGGCGTCGGAGCCGTTATCCAACGTTAAATCGCGGTATCGCGAGACGTGTAAGCGAGCGGGAGGGAAGAAGAGAGAGAGAGAGAGAGAGAGAGAGAGAGAGAGGAGAGAATCGCGTAGTTTAATAATTTGAATCCCCGGAGCGGCCCGGTGGACATACGGGGACGATCGAATTACCCCTTCCGTACGCCCTTGACGGGCCCTCGGATTATTCCTCCCTCAGACCGGCCCTGCGTCGGGTTGACTCGACTCAGCAGCGATCGAGTGGCGGAGACGGGGGAGTAGAGCTACGGAAGAGAGGGGAAAGGGTGGCTAGAGGCGCGAGAGAGGGCACAGATTCGGCGAACAAGAGGAAGTATAGAGGAAGAGAGAGAGGAAGAGAGAGAGAGAGAGAGAGAGAGAGAGAGAGAGAGAGAGAGAGAGAGAGAGAGAGAGAGAGAGAGAGAGAGAGAGAGAGAGAACGAGAGAACGAAGAGAACTTAGGGGCAGAGAGGAGAGAGAAGAGGTAGAGATGACGGGGAACCGAGAGGGTATACGAAGAACGGGGCGAGGAAGAGGGAAGCAGCGGCAGGAGAAGAGAGAGAGAGAAAGAGAAGAGGAGAGTCGCGGGTTGCTGCAGAGCTTGCGCGGACAAAGGGAATCTGCAGCTCCAGTCGTTCGTTCGCTCGCTCGCTCGCGCTCGCTCGTTCGTTTGCTTCGACCCTCCTCTGTTCCTCCCGCCCTCGCTTCGCGCACACACACGCGTGCAGAGTGTCGGCACGCACGTACACACGGATTTCGTAGCGTGCAGTTCTGCGCGCACGCACGCACGCACGCATGTATGCATGCATGCACGTCGCGCTGTAGAAACCGCGGGTACAGTCGGCCGAGGAAGCGCAAAGTTTCCGAATTACATACATTCTCTTCTCACCGTTACTCTTCGCTTCATCCGTTTCGTTCACTTTCTTCTCTCTGCCTTCACCCCGTTTGCTCTTCTTTCTACCCTTCTTCTAGCCGAGCGAACGCGGAAGAGGGAGATAAGGAGGCTACGGTCATGAAGTCATTCCACGACCTACAGAGCGACGCCCTGGTACCCGGTACCCTTGTGACGAACGGAATTATCATAGTCACGCGTATATACGAGAATGTACGAGAGAGGAGATAGTAGAATAAGAGAGCTTATGTGTGAAACAAAAATCATTTAGCTCAAGAGATAATAAATTTAATTGTAAGACAACTTGTCATCGCGAATACATTAGATCAGTTTTTTAAATCTCCGCACTTTCCCTTTTCTCTTTGCATTCTCCCGCTCTTTGTCTCTTCTTTCAAATTTTAACTACTGTAGAAATTAAATGTAGCAGTCATACGCACACAAATATGTAAAGTGTACTCTATTTAAATTACATATTTGAGTGCAAGAATAAGCGCATTTAATTGTCAAAATTTTATTTTATTATGATGATTAAATATTATAAAATTTTGGAAAAAAGATATATAAGAAAACAACGCGTATGTGTGGCATTAGGCCTCCTTTCCATATTCGAGATTAAGAGAGGTTCCGCTCGCTCCACTCTGTGCTCGACGACGGCTCGACCAAGAGCGACCGCGACGAAGCGCAGACACCCGGTACAGTCGCGCGAGTAAGCTCATCGGATCCGCGTGATTTCTCTTCCTCGCGTCCTTTATCTTTTGCTTTTTTTTCTTTCTCTCACTCTCTCTTTTGCTCTCTTTCTGTTCTTTTTCGGTTTCGTCGCCCCGTCTCGTACGAGTACCTACCTATCTACCTGCCTACTTGCCTACGGCCGAAGGTATACTTTGGGCCAAGCGCGCGTTCCGCCATCCGATCGATGTCGCTCGCTACGAAAGCTTTCTGCAGCAGTCGCAGAATGCTCGTGGCGCCGATTAACAGCAGCAGCACAGACGGCGGCGGTTCCCGAAAAAGGCTCGCGCGCGCGCGTCCCATCCGCTCCACGAATATTCGCGACCGGAGCAGCCACATGTCATGAGATGAGATGCATGCATTCGCAGATACATGTTGCACGAGGATTCTTAAATTCAATAGGGCGTTCGATACTTTTGCTCGTCTCCTACCGCGAGAATCGATACTATTCGATACATTTCTATCTGTTTTTTTTTGCATAAGATCCTTAAAGATCGTGGAAATCGGCGATAAAATAAAAAAAATTGTGATAATGGAATGAGAATTAGTGCGATCAGTAGATAAATTTATATAAAGAATTTGGCCTTTACATATATATAAGAAAGAATTATGTAATGTAAGATTAAGCTGTTGCAAAAAAATACTGAGAGCAAAATCAAAGAGAGATAGTTTGGTCGTGTGAAAGTGAAGAATCGATCGATGCCATTGTTTTTTCAACACTAGTTGTCTGACACCTAGCATTATTAAATTCACCAAGAAAACAGCGAGATAAAACAATTTAATTACAAAACTGCATTTTTTTATGATTTCTTAATGGTTTCACGTTATTAATATTTTAATATGTAATAGAAAGTTACTCAATGTACATGTATGATGATACCTTTTCATGGTGAGTTTACATTTAATTATACCCTCCTCCCCTCAATCTTAGTTGATGTGATTAAATATTAAAAATCAATAAAAATAATTAACAAAGCTTACTAAATAAATTTGACAAAAAATAATTATATATACAAACTGCTATTCTTTTTAATAAAGATAAATTATTTTGTTTCTACTCAAAATTAATGCAAGAATTCTTCACGATATATATTTATATAATTCATTCATCTTTTATAATGTATGAAGTAAATAAATGGAATAAAATTAAGATGATGGATTTTTCGATTAAGCTCTGTGTCGCTGTCTATTTAGATATGCAACAAAAATTGTGTTAATAGTATCGGACAGCGAAACGCGAACGAGAAAATGAGGAGAAAACAGGGTAATTCGACGCTCGCGGATCGCTGAAAAGCGTCGCGCGGATATCAGTTAACGTTACGATTATTGATTCAATCCGGCAGAGTTAAAATATATAGCTACACACCGTCTCGCAGTAGTCGCGCTGCTCTACCCTCTTGTATCGATTATGTCTCACGTAGCAGGTCCCGTCAATATCTGCGACACATCGTGAATTTTGGGGGTTAAACCGCGCTGCAACTCGACTCGATAAATCTCTTTCTAGCCCTCTCCCTCCCTCATCTCCTCTGCCACCGCCGCCTCCCTCGTTATTGCATTCTTCCGATGTGCGCGCGATCCGTATCCATTACCTCCTCCATATAAATAAATTCGACCGATAAAGATTCAAGGCCATAAAAATCAGAAAGTCGAATCGGATCGTTAATTTCGGATTCAGCTCCATTTCCGCGAGAACATTCGTACGTATGTAAATTTTCACACGTGGAGTTGAGACACGACGATTGACGCGAGATCATTTTTTTTCGTACTTGTAGCGAGCATCGGACACTAACGATTTATAAATATACCGATCGAAATTGTTTCGGGTATCTATAGTCTATAGGATACGATAACGTTCCTTCCTTTCCTTTTGCCCTTTATGTCTCTCGTTGTATTTCTTTTGAACGTGGAAAGAATATGCCGATCGAGAACGAGGTCGTCGAACAACAGTAGTGTCGACTTTGCGGTGGCCTTTCCTTGATCGATGAATGATTGCAAATGCATTCTTGTTTATCAATTATCTCGCGACAGAGAATCAAGTACCATGATCAGCTCGATAGAAATATATATGTTTTATTATATTTTATATATAATTAAAAATAAGATCTGTTTAAGTAGCTTTTTTGTATAGATTTTACATTTTTTTTTACCTTCTCCGATTGTACATATTGGTGCTTTATCGAGATAATGAGATATATCTTCGCGTAAGAACATATAATAGAATAACAATTTGCTATCTAAAGTATTAGAAGATCGTAGAACGAATTTAAGAAGCACCCTATATATGACTGTGCATACAAGTGAACGCGATGCACACATGAGATACGCGTTTTCTTCGCGTGTCGTCGTTTCACTGCCGTGTCAAGGACAGCGAGGGAAGGAGTCGACGGTTTGCGCAGACTTTCCTCCGAAAAATCAAATACGAAATATATCTCGCGTCATGATCGCCGACGTAATCGTAGGCCCATTCAGATGCGGAAGCGCTTGTATTTTTTTTTTGATTGCAGTCTCTTTAAGAATTAATTTTAACGTCGCATCAAAACTGTGTTTGAGATCTTAAATTTTTTTTTACGTAAGATGATTACTTTGATCATCGGTTATTGAAAAAATGAGAAAATAAAATTGACCGACAATAGAATCGCGATTATGTATATTAATGCAAACTCTATAAAAATGATCTATTAAGTTACATTTATGAGAAATCTTGTTATTATTATTATACACACTTTTCGCCATTTTTATGTAAGCAAAAAGTATATTAAAAATAATATTAAAATAATATAAAAACTCTAGGATAAGAAAGTGGAGGTGTATGCGGAACGCACAAGTTTAATTTAATCCGAGCAACAGACACGAGGACCTAAGAATGTTTCGTATACTGAGTGTTCCAATATTATCGCCACATTGCAATTATTTAATTCCTTCGAACTATTTATGTAGAGTCAACCTTCTCATTAGTAGATTATTTGATACAAATTTTAAATTTTCATTATTAAACATTTCGATTATTAGACAATTTAATTCAAATTAACATTTTATCAGAGCTCGAAATAAATCTTAAATTAAGCACAAACTTTCGTTACCTATTTACGTTTTGAATAAATTAACATTGTAATTAATTTATATAATATTGATATATATGTATATGTATACATACAGGATATCCGGTAATAATCACTTCACTTCTCGTGTGCAGATAGAGAGGGTTAGTGTAGGAAAGTCCTCTATTGTTTTGCAATCTTCGCAATAATTAATGAGAAATTAATTGAAAAATATTCGGCCAATGCACGCGAATATAAGCGCGGGACAAGAAGAGACATCCCACTGTTACACGGTATTGCTGGGCGCAATACATAATTAAACTTGATTATTAATCCTACCGCTTCGTCGCACGTTTAGTAACCGCGTAACATTGGGCTGTCTCGTCTCGCCGCGCGGATTGGCTAATCTTTTTTAATTAATTTCTCATTAATTATTGTCAAGATCGCAAAACGGTAGAGGATTTGACCCGCTACTCGATTTAACCCGCTCTACCTATGAGGTGATTATTAGCGGACGCTCTCTATATATAAATATAATATATTGATGTTATAAAAGATGTATAAAAGTGTCAAATAATTATAAAAGATTAAATATATATCTCAGAGAATAAAATACATGTTTTAAATATATATTAGCATTTTTTCTCACGTGTATACACATCTGTATTATTGTATTTTCCTTAAAAAGAACAGGATGGAACGTCCGAGTTATCGCGCGCGCGCGCGTTTCGGAATTAAAATACCTGAAATTCCGTCGCTTTCGAGACACCCCGTAGACGCGATCGGTTTATGTCGCTGGCTGGCGGGCAGGCCGAAATTGCGCCGGGAGCGAATCCTGGGAGCAAGATACGCGGCTTCGGGTCGAGTAAGCACCTCGACGAGGAGCACCAATCACGGGCGCGAGCATCGTTGCGTGCCGGCACGTCCCGCTTGACGGAGCGGGGCGAAAAGGGAGGCATAAAAAAAAAAATAAATAAAAAAAACCGGCGAAATGACGAGAGAGGCCGGAGCCATCCTTCGCGATCGCGCGACGACTCTCGCCGGTTGGCGGCGGCGTGTTTTCGCACGCGCGCAGATACCGAAGAGAGCAGGACAGCGGGACGCAAATATTCAATCACTCGGTTCAAACAGTGGCACACACAGGTCCGTGGCTTCGGGAATGAAAAAAAAGAGAGAGGGAGAGAAAGAGATTGTAAAAAAAAATTAAATAAGCTGATGCGCTCCTTCGATCTCGAATTCTGATCCGCGATTGCTCGTTTTATAATGTTATATGTTGTTAAAAACATAAAATGGACTTTCGAGGCATCTGACGTTTCTTTCGTCTTTTCTCAAGAGATCGTAAAATGGATAAATAAATTAAAAATGGAAAACTTTTGAGAATTTTAAGTATAAACTTTTCACGAGTTTGAAGATGTTCTTATCATAATCAATAATTAATGAAGTATTTTATAAAACCGCGACACGGAGAAGGCAGAGTTAATCAATTATATACGTTAGCTGGTCTTTTTTCATAAAAAACGTCTCGGTTTATTTTTTAATCAGAAGCTCGGGATCTCTAAGGGTGACGCCGAACTCGGCAACGCGTTCATATTCGACGGCTAACGATGATGGTGCGCCGGGGTCGCTTTCGTCGGCGAGAAAGATTTAATTTTGGCCCGCACTCAAAACACACACAGACACACACATATATACGGCGATGCAGGTTCGTCGTCCGGCGTCTGGCGCACGATCCAAATAGCCGGTCACAAACCGAAGCATCCTCTTCGGTGCCGCGCGAAGGACGGCGAAAATAATCTCTCGTTTCCGATAAATCGCGCGACTTCGCGTTTTTAAGCGTCCGGTTTTCAGGATCTTATTCGATATCGCGCGACAAGAGCGAGACGGGACGGGAATACGGCGAAAAGAAATCGGTCAAATCGATTTTTAAACCGATCCTATTATTTGATAAGAGAGAGACTAGACTTTTTGTCGAAACTGATCATGTATGACTGAATTAAAATCGATTAAAAAAAGAATGCAGCGAAATTAGAGCGCAGACAAATTGGCAGAAAGATTGGCATAAAGTGAGAATTTTAAATTATTAAGTTGGAGGAACTTTTTTATGTTCGTGTAATCAGATTATATAATTATATTCACGTAATTATAGAGCAAGAATTACGTCGTTGGTTATATATTTTTTTAATCAGTTTAAAATAAAATAAAAATTGCTGACAATTTTTCTCTTCCACAATTTTTTCCTTCTACAAAATTTCTTTAAACATTAATTTGCGGTTTTGTTCTAAAACGCGATAATTCATCAAAAGTTCAATCAAACGTTTATACTTTGCAGGCACGTATGTTGATTTTACTGATTGAGTTAGAAATGAGTTTGCAGAATAAAAGCGTAAAGTTTTCCGGAACATCCAATACAATAAAATAAATTCCACAACGATATTCTTGAATGTGCAATAGCGAAATCGTATATCGGTAATGTTACGAATTATTTCAAATAATTTAGAGATAATATATAACTATAATTTACTTGTGTGTGATGAATTGGAATACGTGCGAAATAAATTATCGCGTGAAAACGATAATATGAGAGAATATTATCGCGCGCGCACACACATCCCAGACGTTATTATGATTATTTTTACAGAGCTTCCACAGAATCCAAATAGCGTTTGCATTTTCAACGTAATTAGTCTGCGATAATTGCGTTCATCACTTGCGCATTAAATTTCATACAGAGAGTTTAACATTTACACCAATAATTACTTGTTACGATAAAATATTTTTGCTCCGTCTACACATCTATATCATTGAACTGTAAAGTATATAGTTCGTGTTCTTAATCAGCATCAAGCTACGAGCGTTTCTCTACGTCTACGTTATTCAAAACAATCGCGTTTAGCGCTAAAACATACGACGAAAACCGAAAACTTCTGATACACACTATACGTATATGTATACGTATATGTACACACTATATGTATACTATTTATATGATAAATCGCGTAGTTGCATTGTGTACATACGCACGACTCATTACCCGATGTAAAAACATCGAAGAATCGAGTCTTCGAGTAGAGTAGAAAGAAGTGAAAAGGGAAGAGAAAAAAAATCATGGCGGAAAAAAGCATGGCATGGTGCAGCTGCGTGCCGTACCTTATCACTGGCGAGACATCCTGAATGACCGGCGCTTCTTATCTTATCCGTGTCGCGATATATCTGAGTCCCCTGAGTGCGGAAATCTGGAACACTTCAGCCACCCCTCCCCCTCCCCCCCTTCCACACGCACAGAGAAACACACATACAACTTCCACGTAGAAACACGCACTCGCGGCCGCGAGAGTACGTCTGCGAGATGCACGAGGAGGAAAAGTTTTCAAAGTCCGCACGTTGACGAGGCGATAAAGCCGGATACAAACGCGGACGGATAGACGGGGACGAATAAACGGCGCGCGCGATATCACGAGACTCCGCGAAAAAGCAAGCGCGTGCCGGCCGGCCGGCGAAACGTTACGAGCGGGCATTTCGAACGCGCACTTTGTGCACTTGCGCGCGCAGCGCCGCTGACGGCGGTGAGTCGAAGCGACGTCACAACTGGGCGGAAGGAACGAGAGGTAAAGAGTCTCGTACCGACGCGAAGCGGAACGGAAGTCGGTAAAATAGCGCGCGACCGCGTCGGTAAACTTCCGTTGGGGAGAGAATGTCCAAGAGTAACTTTCTTGGCGAACGCTGGAAAGTGAATGGTTGAATATTTCTGCGATCGGTACGATATACAGGCGGTACGATTGGAAAAGATATAGAAATTGTAAATTTACATATATATATGATTGATAAAAATTATTGAATTTCGATAAATATTCTATAAAAGTTTTGACAATGCATTTTTCGAAGGATCGCTGTAATTTTATAGACAATCTAAACGATAAGCTTATTTATTCTTTTTATATATTTGAAGCATGCATTCTCGAGGTTGTATTAAGCCTTTTTGAAACGTTTGTAATTTTTGGGAGTTATATGTCAGATGGCAATAAAGCATTGTCTAAAGAAATTAAATAGGAGACTCCTTTCTTCTATCGAGAAAGTGTTCGTCTCTCACCGCATACTTTCTTGCCGTTTCGAACATAAACTAAAGTACCCGGAACGTATTTCACCTCGCAAATATTGTAAAACGCGTTTAGATGATGATTTATTGAGAAGACCACGTACAATTCCGATGTGCTTTCACCCCTGCTTATTCCTCGACAAATTGAGTCGTTAATATTGCAGTGGTTAATGCATATACTAAATAGATCTTTTTTAATCTTATATATTTTTCACATATTAAACTTGCGAAGAATATATTATATTTTATGAAGAATATTTTATTTGTATTACTCTTTTATAGCTCTGTTGCGAGCGCCTTTGTTTAACTAAATTGCTCTTAATAATAGTTTAGGATATGATTATTTTTTTTTTTTTTCAATGGATAAACTTGTGCCTGTTCTCCAAATTACTTGTACAGTTTATACAGTTAATAAATAATTACGTGATGTGTCATTATTATATTCATATGTTGTTATTATTATAGTCATCCTACTTTTTAATTTTCAAGATTTTTAAATTATATGGAAAATAATTTAAAAAATGATTTTATATAATATTTAAAAAATAATTAATATTTTCAATAATAAGACCTTTCGAAGATAGCATAACACGACATGCAGTAGCATATTTTAATGAAATTTTAAAATAGAATTGGGTAATATAAAAAAATATTTTCCAAATGTTTGTGGCTTAAAAAAAGATCAATCATAAAATATCATCTCAATCATTTATACACCATCAGATTATTCGTGAAATAAGCAAATGAGTAAGAGATAGTAGAACTTGCATTCGTAATCGCTATCAATTTGGCGAAAGATCTTGCAATAATACGAACAACGTACAACTCACGTACGTCGTAATAGCTCGTAAGCGATAAGATAAAACGAAGCGATCGTGTTCATCGTGTTATTTAATACCGTGACGCATGAAAGATTCGGATGTTTCGGGACAATTCAATACGCAGGAAGATTTTAAGAACATAAACCATACAAATGTCGGAAAAGTCACCGCGATCGCAATCCATATTTGAGCCGGTATCTTTAAATGATTACAAATCATGATCAAAATGTTGCCTTGACGAACAAAGATTTGATTCGAGCGACATCGTTAGAGCTGTTTTCCATTTATGTTATATATATTCTTAATAATGTTATACGATAAATTATAAAATTCCTATTATTATTGAATAAAAATGTCATTAAAAAGTATCGTACTAATAATCGATATATCGTTATAGCAATATATGTATATCATTTGGAAAACTCATTCTTGGGGAATCAAAGAAAATAATTATATATATAATTTTATGACTCTACAGCATATTGCTTCTTTCCATGACATTTGTCGCAGACGTCGCCAAAATCAAAATCAAATTCCCATCTCAATTATTCAATGGGCTCGTGGGAGAAATCGTAGCTCACGACGTCGCTGACCGCGACGATCGGTGCGATCGCGGCGAAAGATCGACCTTATTCTCGCGCGCTCACCTGAAGCTCCGCTTGTGAGACATCGATCTCCCCGCGGTAGACAAACTCGATGATGAACTTGAGGTCGTTGAAGCACACGTCTCGCGGCATGATGATAGTCGGGTGTTTACAGGGATTCGACAGCAGGAGTTTTTGAAAGTAGGAACTACAGGCCGACAGCACCACCTGCGCACACATAGAAATATATCGTAATGGAGATATATTAGAGAGAGACGATTAAAAGTCACAATTAATCTCGACGCGCGAATTTCAAAGTATCGATATTTTGACAAGGGAGTTTGACAATCGAGACATTTGAATCAAAATCGAGAAGCATGTATGTTTCAGAACTATTAAATGTAACTATTTTCTATACTATTGAAGTATCGCAGCGTCGAATTAATTGCAAATTAATGTCAAATCAAAGTGCGGATATAAATACCCCCCCCCCCCCCATATATCTCGTTACATTTAATAATCGAGGCAAAGCCGTAATTAAACTACAATAAACATAGAATGTCAAAAATAAAAGATGAAAATAAGAAATAAATGCACGAAATCTCTTGATATTATAGGTATGCAAAAATAGTCTTGAAATTTATATTTTTTATTTCATCGATTTTGCGTTATTTCATAGATTTGTAATTATAAATTGCTAGTTACACATTTTCTCAACATTTCAGTTTAAACTCGTCAATATTAAATTAAATTTCTCGCTTCTATCTCTTCCCCTTTTTATCTAAAATGTAATGAAATAATTAAAAATTTTTAAATTGAGAATTGACCGAAATTTGTTATAATTCTTTGGACTTTAAATCGAGGGCTGACCCCCGTCCGATTTCCGCGATGTTAATCGCGGTCGATCTCTCTCCTTTCTTCTTTCCGTGCTCCGGACGGACGGCCTACCTTATGCGCTTTTAACGAGGCCTCGTTGCATGCCAGGGTGACGTCGACGAAGGCTTCGGTCTGCAGGAGCTGGTGAAACACGGACGTCATGTTGGACTGGTAGTTGTCCCAGCGCAGGCAGTAGTGCTGCCCGGCCATGCCGCCGCTGCAACAGAGAGACGGAAAGATCGATTGAGTGTTTTTCCAAAGTCCGCTTTCTCTCCGTGTCGGCGGATTCATCGAAGAGTCATCGTCGACGACGACGACGACGACGACGACGACCCTAAGAGAGACCAAGAGAAATCCCCCTTCCCGCGTTATCCCTTATCCGCGATAGTCATCCCCGTCGTATCCTTTCCCCTACCACGAGAGATCGATTCGTAGAGAGCGGGATAGTACCTGTAGTGCACGCCCCAATAACGATCTGTCTCCATGAAATATTGGGTTTCTTTTTCCACCACGACTGCCGGGAGAAGATATCTCCGAGAGGTTTTACGTACCGGACGGGGGAGACGGTATCCAAGAGTACGGTATGAAAAAGACGGCGAGAATAGGTAGGGTAGGTAGATAGGTATAGGTTTTCTGCACACCGCGTGTTGGCGGCAAAGCGCGGGTGACACAAACGGAAAAAGAGAAAGAGAAAGAGAGAAAGAGCTACGGAAAGAACAAGACGAGTGGAGGAGGGATAGGGAAAAAGAGATATAAAGAGAAAGGGAGAGATCTCTCGCTGTGCAGGGCTGGGTGCGCCGAAGGGAAGAAAAGGAAGGTAAGGTAGGAAGAAGAAGGGTCGCTCACGGGCCTCAGCGAAGAGACGTTATTTCCGGAAGCGGCGGCGCGACGACACAGGAAACCAGAAGAGCACTTTCGCGTATTCACGGACGAACAAGGCCGACGATAACGGACAGGATCGACCACGTTATACGATCGAGCGAGGAAAAGACCCCGAAGAAGAGAGCGAATTGCGAGCGGCGAATCGGCGCACAACGACGAGGTTCGGGCGTTGGTCTGCCCCCGTTCGCGACATTCACCTGTTCCGTGGACCGTGCTTTATCTGCCTCTATCTATGTGACTCTTTATACCGGGCCATTCCGCCCGTTATCTGTCCGTAGGAACACGGGCTTTTATCAGTTGCTTAGACGTGCGCCGATAACGGGGAAACTTTAAGCTCGCGCTTGCCTCGCGTTTTGCTGTCTTCTCTCTCTCTCTCTCTCTCCTTTTCCCCTCGTTCTCCTGACTCTCCTCTCGCTGCTTGCGCTCATTTCGACGCTCGTCGTTGCCTTTCATCCGCTCACTCGCGCGCTCGAAGAACGGCTGGAAAATTCTTCGCGACACTTCACTCCTATAGTATCTTCGGCATCTGACTCTGCACCAGGACTCTACTATTATATAGGCGCGAATCTTGTGAAAAAATCGCGAAAATCTATCTTTCTCCAAGGTGCTCCAAGGTGCTCGAGCATCTAATTAAGATTGTTTTTAATATAATTTTATATACATATTATAAATGCGTAAATATTTAGTTTGCAGTTCTCAACTTTCAACTCTTAACTGTTGAGTTCTGATCCTTCAATTCTCATCTCTCAACACTTTCGAACTCTCTATATATGATATATCTGACGACTCTCATCTTTCAGCTCTCAACTCTCGACTCGCAACTGTCTATAGATAGAATATACAATAATTATTTAATAAAATGCGAGTCGGTATTGTAAAATGCTCGACTCTCTCTAGTCTGTCTTCGTATTATAATTATATTATATTATTGTATCGCGTGGGTGTATTATATTATTGTATCTTTTATTCCATAAAAATAAAGCGTACGTTTTAACACATAATTTCCTTCTCCGGGTTTTCTCCCGAGCTAACTCTTCGTCTTCCAAACTACATCTTTCCCCGACCTCCTTTTATCCTTCATCACCCCTTTATATACCACACTGGTCGACACGTTGTACCATCTGCCGTTTCTCCAGCTATCCTTCGAGAGGGCCCTCGATATAGACGCACCTGCGAACGCTTGCAGGTAACGCACGATTGTTGTGAATGTACGTGAACGCATCTGTGTGTATGTGTATTGTGTGTGCGTGTGTATGTACGTACTCTTACTTCAGTTGGTCTCTATATGTACTCGCAGATTACGTCTGCGCGCGTGCTATTCCACCTGTGTGATCGATTATTGCGAGAAATCAAGCTGGTGAATACCGAGATTGATAGCGAACGTTTGAAATTCTGGAATAAGCATTCCTCGATGCATTATCGCCACTACTTTAGGGGATCGTTAAGTTTCGATTGGACGATTGAAACTTGCTTTCTTCCTCAAAACCTTTCCTATATATATACATTCTCAGGATTAATTACTCAAAATTATTAACACCTCCTGTGCAACTCAGATCAAATATCAGTTCAATCGATTTACTGTCTCTTTCGAATTCCGACTCCAAAAATAAAGAATTAATTAAATTGGGATTAAATTGCGATTGGAACTCTAAATTAAATTGATATATTTTTCGCTCGCTTTATTTTTAAGAGAGCAATAACGTGTTATTGTTTCGCAATGTTCCGCAAAACTTGGAGAAACTTTGAAATCTATGATCGCGTGAAATCGAAACGCGCTTCGGACTGCCTTATGCCCGTGCACCGAGTTTATGCGTGCGTGTCGCACGGCACATAACACGCAAGTCGAATCGCGTAACAGGTATGCGCACATTGATATCATTGAAATTGGGTTACCTGACGAGTCGAGTGCGAAGACGCGCTGATAATTCGTGATAACGGGAAGGAAAGACGATAATCGATCTTTGCGTGTTGACTTTGCCGGTTTTTCTTTGTTCCTTTCTCGATTTATCTAATCCATCATACCGCGATTACCGTGTGCGATTCGACACTTACATCCTTAAAGAAAAAAAAACTTGCAAACTTATTGTTAAAGACTGTAATAATAGATGTTTTCGATTAGAATTCTCTTATCAAGATATTATCAATATAGTAAAAAATAACTGTAAGAGTAAGAGGAAAACACAATATGTATTCAGGAATGCAACGTCACACTTTCTTGCGTTCTCCAAAACGTAGCAGATGCATCTTTCAATAATGGCATATATTAGAGTTCGCATAATTTTTTACGAAATACATATGGTCAGGAATCAGAGGCAATTTTTATATAGAATAACACACAATAAAATTTGTTATTTTTTAAAAATTGTAAATATGAAATTTATAATTTGTTATAAAATTTATATTAAAAAATATATTTTAAAAAGTTTTTTAATAATAGTGCATATGTAAACGAGTTCGCTTGTTTCTACAAACTTTCCACAACTTTTCGATAAAAGTATAACGATAATTACATGGGGTTTGCCTGCTTTATATTATATTGCCTTCCCTATATATTCCCTTTTATTCGCAATAGAATATTTCGTACAGATGAATAGTTGTAAAAAATAGTTCTAGCAGACGGATTGTCACAAAGATCTCCACAATCTTTCCAATCGTATTCTATAAAAATGGATCATCTTTTTATGTGTATTCCGTGATTATCGTTCGCTCTACATTCCACCCCGTTACTTGCAACAATAAGTTCCACGGTTATTCTAGATTCTACCATACATTATCCACGACAGAATAATTTGCACAGGCGAATAACCGGAGACTCAACGCGATCCGATCGCGGCGTAAAAGTGGCTCACCTAGTTTTGAGAAACATTGTTAAGCTTCTGCTCCACCATATGCGACACGGCTAACCGCGTTGATTTCAGGAGGATAATTGAGTGAAAGAAGAAAGACGTGCAATTAAAGCGGTTACAGAGAGAGAGAGACAAAGAGAAAGAGAGAGAGAAAGAGAGAAACCGGGAGAAAACCGGATGCAACACGACGTGAAGAAACAGAGTGAGACGGAATAGCCGGTGAGATGAGCTCGACACAGTGGTAAACTGTTTTGCAAATATACTTATATACATAAAAAGCAGAGAAAATAAATGATTATTAATATTTATATTAATCAATGACTATATTTGAGAGTTGGTGAATTTTATTTTATAATGCATTTTTTGTTAATCTTGTATATATATATATATTTTTCTTCTTTTCGCGATTTAAATTTTATTATAGCAATAAAAATAAAAGAGATATTTGGGATGCTTGTAGTTTTTATCTATGTGAAAAATTTGAAACTAAAGATTTTTTTTCTATGAAATGAAAAGAATAAAAATTATAAAAGCCTAAATGTGAATGAAACTGTACAAGTTCTGTCTTATACAAATCCTATCATCATAAATCATATTCTTTAATGATTAAAATATTAATGTCTCTAACAATATATATTCTAACGTGATATGTGAAAGAAAGAAAAAACTGGTGATTATTAAAGGCAAAATGGATCTTAAGAACTGAGCGTTTAGTATCAAACATTTTCAAATTGTCTGGATGTTATCGGAGTACATTGGGTATTCGGTCGAAATTTATACGGTACGATCGATCGCACAGCCATCGATACGCTTTCTCAACGTCGGTGCATCCTTTGACGATGCGCGCATGACGATCTAAAACGCTTCGCCCAGTTTCTTCAGGGAGTTACTGCCCCGTCGTGCGATTTTCCTGTCACTTTCACTGAAACCCGGCGAGAGAGGAACGCGAAGAAGCCGCAGGCGGTGCCAAAGAAGCGTGGACGACAACGGCGAGCGGGTTCGAAGCATGTCAGAGATTGCGAATTTACGGCGAAGCGCGAAAAAGGATGAGAGCTAGCTCGTTTCCTAGCGTGCACAACGAAAGCGCGAGAGGGTGAAAGGAAACAGCGGGTCTCTCCTCGACGCGACGCGACATCGAAACGGTGGAGGAAGATAATAAAAACGTTCATTGGGAAGGAGGGAAAGGGGACCCCGGTTTAGCTCGCACGCTAATCTTTCGCGTTAGAAAGCCACCGCTTTCCTGAGAGGCTGCAAAGTAATGCGCGCGAAAGATCTGGATAGAGATCAAAAAGTGTGTTGCGAGAAGGAGAGGATTTAATCTTTCAGATCATATTTTCCATGGATGCTGACAGAAAAAATAAACGTTAATCATGACGATTATATAATGAATCTAATAAGAGCGCTTATATGTAGATAAAACTTGATATTTAAAAAATGCAACACTTACAATTAAAGAGAGAGAGAGAAAAAAAAAAGAATAGTTCGAGAGCAGATCAATAAAATACAAGATACAGAATAGTATTAGTTTTAAAATAAAAAAAATATAAGAAAAACATTGCAAATATATATTTTTATGTAGTAAAAGGAATCTATCCTAAAATTTAATAAAGAAAGGCAGAAAGCTACGTGAGAATATCGAGAAGAGAAATCAAGAAAGCGAAGCGCCAACATTAGCGACTGGTTTCTATCCCTTACGCTCGCGTTTTCTTTCGCAACCCCGAAGAAGCACGGGTTTTTCCCCCTTTGTGCAGCGAAGGGAGGGAGAGAGACCGCCTTTCCATCTTCCCTCTCGCGATTCATCTCAATTTTTCTTCGAGCTTTTTGTGTCCAATTTCACCTCGCCTCCCTGCCACGCCACGTTCTCTTTCTTTTTCCCCGTCTATCCCTCTGCCATTCGCGGAGTAGCGAGCTCGCTCTTCGTGTTTTACTCCCTCCTCCCTTCTCCTCCGCCCTCATCTTCTCCCTGCTCTGTCCTCTTCTCAATTCCTACCCTCTCTTTCTCTCCCTCTCTTCGTTTCTTCGCCCTTCTCAACCATTTCACGACCGTCATTCCGTCTCCCTCACCGTCCTTCGCCCTCCTTTTTTTTGTCTCTCGGTCGTTTCATCGCTTCTTTCTCGACTCGCCCCCTCTCGCCCATCCCCTTTCCCCTTTAGCCTTTCCCTCTTTCGCCGCGCGCGTTGGTTCCATTTACTCGTTCCCTCTTTCCCCCTACGTCTAAGACGTTATTTTCTCGTGGTCCCTTCGCTTCCATGGTTATACGCTATCCTTCGTTCGTTCTTTCTTTCTTTCTCTTTCTCTCTCTCTTTTTCTTTCATCCCACCCCAACGACAGGGCAAAACAATCTCCCCTTTTCCCTCGTTCTTTCCTATATCTCCATCCTATTTCTATCCCTCTTCCTATCTCTCTCTTTTCTCCGTTAGCTTTTTCTCTCCCCCTATACCCATCTATCTATCTATCTTTTGGTTCCGCTTCCACCCCAACCGACCTAACCGCCTTTTCCCTTTCCTCCTTCTCCTTGTCTCGCCTTGCACCACCGGTTCTTTCTCCGTGCAGCGCCTTTTACGTTTTTCCAACGTTATCGACGCGTCGCCTCCTCGCTTCTTCCCGGACTTTTCCCTTTCGCGACTACTTCGAGAGGACGACCAACCAGCTCTTTCTCCGGGAAAACGCAAGCAGAAACGACCGCTCCTCTTTTCCCCCGTTCTCTATGCCCCCCTTTACCCCGCTTTCTCATTCCAGTATTATTTCGCGTTTGCAAGCGGAGGACTGGAATCTTCCACGAGAGTTTCCTCCGTTCTCTTCCTTTGCAGCCTCCCTTTCCTTCTCCCTCCGCCCTTCAACCTTTACTCTTGTTGGCTCCTTTCCTAGTTTCGTCGACTTCGGATGATAAAGGGGACTAATAAAATCTGCATGACGACCGGTGGATTTTGCATAAAGTATTATGCCGGCCCTCGGACCTTGCTGTTATGATAACCCGGAATTTCTCAAGAATGTATAAATGTCAATTTGATACCGCCACGAGGATAGATTTTCGCCCGACAGTACTTTTGTATGTAGAATCACCTCCCTAGGGTCTAGGTAAACGCAGGTAGAGTCTGACTCGGATAGTTTTATGTTAAAGATAGATTAGTAGCATTTTTTAAATAAATAAAAAAAAAACGTGTCTCGTGCGCGCGCAGGGAATCAGGTTGACTTTTTTCACAAAGTATCTTGGCGTTTGAGAATAAGAAGACATATTTGAGATTAGAAATGTCGCGTGAGGGGCTTTCATTGCGGCATGTCTTTCTGCGAGATCTCGGCGGCGTAAAATATGTCGCCAAAATTGACTGCGAAAATATACGCTCGCATACCGTAATACATACGTTATCTATATCCGTTGCTTTTTTACGATTTTCTATTAAATTTATTTCCATCTGAGAGAATAAAGCAGAATAATGTTTTTTTTTTCTTTCAAGTGTACGAGATCAAATAAAATTTCGCATTATGCAACGATTTAATATCTCGTGATATAAATTATCATGACGTCAAGTTTCTTACAGTACATACTAAAGTCTGATTTATTACCTCTATTACCTTTAGAAGAAATAAAAATCCATATTCATAGCCATAAACTTCTCTACGTTATTATATTTGAATCTTTTATTTCCTTCAACTTCGATGACTATTTTTGATAACAAATTATCGAAGATTTTCATTTTTAAATGAATAATGTAGGAATATAGTGAGATGACAGAAAGTGATTGGCACGAGTAAAAAAATTCGAAATGTCAAAAATCAAGCAAAATCAATCCACAGGCGATGTTGGAAG
Source organism: Prenolepis imparis (assembly GCF_030444845.1). NCBI lineage: Eukaryota > Metazoa > Arthropoda > Insecta > Hymenoptera > Formicidae > Prenolepis > Prenolepis imparis. Next base: position 17,524,621 of record NW_028141160.1, read on the forward strand.
GTGGGAAAAAAACCAGGCTATTTGCAGAAAAGTTGATGAAAGTTTCGATCGATAAAATGGCAGGCAAGAATTTATAGACTCACACGAGCGAAATTATTTTCTGATGCTCGCTTTCCGATCGATTTCCTCGTCATGGAAGAGCGGGGAACGCAGGGTCTATTTTTATCGAAAGGGGGAAGAATGGAGAAAAAGGGATGAACAATAAGGACGAAGAGATAGAAACAGAGAGAGTTGCATTAATAAAGTGTAGTTCAGTCAGTGAAATATAAGGGAAAATGGAGAGAGAGAAAAAAAGAAAAAAGAAGGGGCTTCAATTTATGTTCATAGCAAGATGATCTTGAGAGGGGTTTCAATACTATCTTTCTTCAAGTCTCTGATGTTTTTCGCGGTGCAACGCTCGACGCAAACTCATACCGATGTCGCGGACTCGAAAAAAATATCTGCATTGCGGATCTCGGTAAAAGGAGAAGTCGACTTGTACCTTTCTTGAAGACCTGAGTTAAAATTTGGCACGGGATCGAAACTCATTCGAGTAAATGCTCTTCTCGACTGACTATTATCTGACCTGGAGTATTATACAGGAATCCGATTTGCACGAAAATTGAAATTGCTGGCGAATCTAAAGTCATTCTTTCGTAAACATATTTGAGCAAAAGAATTTATTTAGGAATTATTCCGTAACTTGCATATACCGAATATTGAAATGTTGTTTTTTTAAATAACGTCAAAAATTCAAGCATTTCAATCTGGAAAGGTTCTATTCCTCTATTCCTAAAATTGTAAGTACAATTAAATTCTTTAAAAAAAAATTTTATTTTTATTATATTAGAACTTAGAGAAAGAATTTTTCCTTGAGAATATCAAACATATATTTAACGGTAAGTATCCTTGCTAAAGTGCATTTTATCTAAATTCACTTGTAAACATTCAAGTGATTTCAAACAGAAGCATCGGGTTTCAAGTTAAGAATTTTCTGAGAAGAAGCGGTCCTCTCCGAAAGAAACTCGCATCGAGGGCAGGAATGGCAGGAATCGGCTATGGTAGCGCGATATGTCTTTCGGTCCATGTAAAAAGCGTTCCCATACATGTTGTCGAGTTTGCATCAATGATCTTCCACGTCACCCCCCCACCCTCCCACCCCCACGAAGAGGCAATTGTGTGCGCTCGTTCCTCTTTCACGGAACGACTTGTTTTTCTGTTAATATTTCATCTTTCAGACATTACTAAGAACAACGTCGGTAATAAGAACTTGATAAAAGTTATTATTGGCAATCTTATAAAATCTTCAAATTATATACATATAAAATTTGATATGTAAAAAGCTATGAATTTAAATTTTTAACTACTTTGAACTTTTCAATTTTTAACTTTTAAACTTTCTGTTTTCTAAGTCTTTAATATTCTCGATTTTCTTAATCTTAATCCTTTACTTTCAACTTCTAATTCTTAATTCGGATTTCTCAATTCTCAGCTTCGACTTCCGACTCTTAATATACGTAGTTTTAAATTCTCGATTTTGGCGCAATCTTGAACTTTGAATTTATAATTCGCAAAATTTATATTATCGCGAACTCATTATACAATATTATTAATAATGGTATGTTAGTCTACTAGAGAGTTAATTACTGCCAGTAATATAAATCATTTAATTATTTCTTTGAAAGATATGAAGTCAAAGGAGAAATTTTAAAAATAAGCAAAATTGATCTTATATGGTCCTTTATGTTACTTAAACTACTTGTGCAAAAAAAAAAAAAAAATAATTTGGTAATTCCCGATTTCGCGGTTTTCTGTGCCGGCTGCGCAAAGCATCGGAAAAGGAGAACGAGAAAGGAAGAAGTCACTCTGTTCTATGATGAGCATAACGAACGATGGCCAGCGGGCCCCATGTCGCTTGGTCCTAATTTCCGTCCTGTCTGTATACCGTAAGGCATAACAGTACCGCATTCCGAATGCCCTTCGTTTCTTCGTTTCTCTCCGTTCACCTTTCCGAGAGAGCCTGTTCTCTCGGCCGCTCACCTGTTCCCCTTCGCCCTTGCTTGTTCAAGGAGTCCGCGTTACGTATACAGAATGTTCCACAAATATCTATAATAACGGCGAGATAGCATATTCTCCTTAAGACAATCCATTCTTCGTCAAAATCTAAATTGAAACTCAACTGTTACTTAACGTTGAAAATGACGAAAATTTCTGCAGAGTTAACTTTAAGGCGACGAGAAAATTATTCTGCGCTGAATCTAAGAAAGTGGATTTTATATTTATACAATTTTTATTTAACGAGAATTTACGGATGATATGACGCTGAAAATTTAAAAGTTGTAAATTTCTGCATTTACTTAAAAGTTGGAAGAAATCGAAAAATTACGAAGAAAAATAAAGATAATATATGACTTGCTGTTACTTTAATGATTTTTCCGAATATTTTCTACGGATACGACTCCGTATTTCCTTAATTCTCTCGCTGCCGTTTCTGCGCGCGCCTGCATTTTCGAAGGGAAAGAAACGAGAGGCGAACGGAACGATACGACGATCCTTGTGAGATGGAGGGAGCGGACGCACCCGGAACCGTCAATTTCACCGGGCGAGGAGAACAGCGAGGGAGATCCGTGACACGTGGAAAGAAGCAAGAAAGGAGAAAGGAAACTAGGTGTTTGTTATACGCCGAGATACGCGGCGCAATTAATCCGAAGAATATCGGGATACCAGGCAAGAACTATCGGACGGTTTCTTTTTTTTTTAATTGTGATCAGAAATAGCACAAAACTTTATATTTTATATCTTTATCTTACTTTTGCCTCGTTTATATTTATTTAATATTATCTGTGAAAGATATTTCCATTAAATGTTGAGAGAAAGAAATGTTTTCCTTTTCTTCCGCGCTACTAAATGTCTTGGGATTAATTATATTTTTTTATTAAACATTTTAAATTTTATAAAACGTATTCATATAAAAAATATAATAATATCTAATTTCAATTATCACCATTTCTTATGTATGTCGTTTTAATTTAATGTGCGAAATTACTGCGCGAAAAGTTATCGTATAATGATGTGATTTCTCTATTTTTTCATTGTAATTTATGTTCGTCATTGTCAATCACTTTGTCTTTCTCGGTTTGGCAATACTGTCTCGATCGATCGGTTAAGTTTTCTCATTATCAGTTGCAAATGAAAATTGTAGTTGTTTTCGAGAAAAAGACCTCGTCCTGGATGTCGTCACTTTCGAGTCAAATGTGGTTAATCAAATGACACTATGAATAAAGTGGAGAGATGAAGAGAGGGAGAGAAAGAGAAACTGAAGAATTCTTTATGTCAATACGTCCTTCATATGAATTTTTATGTCACCTCATGAGATACAGCGCGGAGAAAAATTTGATTAATTTTTTTTTATTTTTACTATTCTTTAGCATATTGCTTAAATAAAATTATTTATAAGACAATCAATTTTCTCAACGGTTCTATAATTATTATTTTTTCTTAATTTAAAAAGTAAACACGTAATGAGAAAGAAAGAGGGAAGGCGACAAATTATTAATTCCGTATCTTATATATATATAGAGTTATCATTCATACGGATTCGTTTACTTGTTCTACCGCTTGACGAATCTCGATAATGCACACGACCTTCATTTTCTTGTCTTCGTCGGTGAATTCCACGCTCTTCTCGTCCGGTCGGTAGAGCGAGATGAACGAAGGCTGTGGAAACCACCCTCGAGCACCACGTGATCATGAGCGGGGGATTGCGACCCCTCGAAGTGCGGAGGGTGCGCGCGTTCTCGCTCAAGGTCGCACGTGGACCGCTTGCGAGCGATATCTCGACATTTTTTTTCTCGAGTTCGTCGAACAACTGTGGAAGCTGCAGTCTCGCGGGGAGAAGGGACTCTCTCTCCACTCCCTCTCATCCTCATTCTCTATATATCTCGTTTCCCGCTTTTTCTCCGAGCACTGCAATTTACGACGTCGAACATTTTCATCGTATCCTTCTCTGCGGCGCAGAGAGAAATCGAATGCGCTATTTCGCCTTTGGGAATTACCGGCGCTTCTTTATGATCCCTCTCTCGGAAAGAAGAAGAGCCGAAGGAAACTTTTCGAGAACGGAGAAAGGAACAACGAGATGATGACGACGGCGATGGCGTTGGCAAAGCGATCCCGAAGTAGCAGCCGGACGGAAGGAACAAAGAAGGTAGGCGGAGAAAGGGTGGAGAGAGGGTGGCGAACGGGGGATAGCGGAGAAAAGAGTCCGCTCTTTTGTACGCGTGAGCGGGAAGGAGCCAAGGGATGAAAGCGGACGACGAAACAGAGTCGGGGGGACAGATGGCCCTTTCAGACAATGAGGAACTCTGGAGATAAGGGCGGCGCGCGAGCGAGAATGCGAAGGGAGAGAATAGGCAACGAAAGAGTGTCGAGAGAGAGACAGAAAAGGAGAGAGGAAGGGTGAAGGGAAGATAGGAGCTGAGACTACTTTTTCGAGGAAGGGACGCGGAGAACGTAATAAACGATGGGGAAAGGTAGAGGGAAAGAGAGACAGAGAAAAGAAAAAAAAAAAAAAAAGAGAAACGAAAGAGGAAGAGTGTGAGGCTGGCTGTCACGGAGAAAAGAAGAGGATGGAAAACGGGTGACTCAGCCGGAGAGTGGACCGCGCGGGCAATTTCTGGGAGCGATTAACGACGAGCCGACTGAAAGAGGACACACACGCATTTTTTTTGTCTGTGTTGGGCGACGTGTGTGTTTGTGCACGTACCACACTTAACTCTACTATTATGAGAGAGAATTTTCTATCAGAGAGCACGTTTATATTTATAGTACATGAAATAAGCGCTAAATTATGAAAAAAAGCTTTTCGAGAAAATCAGATAAATCGATAATTGTAATTGTAATCGTCGCTCAAGAATGGATATTAATATTACGTATTTTTAAAATACACTTTTTATACATTTAATAGTACATTTTGTAGTAATGTTATAATTTTAACATTCTAATTGTACGTCAAGTTAAAAGCGTCAATGCAAAGGCCATTGTGGCAAATATGCACTTCATTGAGTATTCCTTCCCCTTCTCTTTTTTAGCTCACGTTTATTAGCGTATCAAGAAGGAAGAATGAATCGGTGAAGCTCCGATAGATGCTACATGTGACATTTACATCCCGATCTTAAGAATAGCATACGAGGCATAATGCTCGTTTATAACCTGGTGGAAAGTATCGTAGGATACAGAGTTATATATTTCGCTCCGATAAAATTATACCGACAGTTTTACGATCCAGTAATCGAAAGTAATTGACCTAGAAAATAATAATAGATTTCGTATATACATATAATTCTCTTTATTGTGCTCTGAATTAAAATTATGAAGAAGACTTGAGGCTAATTTGTAAGTAAAATTAATTATAAGTGAATATATATAAAAAAATAAAATTTAATTAAATATAAGAAAGAATTATTCAAAAGACTTTGCAGGCTATATATTAGAAAAAAAAATTTGATATATATATGTAATGTCCATAAAATTGCACTGTCTAGTACTAAAATATAGTACTAAAGAATATATGTACGCTAGCGTAAATCAATTAATTAAATGTGGATGCCTTTCTCTCAATTTTAGATGATGAAAAGAAATCGTTTCGAGATGGTTTAACGCGCGATAATTCACAACGCCACATCTTGGCAATTATATGTATAAAACGGTCGATCGGCACCGCTCCTTTTTACGCCACGACATAGGAAACTCCTTTCTCCTTTTACCGGCGATACTTTAGCGACGTCTTGTATCCGCGCGTTTCTTTCTTTTGCACGAGAAAAATTCGCACAAGTGTGATCATACCTATTCCAGTCACACTTATTAATTAATTCAATAATATAATGTCCCTTTGAAAAAAAATACGATTGCTCTATTGCTTAAAGTACCAAAAGCACCACAGAATTTCATTCCCTTTGTTTCGTTTTTGCCTGGACAAGCATAGTTTTGGCATAGGTAAATGGATAAAATAGAGCGTGTTAACCGGAAAAAAAACTGTTGTTTGTGCAAACCGAAAAAGTGGCTTGTGCTAGATTAATCGTTCTATTAATAATAATGGTTAAAGTTCGCACATGAATTTCGTTTTTACTTATTTATGTTTTTATTTATTTAGATTAATTAAATCGAGATGGTACAGTAAACTCCAGTTGAAATAATTTATTAGTTTCCTTTTTTCTAATAATACCGTCTTTCAAACTGAAATTTTATTTTTAGAGAGAGCGAAAGAAATAAAATTTTCATCGGAGATTTATTTAAAATTTAAAGAATTCTTATTTCAAATGAAAATATATAAGGTATGATAGAAGCCCGAGTGTAATTTAATTGAGTAGACGAGAGAGGCACTGCGCGAGGACTATCTTGTGTACTTGATTTATTTAAAGTCTTTCGTTTATCTCTTTTTGCTATTCAAAAGCGTCCGTCCCTCAAAAAAGCTTGAAAAACAGCGCTCTAATCGATCCAAGGGAGCTTTTTACGTAAACGAGTGCTGAAGATAGGATGGAGAAATCGACCGATGTGCTGCCCTTCTCTCTTCCGGTCTGCCTTTCTCCTTCCTTCCTGCCGTTCTTCTGCGAATCTACGTTCTCTTTAAAGAAGAAACAGGATGTGCAGAATGACGAAGAAATGAGAAAGAGAGGTGAGAGCAGGAGAAAGGCAGGAGGGTTGTCGGGCGAGCGAAAGAGCGAGGGATGATTGTAATATAGGGGGTAAGAGAGGGGAAGTAGAACGGGAGGGAGAGGGGAGGCGAAGGTGAGAGGCGAGAAACGTTGACGAAAGAGCACAGGAGGAGATGGGAGTAGGAGTATAGTAAAGTCGAGAGGGGAAAGAGATCAGGGGGCGAGAGGAGGGCAGGAGAGGAAAGGTAAAAGAAAGAAGAGCAAGAAGAGGTGCGCGCGAAGGCAAATCGAAACGCAGCAAGGGAAGAAGAGAGACTAGGGTGGTTAGGTTAGCTGGATGGTATCAGGGGAAGTCAGAGGGTGAAGAGACAGACAGAGGGGAGAGAGGAGGGAAGAGAGGAGAGGAGAGGAGAGGAGAGGAAACGGTATGCGAGGCAGAGCAAAGAAAGAGAAGGGTTTCATGTCCTTCTCTCCCCCTTCCCTTCTGTCGTTCTCCTTCTAGCACGACTCTTTTTGTGCTTCCCTCTTTCATTCGTTTGAGATATATACCGGGTGCAACGGCGGGAAGAAAGGAGGAAAGAGAGGAAAGGGAAGAGAGAGAAGAGACAGAGATACAGAGAGGGAGAGAGGAGAGAAGAGAATGGCAAAGTTCTCTCGTTCTTCTGGATGAGTCAGGCGCAGGTCAGACGAAGGGGAAGGACGAACAGGAAGCCGGGCAGTGGGAGAAAGAAAAAGAGAGAGAGAGGGAGGGAGAAGAGAAGAGAGAGACCGTGCGAAAGAGAGAGGCGACAGCAGCAACGACGGTTTAGCCGGGAGAGAACACGAAGACCCGAAACGGGGACAAAGAGAAAATGACAAAGGCGAGAGGGGCGGCGGATTCGATTGGAAAGGCAGGCAGAGGGGCCTCTTTCCTTTTACCAACGTTTTCTCCGTATTACGTTCCGCGCGTACTTTCCGTTGTTCCTGCGCGCGCGCATCCGCACTGATACATGCATTCACACACACACACACACATCGTATACACCCGCGTTCTCTTTTCTTTCTGTCGTCCCCCTCGTCTCCGTCGACCTCTTGTCCTATCCTTCTTCGTGCCCTCTGTGCTGTTCTCCTTCTGTCTCTTCTCGTTCCATCGCCTTCGTCCATCTCGACATCGGGGATTGTACATATGTATGTATATGTGTGTGCACCATCTCAATCGTCGTACGAGGTTTCATGTCTCTACGCTCCCGCGACGAGAGGGCGGCTTTGTATGAACGTGGGTGAACGGGAAAATGTCTTTTGAAACCTTTCTAGGTCGCTCTCGATCGTCCCCACTGTCAGTCATACACACGCGCGATCTCGCTCGGTGCCGCTCTCGAGAAAACGCTCGCCTCGTTCGCGACGATGGAGCCTCCGGCCCCCCCTGGCACGGCTTCTTCTACTATATATATTTCGGACGAAGAGACGCAAAAAGAATGTACCGCCACTTCAGAGATTGAAATATAATAGCATCTTTGATTCGAGATGTTCTCGCTCATGCAAATGTTGATAATGGTATATTTATAAATGAGATAGGGGCTGCGCAGATTTTCATAGAGATTGAAAAAAAAAGAGATCAAAAATAGAAGGAAGGATATAAAATTCTCTTCGTTTGCGGTGATCATATAAAAAAATTACACATTTATATCATATCTTATTTCTTTGTAGTCTCAACTGTAAAGAAGTTACCGTATTTAAAGAAACTTTTAACCCTTCTCCCCGGTATGGTATAATGTAAGAAAGATACGCTCGCGAAAAAAATCGCTTTCACGCTCGTCAAACGTTCGAATCGAGAAGAAATTAATTCGCGTCTCGTTCGGCAACGGGAAATCTTCCCTATTAATTCATGACAGCATGAGAGATTCTTATATTGCGTCGCAAAGTTAAACATCATCCTATAAACACGCCCACTCGTCGCCATCGCGACATTTCACAAACGAAGTTACGAACGAGCGTGCTATTGAGACAGCGCGCAGCCGAGAGAGAGAGAGAAAGAGACTCGTTCTCGCTTTTGCAATTTGTAAATCCCGTCGCGTGGGGCATTACGGTACCGCGATCCTCGCGTTCCCTCTCTTTTTTTCGCTGATTCGCATCTGGTCGTCCTCCGGAACTCGATCCTTGAATCATGCCGGGTGGGGAAAAAAAAGGGGCAGGAAGAGAGAAGGTGGCGATCGATGTGGAAGAGGAGAAGAGACGTAGGAGAGAGGCCGAGGAGAAAGGCAGAGAGATAGAAAGAGGGAAAGGGTGAGAGGGGGAGAGAGAAGGGAAGCTGAAGCTAGAAGATGCGTGAGACAGACAGAGAAAAAAAAAGAAAGACAGAGAGAGAGAGAGAGGGAGAGGTAGAAATAGTGTTGTTCTATCGAACGGCGGGAAACGAACGCAAGGCAAGACTGAGAGAAGGAACAGTAAAATTGTGGAGAATGTGCACGCGCCATCATCAGGGTGGCCTAGATTCAGCCAAGACCTGCTTTCTAGGCAGCATTTCTCTTTATCATCGCGCGAACGCGATGTATAGGCGAACCGTTGCTCGATACGCGGAGAAAACCTCGCGCGTTGATGATGATGCCACGAGCTATGCCTATCTCTCTTTCTCTCTCTCTCCACGAGACGAAAGATTGACATTAAACTCGCGATTCTTAAGCAAGTCCACGTTTACGCTTACGTTTCGGAGATCGAAGCTAAATTCTTATATCGCAATCGTATGGAACATATTTCTGACGGAGGATTCAAATAAAAAATGACCTTGCATATATATTTGGCACATATATTTTCAATTATTCTAAATTCTCTCTATTGCAAAGTACTCATACTTGTTTGAAAGATGATTAGGATATTAATTAGATCATGGAAGAAAAATAGAAAAATGAATTTTTCGTGCAACGAAATCAAGTACTGACAATGAGTCTAACAAGCTCTTATCGCGATGACGAATTTATTAACGTCGTTAATATCGCCTGAGAAGAAACCGGAGGGAAAGGAGGGAAATGAGAGGGAAACATGTTAATATAACACGCGGTAATACGACTGCGAAACTTTGCCGATTCGTCATCATCAATCATCGGTGATTTTCTCCCGTATTTGACAATCATTTAATTACCGCTAAACCCGTTTACCGCGCACGGATACGAATGAAACGAATGCTCCCCATAACTTTTCGTCGTGTCACGCACGACGATCGACACGCGATCGTCGTCGTAGGGTGAAATACGACGATCGTCAACAATATACACACGCCAAGCTTCGTCGATAAGCTTTGGACAAGAGATGCGAACGGGGGAGACAGATGAAACGTGTGCTACTAACATTGGAAATCTATGGATCCCTATTGTGAAATCGATGTTTCCGCGATATTATTGCTGTATCAAAGTCAGTCTATCATATTAATAAGGACAAAGAGATTCTGTCTCACGAACAATAGATTATTAATTTATATTGTTTCACTTATGAAACAGTAATAATTAAGACATATTAACTACTAACTTTTAAGAAAAAAAATATATCTGTTTATTTTCAACAATGCTTATCTTCCTTCGCTCGTTTCTTTCTCGTCTCTCTCTCTCTCTCATGAAGAGAAAAAAATTCAATATAAATATCATTAATTAATCCTTATTTTTCCCAGACTCGATTTTCAAGAAGTCAACTCTCGCGATATCATCTGAAAACTATCCTACGAAATCTACATCAAAGCGTTGCAAGCGATTTATTTTACTGACTCGCGTACATTTCTACGAAGTGGAATAGACGAAGTTTCTCCTCGGGTACCCGTATAATTTCCTTTTGGACCCACCGCGTGTCGAGAGGGATTAAACGGCGCGTAAACTCTCGGCTTCTCCCGAGCAGATTGTATGCATCCGAGTGTATCCCGCGCGTTCGTAATCGACGATTATTGGACGGGTATCGCGCACGTGACCTACCGTAACACGGGTGACAAGGCGGTTTCGAGGCGGACGAAAACCGCGTGGCTTTTACGAAGGCGCGCGCGCGCGCGCGCTTTTAATTCATCCGGCTCCGTTTGTGCGACAGTTCGTTTAAACGCGAGGAACCTTGTAATGTATCGTATCTCTATATGTATACGTTTAGTCATGTGTCTATGTATATGCAGCTGTGTAGCCACCGAAGCATCCTGAGGTCAAAACAATCCGACTTCGTCTGGCCATAGAGAAAAAAAATGAGAAAAATGAGGAAAATAAGGAAAATGAGGAAAAGGAACGGTCGATAAAACCGTCGATTTTCCTCCTCTCAAATGAGTGATTAATCGTGCAGCGAATGCATGTGTATCTCGATGTGTGTGTGTGTGTGTGTACAGGCATTTTTACATGTACATATTGCTTCATTAAAAACTGTCAATTTTATTTTATGCATTATCATTTCGCGATTCTCTGTTTTTTATGGATACGCAAATTAAGCTTGTATAAACTAGATAACCTATGAGAGCTACGTTCACAATTATGAATTAATCTCGCATCTTGGAAAATTTTTCAGATTAATAAGCTCGTTTCGTAATAAATCTGGACGCGAGTATAACATGGAAATGGAAATTTTCTGACAGATTTGCAATCTTTGAAATTTATAACATCAACATTGTCGAACATCGTATATACATAATTTTATGCACGTAAACGGTACTCTCGTACACTCGCGTCTCACAATTGGCTCATTGACTGGCGCACTTGTCCAGGAAGCACGTGGCCGTATTGATAATCAAAAGGAAAAAAAAAAGATACGGCCACGCGCCTCGGGACGCGGCGAACAGTACGCTATCTAACTTGTTTACAAAACAAATTTCGGCGCATCAATGCGTTTGAATATGCAACGAATTCGTAGTAACTCGCGTTATTAACCTCGCAACAAATAAAGACAGATCCGTTTACGTGCGTATATAATTCGATATGTCGGATGCGAATCGAGCACTCGACAACGATATTACATAGAAGTTCATGCATGATCGTGACAGTCCTTACCTTACCATGACCTGACCCGACCCACAAATCAAATCGCAGCAGCAGTAGCAGCAGCAACGGTAGTAATGTAGTAGCAGCAAATGGTGGCGACGATCCGGTAATCGCCAAACTTCACGTTGCTCCAAGGTCCCGGGAGATAGATAGGCACACACTTTCGCGGTATCGGATGATAAACACAGAGTCCGGCAGGGCGCGAGAAACGAAATGAAACGAAACGAAACGAAACGACCTCGTCGAATTACGTATTTACTTGCGTATTCACGCGCACGCACGCACGCACGTAAACTGTCACGCATCCACAGCCGGTGTATCAGCCGTGCCAGTCGTCGCGAGCGAGAGACACACGCACTCACCGCGTTGGTCACTGGCAGCTGTCACTCACGGATTGTCCGTGAAAACGTCGCGGGCCGAAGTGGCATAGCGAATTACGGGGAGACAGAGACAACGGGAGAGAACGGCGAGAAAGGGAGAGGGAGAGGGAGAAGGAGAGAAAGACTGAGCGCGAGAGGGAAGGAGAAAGGGGAAGAAGGGGGAGGAAGGGAGACAGAGAGAAAGAGAGAGAAGAGAGAGAGAGAGAGAGAGAGAGAGAGAGAGAGAGAGAGAGAGAGAGAGAGAGAGAGAGAGAGAGAAGAGAGAGAAAGCGAGGAACATGCATGCACGCACTAGGGGGCACTGCGATGGCGACGACGAATAGGCTATGCTCCGTTGCGGACGGTGGCGCAAAGCGATTAAGCGATTTTGTTGTGGACCTCGATTCTCTTTCCTTCGTCGGCTCTCTCTTCCCGGCTTTCCACTTCTCCCGCGCGTCGCCTTTCGCCTCTCCCGCACTCCCGCGCCGGCTACATTACGCCGGAACGCGCTCTAGAACGGAAACCCGGCTCTTTACCTCCACCACTCGAGAGCGCCCTCTCCCGCCGTCCGGCCAATACCGTCACGGTATACGTCACGGCGCCAGGGTCGTGATTTTAGGACGCGCGCCTCGAACTAAAAAGGGTTTCTTGTGACCTCGAATTTTATCTCGTAAATACATAGTCGAGTATATTTAATCGCGGTATTAATACAATCTCTTTTAATAAGAATCACATTGTCTTAGAACTTTTATCGTCTTAATTGCGCGCGAAAAAAAAATTTACGGATCACCTATTGTTCACGGGACTCCGGTAGCTTTGCGACTGCCCTGCGTCGCTCTCCTTTCGCTCCCACTCCCGCTCGCCGCTCGATGCGCAGAAGACGCGTTCACGCGTTCTGCGCCGCGTCTGGGGGCGCTACGTCACGGGGCGAATCGTTTCCGTGCGCGTCCGGTGTTATCTTCCCGCAGAAACTCCATCGATCGAAGCGAAGAACGAAGCCGCGTAGCGCGGGCACGGCCATTGTGTAAAAAGGACCCATGACGCTCGGATAGTGCGCGCTGAGGAGCGGACGCGTAGTCTCCCCAAGTTCGTCCTCTTGTGATATTTAGACTGTGCCAATATTTAGGTGAGTAGACGAAGACTTGACTTCTTTTTTCGCTCGCTTCACGCGTCCATCGTAAACCGTTGTAAAAGTTCCCCGCGGAAAATCAGGTCGCGTTCTCACGCCGCCATGCCGCGTCCCCGCGTTCTCACGTACGTCGTCGACGGGGAAAATCCTGCACCTAGGTAAACGCGTCGTCCGTGAATGTTCGTCAACGCGGTCGCGAAAATCGTCGTCCGAATCGGAATTTTCCCGAACTTTTTCGAGGACTTTTCGCCATCTTGTCTCCGCCGCGAGAACGCTAGGTCGGCCATTACGTATCGAGAGATTTTAGGCCGGTTCGTGACGTCGAGCGATGACGCGGTCCAATTTCTACGACGACGTTCGCCTGTCGGCGAAAATCATCGTTTGCCTCTCTCGTCTATCTATCTCGGACGTGTTTAATGCGTGGAAATCGAGATCCGTATGTATAAGCTTTAGACTTGGCATGAGTGAGAAACAACGACGGAGGTTATTGCACTTTAAACGGCATATTTTCTAATAAAAAATAACGCTCTCGGCTTCCTCGGTTTCGCGAGCATCGCGAATGTTCCATCGGCTTTAAAAGCCCTTCGGATAAATGAAAAATGCCGTCTCCTGTTACGCTAGGGTGAGGGCGATATGAAATTTAAAATGGAACGAAATGCATGGGTTTATATTTGTGATTTAGATTAAAATCCGAGCGCGTAACATTACATCGTTTAATATAACAAATTTGTAAATATACAGCTCCGGCAAATTAAAGCGGACGCGCAATATTACGCTTATAACGATGCGAGTTTGTGTACGATGATTGTTTGCAAATTTCGTGATAATTTCGCGGCGGTTTTCTTTAATTGGGCAACAACGAGTTCGGTTCGAGAGTGAGAGAGAGTGTATCGGTTTTTGTTACATAACATAATCCTATTATCGCGTTGCGCGATTATCTGCGGTCGCGTCGTTACCGCAGTACTGTTTGTTATATTATTCGTCCCTAATTTGTGGCTGCATTTCGTACCGTGTTATCGCATATTCGAGAGGAATTGCATTTCGTCGAAACGAAAACCAATAGAAAAGTGATTGAGGTCGCGCGTATAAGAGAGAGATTCGGGAAAGCGTCGGCCATGACGCCTGTTAAATGCATAACGCGAGATGAAAAGCCGGGGAGAAGGAACGTCCGCCATGATTATTCGACGTGAAATTTCTAGATATTAACATAATCATGCTAGCGCGTGAAATTAATGTTTTAACAGCGAGCGATTTAACGGTGAGATTTCATAGATATTAAGTTGGCTCGAACGAATTTTTTCAACCTTTTCTTTTCATAATTGTTTGTTTTGATCATCGGAATGTGATAAGCGTCGAGGATTGGAATTACGTAAAAGAACGCGATACGAAATTCGATGCAAAAGGGCATGTAATTCCTTGACAGGTAGCGTGTTTTTATGCGTTCTTTATTGCGACAATTTATTTTGACACGCCATTCGATGTTTGAGATTTATTGCGCGATCAGATTCCGACCTGCCTTTATTTACTTTTGAGATTAAAATAAACAGTGGAATAAATGATATCGGTTCAAACAGAAAAACGGTAAAAACAGAATCGAGCTGTTTCGTAAGAAATTTTAACAAACAATGAATTTTATATTAATTATATTAATTAATTATATCAATAAAAATGCCGCATTTCGTTTTGAAACAAAATTTCCAAATTTTTTTGCATCTATTACCATTATACAAATAATAATTTAATACTTAAAAAATATTATAGATGAGAGAAATATATATAAAATATAAATCAAATATTAAAAATTTTAGAAATTATCTGCTTGTATGTATAATTTATTTGTTATTTATTTTAGAATCATTCTTTATATTCCTAAGAATTAATAGTTCTTTTGAGTCGAACAGTTAGCAGACAGAAAACACAATCAAAATATAAAATACCTTTAGAGTGTATATAACTGGATTTTAATATACATTATTTTCATTATTAGCTTGATGTTCTCTGCAATCGTATCTCTGCAATCAATCATCCAATTATAGAATTTATAAAACCGTAACGCAAAGCTACATACATAGCTTTGATATATTATTAGTGCGAATTTTTAATTAATAATTAAATAGATTCCTTGCAAATATAGTGGTCAATTAACTTTTAGCTTATTCGAAGTATTAGGAAGATGATTGCCTATCGTATTGCTTTTTCATTGCATATATAATCTTATAATATACATTGCTATATAAGCATCATAACATAAAATAAATGAGATAGTTTTATAAATGGCAAAATTGCAATTTTGCGGCGTGATAAAGTTAAATCGAGAACGATTATAAATTCTCACATTAAACTTATTTTAAGCAAATTTCTGAAATATAAATTTCGAGTTTTTTCAACCAAAATTAATTCGAAAAAAATAAGTACTATTGAAAATTGATCTGATCATTATAATTGAGATTTTATTTAATTACTTTTGCACTCGATATCCAATTGGAAAATTTATTACGTGTCCAAGGATCTTTAAAGAAATTCTAGAAATTTTGTTCACGAAATTTTTTCTCTTTGTAATACCCAATACATTCCGAGTATTTCCGAGTCATTAAAAAAACGCAAGAAACTCGCAATTTTGCTGGCGATCAACATATTTACGTATTTCGGCTTCGTTGGCGTCTCAATGCTATTCTCAATCACGTCGCAATAGCGAAATTTCCGTGCGGCGCGCATGCGCGTTGTTTTCCTGTTTTTCCTTGCTCGTTCCGGGACGCGTCTTGCTCCGGTTTGCGTAAAATACGCCTGCGCCCTCTGAAGGCGGCCGCGGCGGCGAAGCTAAAAGGCGTTGAGCTACGCCATAGTTGAAAAGGACAGCGCACGAGGCGGACGCCGGGGTCTGGATGTTCCACGCTGTTTTACACTTTTCACCGACTCCATTGCTGTGATATTAGATTCTTTTATATCTTCCTTATTAGGTGAGTGAGCTCGGCATTAATCGCGCGCGCGAACGACCCGGTGCGCGTCGTCTTCTACTCGGAAAAAATTACGCGACGAAATAATCGGGGCGACATGGCGCGGCGGGCGGTTCCACGAGATGGCGAGTGTTTTTTGGGAGAGATGGGAAACGGTTGCGTCGTCGCGATCCGCATCGTTGTTCGTCGTGGGGTAACGGAAGGTGAGATGCGAATTTCCCGCGTGAATTAGCGGCCGTTTGCGAGATTTCAGTGCCCTATTGTCCAGACGCGACGCATGAAACGCGGGGAATTCGGTCGTCGTCGCGAGAATGAATGCGCGCGCGCGCTCGCCCACCCGAGATCGATCGCCGTGGTTTTCCTCCGCGAGCTTTTCACTCGCATCGCCATTTTGTCCCGGGCACGACCTCACCAACCGCCATATTGCCGATCCACGTCTCTCGACTTCGATGCGGTTTCCTGGGATATGTCTCGCGGGGCGAGAGAGGCGTCTCTCGCGTCGTCGCACGACGATTTCCCCTTCTAGCGTTTTTTTCTCTCGCTCTCGCGCCGGCTTATCTTTTTCGCTCTGTCGACAATAGATCGGTTCTTTGCGGCTCGACACTCGGCATTTTTTATTTTATTTTTTTTTGTCCATCTATCCAACTTTAAGCATATGTATATATATCTATCTCTTTTTAGTGTACATTAGGAAGTTTAGCTACAGAGAACAAATTGCGCGAAATTAAAGACTATTCCGATATACTTTACTAGATATAAAAAAATTTATAATGCACGTAACGTGAATTAGATTTTCGATAATGGTACACAACGTATATTTGAATATATCTATGCATGCAATCGAAAAAATCATCTGTCAATTTGTTTCGTGCGCACACGTTGCCGCTCGATACATCGTCTGACGTAACGCGCTCTCTTGCGCGAGATAACAATATAAATAGATTATGCAATCGCATGTAGGCCGAGAAGCGATGACTGTCTCTCTCTCTTTCTCTTTCTCTCACGATGGCCATATCTCCTCGCGGTACTTTGCGACTGCGTACCTCGCTCGATTTCCCCTACACTGCAGACATGTCCAGTTCTCTCCCAGTATTCCCCACCAGGTCGCGAGCTGCGTGATCGATTTTCCGTATTTATTACGCGCCGCTAATATAAATCGTGCGCTGACGTAAATCGAGTTAGACCTGTTCCGATTTTATTTACTCGCGTCTCGGGCGGTGACGCGAGAACCGCTGATACGTCATGATGAAAATGCGCGAACGATCGTGATTTGCCGAATCGTTTCTTACGGTGAAACGTTTTGCAACAAGTTCCAAGTAGCGGCTATAGCTTCAGGTACATATTTTTGATACATTTTGTACCTTTCTTATTAAATTATAATTTTTTATGGGTTACGCTTTCATCATCAACGTAGCGTTTTTACGATTTCCGATTAGAAATTCGCGAGACTTGTTTTTCCTCGACAAAAAAAATTGACCTGGACGAGACGGTGCCAGCAGTAGCCGCCCCTGGGTCCCAGGGGCCTCCGTCGTTGTTGCGCAAGTTGTGCGCGCAGCCCGGACGTCGCAGCTGCGCGTGCGCGGTGCTTGCGCGTCCTCCTGCATCATCCCCACCAAGTAGCAGTCCGTTACCGTTACGAGACACGCACAAAGGCCAGAAGAACGATCTGACCGACGCGCTTGCATCGCACACGGCCATTTTGGAAGCTTCGGTGCTTCGTTGCGGAGCTTTCGTCTTTGTCGTCCTCCCGCGAGAGCCGCGTGCCAAGAGGAGAAAGAACGGGAGAGGGATCGTTTAACCGGAAGTCGAAAGGCGTACTTTCTCGGGTACGTCGTCCGGCTCGATGTGCGCGATAATAATCGGTCGCGGGAGGACGAGATAGCGTCGGGTCCGTCGGTCGATCGATAGAACGTAAGGAGATACAGACGAGGAGAGAGAGAGAGAGAGAGAACAGCTTCATTTCACACTCGTATGTTATCCGGTTCTTGTGTTCGTTCGTTTATTTGTCGATTCGTTTGTTTATTGGCAATATCTTATCTGTTTTTTGTTTTCCATCTGCGCAGAAACGAGGAAACGAAGCCAGAACTACCATGGAGGACGACCAGCAGTTCTGTCTCAGGTGGAACAACCACCAAAGTACGCTCATACAAAACTTCGACACACTCCTCGAAAGCGGAACGCTGGTCGACTGCACCTTGGCGGCGGAGGGGAAAACTCTCAAGGCCCATAAAGTTGTCCTCTCCGCGTGCAGTCCATACTTTGAGGTGAGTGAATCACATTCTATTTATCATTATCTAATCCTATGATACATCCTATTTTCTAGAGTATAGTTTTAAAAAGGCATAATTTTTCAAAGATGTGTGTTAGCTGAATTCTCTCTTTTATATTTTATATTAATCTGAAACAAGTTAATTGATGTAATTTATGGAGGAAAATTCTATTTGTTTTTGCTTATATTTTTCTGCCATAATAATTAGTAGAGTGATATTTGTATTCGATGATAGAAGTATAGTTGCAATAGTATTTAAAAAGCAATGTTTACAGTTTTATTAAAAATCATGCTTGTAAATTTTATCAGTTATTAGCGAGAATGAGAATTAAAATTGAAGGAGTTATGGCATGAGATAATTGTGCCTCTATCAAATTATAATTTTGTGCCATGAAGCTTTTCCGGTTGCTTCTTTGTCCCGTTGGCACCGTTGGGTTAGATCAATACGAAATATGTTGGTAGGGAGTGAGATAGATTGTTGAGAAGCGTTGGGAGGGAGGGAGAGAGTCTCAAGTTGAAACAAGATGGCCGTGCTTGTTGCCTGGGCAGGAGTGTATAGTGTGTGGAGAGGGGAAGGTGGGGAGCCAAAGCCTGTGTAGCCCCCTCCTAGGTTTCCTCTTGATCAATACAGGGAAAGCAAGATGGCTGATTTCCAGGGCACTTGCCCTGGGATTTTATCCTGATATGGGTGGGGATGCAGAGATGCTATTGCAGTAATTGAATATCATGAAAATTTAATATTGTACTTGAATCTACAGTTTCAGAGAGAGATAGCGCTTTTATTCTACGCTTTATACTTTGCATTATATAATATGAGACTAACGCTTTCTTCCAAATAAGTTATTTGGTTTATAATATACATATATTTTATAAATAATATTTAAATTTGCATTTACATTTGTTTTTGCATATTCATGTCTTATAATACAAAGAGTTACTAGGATAATTTTGTGTCTAAAACTATAAACTTTGAAATTATTATATAACGCATAATGAATATTTTGATTGAAAGAATACGTATTTTTATGTTACAGTGCCTCCTCAGCGAACACTATGACAAGCACCCAGTCTTCATACTCAAAGATGTTAAATTCAAGGAACTTAAGGCGATGATGGATTATATGTATAGGGGGGAAGTCAACATTTCCCAAGACCAATTGGCAGCACTCCTCAAAGCCGCTGAGTCTTTGCAAATTAAGGGCCTTTCGGAAAGTAAAACGGCTGGTAGTAGTAAGACAGAGTCCAGACCACAGAAAACCGTCTCACAACCGACAGCACCATCGTTAGACATTCCACACGCGTCTTCCGGTCTGACGATAGAAAAGAATAAAGTTCCTAGGCAAAGTATGACGCAACAAGCTCCTGTGGGGGATTTACCGGAAGATACGGCTAGTCCTCCAGGATCGAAGAGGCTCTGCTCGAGGTGAATATTTCAAGAAAATATGGTTTTATTGTATAGTAATTTTTATATCTGAATATAAATTTTTCTTATTTTTGAAACATTTGTAATAATCGTTCGTTTTTTTTCCCTCTATCAAGCAGAGAAGGCTCACAAAGTCCAACCTTGAGAAAAAGAAACAGGTTTCGAAGAAGAAGTTTGGGCGAAGATAATACGATAGACAACCAAGATGCATCGAATTCCAGCGACATGCCTCAACAAATGAGTGTACCAGCGCTTGGAATCGCGCCCGTGGCAGACGAAAAAGTACACGCAGATCCGACAGACTCTCTCGGCAGGTCAGCTTTGATGACGCAGTTGACGAAACCCGCCGACGAGATGTTACAGGTAAAGTGTTACGAATACATCTGTTTATCCTTCTCTTTTTCTTTCTCTTTATCGCGCACGCGTGCCAACGTTCTAGTAGAGGCTGTCGCCAAAAGCGCGGTTTCTTTCGCTTCGTTGGTAAAGAAAAATTCGTACTTTATCCTACTGCTTTGGCTTTATCCACATTGCAGTGTGGAAACGGTGTGAAACATATTTTTTTTCTTTTTATTGCCAACTTAATTTCTCACGTAAAAATAGCTCTTTTACCGTCACTTTTAACATATCTTAATATTCTGTAGCTGCCACTCGAAAAGCCCGAGCCAAACGATAGTCTCATCGAGCCAAAGTCTGAATACCTAGAGGAATCTGAGGAATGCGTCGAAGACCTGACGCTGGACGACGATATGAACGATCTAAATGACATGGAGCAGGACAACAATCGAGCTGGACCATCTCACGACTCCGCCCAACACCCCGGTAAGTCTGCAATTCTTTTCATTATTACAATTCTTTATTATAATTTTTTTTTGTTTTATCGTAGCGGAATACAGGGTTTATTTATCTCAATTAGACAAAATACAAATTGTAATGACGTGCGTTTAAACTTGTGCATCGCTAAACTGCGTACCGCGTCTAAGAGTATGGAGAATATACATACAGCGGATAATATTACATTCTCTATGAAATTTCATGCTCTGGAGAGAGTCAACGACAGTAGCGAATCTTCGATCCAAAAAACTTATTTGGATCGAAGCGGAGCTTAACGTCTAGTACAGTGATTGGACAGTGATTCTTGAACATGAGTCGCGATAATAATTGCCAGTCGTGATAAATCGCGTTTCTCGGTTGCTCGTAAATAGGGAAGGGCTTATGTGTTGAACGAATGAATAGTTTTGGTGTCGCGAAGTCGTTTCGTTGTTTTGTTTGTTATCTGTTAAATACGGGACGTGTAACAAATTGGCCGACACTAGCTTGGGTTTCCTCGTTGCAGGTGGGGGGGCGGGAGCGCGGTCTCGGTCGAGAGGGAATTTGGGTAGTGGTGATGGTGGTGCCCTATGGGCTTCCCATTTCCTCGAATGTAAAAAAGTGCCA
Organism: Prenolepis imparis; assembly: GCF_030444845.1. NCBI lineage: Eukaryota > Metazoa > Arthropoda > Insecta > Hymenoptera > Formicidae > Prenolepis > Prenolepis imparis. The sequence goes on from NW_028141160.1 coordinate 17,545,788, forward strand.
AACATGCGGCGGCCGCGCCCGGACGTTGACGTAGGCGCGTTGCTTAAATCACTGGCAAGCAAGCAGGGCAGAAAGTATAGCTTAGACTCGGTTAAAATGTCCCTGGAGGCAATATTGCAACAGGGCGTTAGCACCACTCAGGCATCCGAGATGTACGGCATTAATCGCTCAACACTGCAGTTCTATTTGAAAAAATTGAACGTCGTCAGAAGGAGATGGAGGCAACAACCTGCTAGTACCCCGGTCCAGCCTAGACAGACTTAGTGTACGCACGCGAGTATTGTAGTGTCACACGCATCATACTACTCTTCTACGTCGAGTCTGATTAGCCAAGATTGTCAGTATTAATAGTCGCCGTGTAATTTCGCCGTGTTATTTCGTTTGCAATATTGGAGACTGATAAAAATTCGGGATTTTCTTAGATCGTTCGCTTAAATCGAACATGCTTCGTAGAATACATGCACATTGCTGACAGATGTTCTTCCTTTCTTCGTATTTTGACGTTAAATTTACTCTGGAATCGAAACTCACCGACAAGAATCACTTCCAAATTGTTTTAACAATAATTCAACGATATGTGAGTCGAAGTAAGGCGAGCGACACGTACAAAGTATTCGAATTTTAAATAGTCAAACTATCAGTATTATTTATCTGTTAAGTGTTACGTGTAGACTAAGTGTAGATTGTTTAGTTTGTGTGATTGCGATCTATACGTGTGTATGCGAGAATGTGCGCGAATATGACAAACTGCGGGACGGATGTATATGTTATTTCGCGTAATTTGCCAAATACTTACTTGTTGTAACGAACCGTGAATATAGAGGGTCGATTAGGAGTGTGTTGTATAATATAAATGTATCTTACGCACTCCCACTGTATAAGGGATCATTGTGCGACTTTTCGATCGTGAAGCCCTGTGTTTCGCTGCGTAATTTCTTGGTCGGTCTTACATATGTCCTAAAATATTTTTGTTCCCCTTTAAAAGAGTTTATGTGAATAAAGTACCCTTCATATGTATATTCCTAGGATGTAATATTTTTTACGGACACGTTAATTATAAATCATTTGAGATTCTTAAATAAGGATCTCGAATGATTCACAACTTAATCTTTATTCTATTTACTTGTATCGCGACAAAGCTGATTCTCGTTTACGGTTTTATCAAATAACGATGCATTTTCTGCCGTAACTGCATCGTATCGCGCAAGAAACAAACATTTATCTTCAATTTCACAATGAGACTTATCGAAGTATTGGTTGTTTTTTATTTTAGCAAGCCTTGCCGCGTGGCACGTCACTGGTGACCGAAGTAACGCGGGCGGTGTCGTGGGCTCAGGTGCAGGGGGTGGTCCGGGGGACGAGGTGTTTCTAACAGCTCAGGAGGTCGCACAACAACAACAGGCTCAGCGCGACTCACAAGGTAGGCTCATCCTCGCCATTTTCCAACTGTCTCCGACTCCCGTAACAATAGGCACTCGTAATTGGTCCAACTCGCTAAAACTTGGAGCACGTTTGTTATGCGAACATCTCAACGTGAGAATAATCTTCACAATGGTGAAATGCAAATTTGAAACAAAGTTATAATTAGTCGAGTATAAATATACGTATAATACGCGTACTTCTTTGAATGCGCTCTCGGGAACGTAGAAAATTTCGAAACGTGATATGTATCTTTTTAACGTGGCGGAAACCGACAATGGGCTCATTCACAAGCTAGTACGCTTCTAAAAGTTTCAATAACGTGTACACAGCGAGTAACACGCATCTGTGTGTGTATGTGTGTGCGCGCGCGTAATTATATGTGCCTATTGCGCAGGTGGGACGGAGCTTATTTTTCTTTCGCTGTCGATAACGTGGTTCAACCTAGATTCCGGTGCGTTCAAGTGTAGCACGGTCTCTGAAAGAGCTTTTTATTTTCTATCAGGGCATGTAGAGCTTTTCCGTTACAATTCTTAAGTTCTTTATGTATATCTCTTTCTATCTTTTTCCTTTCTTAACGTAGCGTCGCGACGCGAAGTTTGACGTAAGACGAGTCACGCTCGCGCGCGCCCTCCTTTTTTTTTTATTATATCAGCATCGCTTTTCTATAATTGATATACGGTATTCGTTTGGTGACGACGTCGACTCGTCTTTGTTAGCCTCGCAACGCGCAACGCTGCGGCCTCTCTCTCCTCCGAAAGGAGTTCGACGGTGCGAAGAGGACAGCCTGCAATTTGACAGGCGGGAACACACGAGACCTAATCTCTCGTGTCAATTTTGCGTATAAAAAAAAAGCCGCGAAATGAATAATAACTAACTGTACCTTATTTCCGGATGATAGGCGACGTTGCGCGACGTGATAACTGTATTATTAAAACAGTAGATAATATATAAAATTCCCTTGGACCGCGAAAAATCTTTTATCGTTTTTTTATGTAAATGCATCCATAATGAAAAAGTTCTGAAGAGAGAAAGAGGGAGAGAGAACGCGAGAGAGAGAGGAGGGAGGGGGGACGAGAACGAGAAAGTAAGAATGCGGAATATAAGAATACATGGATCATAAAATTTTTTATTATTTAATTTATTAGTTAATTCGGTTCGCATAAAACAGCGTCGACCATCATTATTCGCGTTTTTTGAAACTTTCGATTTCTTGTGAATGCAACACGATGCTTGAATAATGATATAATTGATTTGTGATTGTTATATAGTTGATAAAAATAAAAGTTAATAAAAATAGTTTAAAAATAATTGAATATGGAATCTCGACGGAATAATTTGAAACGTGTGAATAAAGGATCAATAGGTAGATTAACAGGTAGATAAGCAAGTAGATCTCTCTCGATGGTCTCTATCTTCATAACCCATCCATTTCGTTGACGTTTATGAATTTTTACAGAATTGACGTCCGCGTCATATGATTAATCTAACGATAAAAATATATTCGACGATTGTTGTTTTTACGGTCTCATAGAACGGCGAATCTTGAAACTTAAAACTCGCAATTTTATATTCGAATTTCGTTCGCAAAGCGGGAAAAAATTTCGATGCGCATCCGGTTAACGTTATTTCCCTGTTGCTATGGGAAATTGAAGCCGAGGCAACGTGAGAATTTCTCGGCGGGTAGCAATATAACGGGATCTCGTCCAGTCGGTGTATGAGTCATGCCGTTTCGACTCCAATCGACTCGTTCTATGTTCTTCGAGAAATTTGACGCTGCACGAGAAATAACTTCAGCGTGCTATATTTCGGCGGTGTTAGCTACTGTCGTCGATCGTTTTACGCTGATCCTCGGCTCGGACAACTCGAAAGTGGCCGTTCTATTTAACGCAGCCTTTGCAGACACTCGACTATTGAGTGACATCGTCACGTAAATTTTTAGCAATGCTTGCTACATATAATTAAAACTTGATTTTTTTTTACATATTTATCGATTACGCAATTTTCGCACGCGATAACGAATACGCGATAATTTATGAAATATGATCTTTTAGCAGGATTTATTTTGCACAATATTTTTATTATACACTTTGATATAAATGATTTGCGTTACTCGCGTTTGCCGAAGTGTCACTTCAGGGAGATAAGATTATAGAAAATAATAAAACCATCCGTTATGATTTATACCGATGACCCAGATTTATCGCGTATAAGGGCATTGAACCGTATATCAAGGCGATGATATATACACATTACATAACAATAAAATCATTGCAGTACCAAAGAAAAATCATTTCGATACGCGACTGTTTCTTCGGGAGATATAATAGAACTTTCTATAATATCGTTCCGCGAATACACAATTGTTATAACGAGTATTAAACTGATTACAAAATGTAATATCTGTAATTTTGTATCTATATAGCGAATGATAGATTCATGAATAAATTTATCTGATGAAAAATAAGAAATAGATCAAAATTAGTTTGGATTAAATATATTCAGGCGGAAAAAAATAAAGATTAAAAGTAGGTTAATTTGTTCTCCGCGTAAAATTTTCCGCCTATGCGTGAAAGAAGTTGGCTCTAGATGAAACCATAAAATAGAAGGATTTTTGCGAATCGTCTTAGTTTGGCAACGTGTGTCGAGACGACGAGCCAGCTGCGGACTCGTCGCGTTGCTTGCATCTGCCAATCTGCGACAGCTGCGCATTAGGCAGCAGATGATGCAGACCGGATGCCGATTGACCCAGGTGGCCAAGCGGAAATCGTGTGTATCGTCTGTCCGGCCTTAGTCCTTCGCGATTCGAGAAACAAGCATTGTATATAATTCGGTGGAAAATCGAAAATCTGTTCCGCGCTATTTGCAACAAGCAGTATCTTCGCAAATCGAGAGACGAAATTGAACTCGCAATCAGACGACATGATAATGGTTTTTCATGACTAGATAGCTGTAATTGACGCGATTAACGAGGTCATTTGATTTCACAATTCCCGTTAAAGTAACCTCATTATTTTGAGACGCGATAAAAAAAAAGACTAAGATGGATGAAGATGGGACATTGAGAGAGAAAAGGGGAATGATGCAAAAAATCGAAGTTAATTTTTATTATTAAGATTAGCTTAGACAAGAGCAGGTTTTTTTAAAGCACGATCGCGCGAATTTTCGTTTTTTTTAAAATCGTCTTCTAGCGTTATATGATCGCCCTAACGAGGTGATCCAACGTGGGAGTCAAGGTAATTTCGGAGAGAGAGGAGCGATCTCTCTGTCAATGCTAGCGTTACTAAATTTAAAGCTCGAATTCACCTCGCGATCGCGTAGTTTCTGACGTTTAATACTGATGATAATTTTCTTTCGCGATATATACTTATTCTCCAGGTGTTATCGCGAGAGCTTTCTTTTGCCAATTCATCAAAACAAACGAGAATAAACATTTGACCTTTCATTTTTTTTCTTGCGTACACAAATTGGTATCGCGTCGCATACTTGGAAGAAAGAAATATCGGACAGATGCTCGCATTGATAGCAAAGGTCGTTTTTTTTCACCGTCAGAGACTTGTTGCCTTGAATCTAGTTTCCGAGTCGAATCGTTTTTTAAGGATAAAAAAGAGGGGCCAATATAAATATTTAAAAAAAAGTACTCCTTGTGATTAATTGTTTTTTAGGCTCCATTGTCCTGAGAAAGCACGCGTTTTTCTTCCGTTTTATTTTGAAGTTTCAAATTGCAAAAGCTCTCTCGTACACCTTTTTTTTATTATTATCGCTTTGCATTCCGTATATTTCATGCATATCAAGTCTTTCTTCGAGTCTCCGGTTCGGATGAGATGCCGAGCGCGCGATCTTAGGACCGGAGTTGTGCCACGTTGTTCGCAGCGCGTAGAGAACTTTTCTTAATTCTCTCTCTCGTGAATTTCTGTCGTGGAAACACGAAAAGCGTTCCCGGCGACAAGACACGGTAAAGGTAAACGCGCCGCGCACAAACACACAACACGCCTGTCCGAAGGAACGTTGCCGAATGTGTGTCTCTTGACATTTTTTTCCTCCGTGGATGATCGCTAACTTTTCGACAACCTTCGGCCGTTTTCTTCTGGCAACAGTGACACGATCGCGTTTACCTCTGCCTATTCCGGGACGAGAGTCACCCTGAAATCCCAGAGAATATAATGAAAGAGAACAAAAGTCAGCCAGTTGTAGCCGTGACGTGTTTTTTTTGTTGATGCGAGAAAAATGATACATGTGTAACGAGGACGTGCACCTGGCTAAAAGTCAAATGGAGGAATTTTTCTTTAAAATGTCATTATGTATCTTTATGCTTTCGAATATCTTTATCGAAACACCAGGTCCGTCGACTTAGGGATCAGCCGTGCGCGAATTCTCAAGGAATTCATTCTCTTTCCTCTTTCCTCTCTCCTAGAACTGTGCACGACGAAGAAGCGGGGAGGAATTCCATTATCCTCGCGACTCTGCCTGTCTCTTCTTTTCCTGTCATAAACACCTGTCTCATTTCTATCTCTCTCTCTGAAACTCGCGCTTCTTTATACAACTTCTCTAACGGCTGGTCGTAAATCGGCGGTGCCAGAAGCGGATCCAACGAGATCTTTCGGCATTTAATTCGTCCTCGAGCGTCCAGTTGCACATATGTATATTATGTTGCGGTTCCCTATAAGATATTGGGTAAAAAAACCGAACAAAAAAAGCACGTTCCACATTATAAGATCTTGGTCGCGCGAGCGCGCGCGCCAAGAATACATGCAATAAGATATAACGATGTGTGAACAATATATATATATATATATGTATATACAAATATATACATATATATATAATCTATCTTTGTCCATTCCGTGTAAACGTATTCGATAGTTTTTAACCCATTTTTGCCATATATATATATTATATTTTTTTTTTTTTGGCGTAATTCTCGTCTTGCATGTCACGCTTCCTTCGGTAGTTTAACTATACACCTTAACTTTGCGAAAGTGTGCAAGCGCGAGGCGTCTTCTTGTAGGCACAACGATATGTCATGCATGGTGGTGGTAATTGAGGTTTGATACTTTATATGTATACATATACATATATATATATTCGTGTCCGTAGAGAGGGATCCGGCACGAGCACGCGCTTGCACACGATATATTTATTTTTTTTTTTTTTTTACTAACAGTGTACATAACGCTTCTTTGTTTGTAACGCATAAAACATGATATTATATTTAATTAACCCGATTACATATATATCTATTATGATTTTCTCATATGTGCATACGTATGGTGCGTTATGCATTTATGTATACATATGAGAGAGCGTCCGAAGAAGGAAGGGATTTCATATAATATATAAATACTCATACTTCGTATATATATAATATACTTAACACTATTTATATATAATGATGTTTTTCTCGATATATACATATATATTATATATATATATATATATCGCTATATATATATATTTATATATATATTTATAACGATTACGTATAACATTTTACATTTACATCATTGTCATTGTTCATGGTATTGTACTTTCTCGTTATTCGATTCTCGTTGTTGTGTTGTACCATGCCATGTCAATTTTGCTCTATATCTGCTCCCTTTCTTTGTGTTTTTGACCCGCCCCAAAGTGTAGGCTACGATGATAAAAGGAAGAGTTCAAGATCGGGGACAAAGATGAAAACGCTAAGGGGAAACGCTCATTAAGTAGCTACGATCGAGCGATTTCTCGATCGAAGCGACGCGTAAGAGCTTCCCCTTCGAAAGAAGAATCCGACAAGAGAGAAGAGAGAAGAGATTTGCAAGCGTGCCTTTTGCGCGTTTGATCGTGACCACCAGGAAATCGTCATCGCGCTTTCGTCAGCGAGATTTTGCTGCGAAAGCGTTTTCGGTAATCGCGTTTTCTTTCGCGGTTAATTCTTTGGTTCCGCGATGATTTTTATTTAGAAGTTATCCTTGCGGTATTTTCATTCGAACGAAAATGCATAGGTCGTTCGAACTAAAATTTTTCAAGATAACTTTTTAAATAGAGTCACGAGTGGAGCCTGAAGGATTAACAGCTAATTAAATGTCAGAAACGCATGAGAGACGATCGAAGGTATTCGGGTATTTACACGCACATCTTTGTCGCTGTATCGGATATTCGACTTCGAGGGACATATTCTTTCGTGATTTTTGCGGCGCACAGCTAATTTTCGGTCGCGCAATTTTTTTGCGTAAGAACGAGGCTCGCGCACGCTTCGCCTTTTCTACGCGCGCAAGAGAGAAGATCGAAGATCGCAGCAGCACTGGTAAAGTATCGGTAAGGGGAGATGAGGTAAAAGGTATAATATTCAAGGTAAAAAGGTAATATAAGACGAAGAGATATTGGTTATAAAAATACCGATAACCTGATCGTAATATAATCTCGTTTCCATGCAACAAGTTATTTATGCATATGTGCATTGAACTTCATTATGTTAAATGTGCATACGTAATTCGTATTTCATATTTACATAATGATAGTATTAGTTAACATGTTGATTAGTGTTCGCAAATGAAAGTAGTCGCGCATGCGAGTCAGCGGATCTAATCATTGGTAAGATGATTAGAATCATTTCTCACAAGCGATAAAAATATCTTCATTTGTGATTTTTTTAGGGTGAATATGTCTGGATGAGAAAGATGTGTGTGAATGTATGAATGGAGGAGAATTGAGTGTCTTAAAAATATTAAATATTAAATATTATTTAATGTTTACAACATAAATTTGTGTATTTTTTGTTGCGTGCTTTATATCGATTTTGGATTGTTTCTTGCTGTTGTAGCGATAAAAGAACAAGTTTTTCTATTATTCTTAGCAATAACAAGAAAAAATTTGAAATTTTATAAAGCTGCAACATTGTGTTATAATTTGCTTATTTTTTTCAGCTGATTGTTAATAGCTGCGTTTCGTCAAGATATCAGAAATCTTAATAATTGTTTTTAATATCGAGTTGGAAATATTTTTCAGATTTCGATATTCAAGAATTATTAATAATAAGTTTTCTGAAATCTGAAGAAATCGCGCTGCGGGTGTTAGAAATTTTATTTTTCGTCCATGGAAAATTAGAGACCGTAATTATGCACTATTATTTGCAATATTCAAGTTGATAGCGTCGGAAAAGATGCAGCCTTTTCTGCTCTAGACTTCGTAATCATCTTGACTTGACAATTTTTGTGCATTGTACATAGTCTAGATTTTCCGTTGTCGAATTATTATTATCGTCCGTTTTATTTATAACGAAAGAAGAAGAAAGAAGATAGAGGAAAGAAGCAGATGTCTGGGCATCCAAGAGATAATCAAGAATGCTATTGGTTTCTGAATATTTAATATTCAGAAATGAGTATAAGAAATCAAATTCCTCGTCTACAAATTGAGTTTCCGAAAATCTTCAATTTAGGATTTTTGGATCTCGATATAGAATTTGCATTTTATAATTATATTCTTTATGCATTTACTTTCATTTATGTTTTTTTCTCGATCGCGACACCTTCGTTCGGTTCGGCCAAGCTTGCATTCGCGGAATGCATTTTTTTTTATCTAGAACAACTTGCGAAGAAGACGGTTCCGAGTTTAAAGGTCTCGCATTTTGAGCTTTTGAACGAGAGAAGATGTCAAGACAACTTTGGTTCGCCGGATTGGTAATGTATCGACTGGATGGTACAGTATTGGTAACGTTTGCTAAATAGTATAAGATTCGCGCAAGGTTTATTATTGATAATAACACAATTCCTAGTTTGTAAGGCGTATTATAAATTTCCATATAATTGCAGCTGTATTTTCTACATTTTTCATGTCTTTATGATATAATTTTCTTGTGTGTTGTGCGCTTTTATTAGATCGACAGAAGATTTTTCTCATCTTGATATATAATGTGATTTATATTTATCGAATTATATTGATTCCTCGCAGTTCTGAAAGTTTGATAAGATTTTGAGATATTTTTTTCTTAATAATCTTCTCAAACTAGGCACGCGCAGAAATCAAGATATTTTTCTATAATATTTTTGTGAGAGTCTGTTTTTTCTGTGTGCGTGAGAAATTCGAATGTAATTACGTTCGATGAAACATTATTTTTTTGTATGTATGTTTTGAGTGATTGGAGATTGATTATATATCCAGTAAAATATTCCTTGATCGCTTAATATTTTATGTCCTCATAATGATTGCTTTTAATGAAAAAATGTTAAAATAATTTATATTTATATTTTTACTTTTCAGAAAATTTCTATAAATTTGTATTTTTGTATTTTATCACGATATTACATTGTCTTCATTCTATATGAAGATGTACAACAAAGATATAATTTCCGCGCTGCTAATAGTGAAATATGAATAATTTTCCAGGCATTTGGATTATATCAAGTCTACTGGTGATTCATTAGAAGATCGTTTTGGCATGTAGCTGCTTTCAAAAATGCATTTTGCCTTTTTGAAGGTTTTGCTAGCCAGAATGTGATGCTGCTTTTGTAGTGAACCTCTACTGATGGTGTCGGTACGGTAAAAGGTAAATTATATAAATATGTAAGTATTTAGTCTTGTGTGTTGTATCGGCACGCAAGATGCCTCTCCACTATTTTTCTATACATAGAATATTTTTGGCGGAAATAGTTGGTAAAGAATATTATAATTTTTTATTATATTTTAGATTCAAACGACTAAGTCTTTCGACAATTGTCGAAAAACTTAGTTTTTGCAAATAATATTCTGACAATATTATACTGTTATTTGTTAATATTGATTATTTAAGGCTCCTGGGTGCTCACCGCGGCCATATTGGATTGTGACGTCAGAGGCGAGAAAGCATACGCTGAAAATTCTTAGATGCCATTTTTTAATGAAAAGATATTTCGATTAAACAGCACTTCAGATGGCTTTAGCACACTCTTAAAAACCCCCGAAAACTATCCTTTTCCCTTTATAATCAATCAACATCTGTAAAATGATCGAGATATCAGACTTTGACATGCGGAATGACTGCGCATGTGCAAAGACCAGACGGACTGGGCTTCATAATTTACATTTTACAGTTGTTGATTGATTATAAAGGGGAAAGGATAGTTTTCGGGGTTTTTTAAGAATGTGCTAAAGCCATCTGAAGTGCAATTTCATCGAAATATTTTTTTATTTCGAAATGGCATCTAAGAAATTTTTGCGTGTGTTTTCTCGCCTCTGACGTCACGATTTCGACATGGTCGGCAAGGAGCCAGGAGCCTTAAGATTCGATATATTTTTTTTATTCTTGAGGTAGATGAAATTTTATACTATTTCTGCCGTCATATATCCATTTTTATTATATTAGACATAAAATGTACTTTCTCTTAGCCACGTTTCTCCAATTTTCCTTGATTTATATATTAATTGAAGTTGCCACATGTGATATATATATATCTATCGCATTTTAAAATTACAATTGTTCCGTATATACGTAGATATATTCAAGATATGATGGTTGAAACAATTTTTCATGATCTACGTACTGACAAGCGATTGAAACAATGCGCTTGCCATTCAGTAAATTTTGAACAATTGTTTTCACAGTTTTCATTTACTCGGTGCATTTAATTGGAGAGTTAATTTGATTCACATAATATTCGCGAACATTGCGTTACTTTCATGGGAAAGTTGCGCAATAATCGCCGAATAAAGACATTTTCCTTTTCCTTCTCTTTCTCATTCCTCTTCCATTTTGTCAAATTTTCAGCTTTTTCGACGATGCTGTATTAAAAGACTGGATTCCTTTGTCTCTGTGCACACGTTTCTCGAATTAGTTCAAATATTATTTTGTATGAATACTAGTTGTACTAATTGGAGCAACGTATGAATAATCTCTGGATGTGTGGATGATATGTTGAAGTTCGATCGATTCGGTCAACGGGAATTTTTTTGTGAACGGGGAAGAATCTTTTCTCTCGAAACTCTTAGTGCAGATAAAATTAATCATCAAATTGTCGAGATCGTTGCAAGCTTCATTCTTGGATCGATCGGATTCTTAGGCGCTAGATTGCGAACGATCTCTCGATTGTCCTTGCATCGCTCGCGATTGGAGGGGAGAATTTTGATGAAATTCGTCAACGCGGTATAGGGAGCCGCTACATCATGTTTCGAAGTCGATGAATAATTCATTATTGAATAATATGCATTGAAATAGTTGTTTTTCGATCCCCGCAAAATTTTATTTGCCGATGACGATTGATTTAACGAATTTGATTTTCAGATTTTTGTTGAAGCTGCTTCAAGTATGTGTTTATCTCTACGCGATATATATTGATTTTCCTGCAGAAGCATTCGGCTATTTTGCGAACAGCGACGCAAACAATAAAATTCGTGTACTAATTGTGCCGCTTTTCGCGGAATACTGAATGATTAAGTCAGAATAATTAAAAATTTTTTTTGAATAATTCGGATTATATAATTGCCAGCTTTGATGACAATCTGAATAGGAAATCGCGAATTAAAGAAATTGGGATTTAATAATTATAATAGGTGAGCGATACTAATGCAATTTTTTTGTAAAATGACTTAAGGAAAATGTAATTTAAATTCTCAAGAGAAATTAGGATTTTTCGTAAGTTTATTTTTTATTGAAAATTTGAATAATTTTCCTACATATAAATTGTGAATTTTAAATTGTGATTGTAAACTCGTTGTGGGTTCGCAGAGATTTCAAGTACACTTTAATTTTCACAATTTTTATGTTTAGAAAAAAATTGCATTGTTTTACTTAACAGAGATTACGAAATGATTTATGAGATGTAATTTTTTTATAGAATCGTTCTTGTCAGGATTCAAGACGTCCCTTTCGAGATCATTGCATAATATTCAAGATTAATTCATGTTCTGCTCAATTCATTACTGCTTTGTGATAACACAACACATTAGTTGATAGAAACATAATGTTTATAGGAATTGAATCGTCAATTTTACTCGATTACACACTAGGGGCATGTTCCGATATTACTGCTAGTACTGAAAATCTATAGTTTACGTTACGTATATTATATATTTTCAGTACTGGCAGTAATATCGGAACATGGGGAAAATTGCAAGATTAGATTTAACATTGTCCTCGTTCTATCGAAGTTCTCTATCAAATCCTCGCAAACCATCGAAGTCAATTTTAAATCGAAGCTTACAGATGTGAGATGATGGCAGTTTAAAAAAAAATTGTTTTTTCTCGATGACTGTATTTATATCGAAATCTTGACATTATTAACGCCTACATAACAATTATGACGACTACTGAACTACGAACTTGTCGCAATCATTGTTACTCTGTTAATTATTGCTGCGCAGCGATTATTAGCAGCGTTGCAATGCATTGCACAAATGACGACTATCTTCACTGGGGAAAATTTATAATTCTGATGATTAAAATATTGATACTCTGATCATTAAAAAGAAACGAAAAAAATATTCTCACATCCAGCAATAGTAAAGAGATATACTTGGATCTTGTCGAATCACTCTCGTCGATATAACACCTCAATCTTCGCGATCTCAAATGGCAAGATAGAAAAGACGGACGGGATCGATCGCGACTAATTTTCAGATTTATTCTCGCGTGTCACAATTTTTATTTATTTATTTATTTTTTGTATGTAGTACATAGCGGTGTATATAGTGGCGAGGCCCCACACACGGTGTTTCAGAATCGATTCTCGGGTATTATTGTTCACGCTGCAATCGACGTTATTCGGTCGAGCACACCCTGATCAGACATTGGCGCTACGAGTGCGGGGTGGAGAAGCAGTTTACCTGCAGGACCTGTCGACGGCGTTTTACCAGGTTGGACAACATGCGAAATCATCAGAAGAGGATGGGCCACTATATGACGCCTTACAAAAAGGTGCCAGGAACGCGTAGGCTAATCGAAAATGTCGCATTCAAGCCGGAACTTTCTTGGACGAGGGCAAAGGAATTCAATGACGAGAGTCAACAGCACCAGCTGAGAAAACTGCGGCCTCTGGAGCAACGACAGTATGTCGATTTGCCATAATCGTCTTGTTTTGTCGTCTTCCATTTCTCTCTCGGCGCTTCGTCCGTGAAGAAGGAGAACCCGTCGCGACGCCAAGTAACGAATTTATTTAATTAAATTTATTATTTTGATTTGTATCTCTTGTTGTGTCTGCCATCTCGCATTAGATAACTAATTCAAGCTATCACAAGTCTTTAATTTGTCGGGCAATTGACCGTCATTATCTGCTTTCCATGGGCGCAGATACGACGTTGGATCGCTCGATAGAAATCCGAATTTCGCGTTGATTTCCTAAGTATAAAGGGAAAGTTCATGAAAGAATATTTTGTACTTTTTTTTATTAGTAAATTACTTAAATAAAAGTTTAATTCTTGATTTTTCGATAGAAGTCGGCGCACCGTAACTTGATAAAGTTATCTAATCGAGCGATAATTTATGAATTTGAAATTTATAATTGATTATCGTCTTGGCTCGCGACATACAAAATATTGTTACAGTTAATTATAATAGTTTTTTTAGTCATATATATCGATATTCTTTACATTGAATTTGAGAGTTTACTTTAAACGAGTATAGTTTGACAAGTTTTGTTTTCATTGAATTTACTAAAATTAATTTTGTTACGTTGAATAACTTATATCGAAGTTTTTCATATAATTGTCGAATCAACAGAAAAGAGTAGCAAAGTCGATTTTTTTGACAGAAAATCTTTATTATATTCGAAAATGTTATGAAAATAATGGTTTTTTTGTGTAATTATTAGCATAGCACATGATTTGCTGTTGTGTGAAAATAGATCTAAATTCAAAATTGTAAGAAATTATTCTTGACAAATAATTATTTTTCGCGAACAATCGACGTCATTGATTATTGTTGTAAGTTGGTTCGTTGAACAACACGGCGCTAATCGCCAATTATTGTTAATAATAAATGGCTAATTGCTGCGAAAAGTCAACCATGCATGTGTATTCCAATGATGTTTTCTTTACTTTTCTCATTTATTCGGAAATATTAGTTAATCGATGATCCACGAGTGCACTCAAAGATTCGAAATTTTTCATGGTCTTTATTTTTATAAAGTTGCTCTTAAATATTTTTTGAAAAATTTTGTGCGTCTTTAAAACTAAATTAATGTCTTAAAAATAAACTAAATTTGTAATATAAATAATATACCGTAGAAGAAGAGTATTTTTTTGTATAAATAATATACCGTAGAAGAAGAGTATTTTTTTGTATTTATAAATTCAAATTGCTATTTCTAATCGGGCAGATTTAAAAATGCGGATATCTCTTGCACTGTTTTCATCGATGGGTAGCTTCTGGATTTTTATGTAAGGTTTACATTTACCGTATAATGAGCGTTTAATCGATGGATTTAAAATCGATAATTGAGCAGATTGTCATACTTTTTTGCGCTGCCTATTGCTCCGAATGTTTGCGCTTCAGCCTGTTTCATAATAAATTTTATTACTTTAACTATGTAATTATTAATTTATTATTATCAGTCGCGTGATAAGAAATTTTTGAGCGAAGCGAAAATGGGCTGATGCGTGTACATAAGGAGAGGCATCACTTTTCAATATCTTTCGAGAGTGATATTTCTGGTATTTGTTCGTATCATTCGCGTCGAATTGCATCCAGCGTATTTCTCGACATCCGCAAATGCGAATCCGACCAGATGGACCTCAGAGCTGAGAAGAAACAAATAAAGATATTTTTGAATATAATATATTTTACTATTTCTTTTTATTGTGCCATTCCTTCACTCATCTTTTCAGGTGCTGTATCTTGCGATGCGTGTAAAATAACATTGTTTAACTAACTTTTGGTATGGTATAATTTTTTCGAATCATTACATCATCTGAAATTTCACAGAAAATGATATAAAAAAAACTAAGCTACTTGTGTGATCTCTAGAACTTATACATCCCTTAAATAGAACTCTGCTTTATATATACAAATCTTTTCCATGATAAACTATTTTTGAAAATTAATTAAAATTATATATTAATTAATATATAATTAAAATTTTTCAACAGTAAAATTATTACATCCATCCATTGAAGAAATTGTATTTTATTTATAAAATAAATATTGTTCTTATCTAGTTTTACAGAGAAAATAATTTGCTAGCTACGCGAAAACTTATAAAACTTCTAACTAGTTTTGAACTTTTCCATGCTAATTTTAATTGCGTAGGAAATGGGGAGGAAAGGAGAGAGAGGAAAAACCTTTATGGAAGAGAGAAATAGGCTGTATATACATAAAATAAAAAGCTCTAGGAGAAAGAAAGAATTTTTTAAATTTGAACGCACGTTGCCATCCGCGCGCATAAAAAGAATTTCCGGGGTGATAGTTGGCCGATGATGCTTGCAGCTGCCACGCTCTATTGGTCACAGTCTACTGGGGTGCATCGGCAACCCACAGCAGATCAATGCAGACTCTCCTGTCCGAGTTGCGGTCGCAG
Organism: Prenolepis imparis; assembly: GCF_030444845.1. Classification (NCBI taxonomy): domain Eukaryota; kingdom Metazoa; phylum Arthropoda; class Insecta; order Hymenoptera; family Formicidae; genus Prenolepis; species Prenolepis imparis. The sequence goes on from NW_028141160.1 coordinate 17,561,669, forward strand.
CTACAAGTATCGAAGCGGTTTACGGAGCCATATCGCCGAGTGTCTTTCGGAAAGAGAGAAATTGGAGGCTAATTTTCGATGGCGACAACAGCAGCAGCAGCAACAACAGCAGTGGGAAAATCAACAGGCTGGGTCTTACAGTCAACAACAACGGCAACCGCTCACTGCGAAGGACGTCCGAATACTGTACAAATTCTGGAAATCGTAGATACATGTAGTTAAACATGAATAAGAATCCTATAGTAAAGATTTTGATCCGTTCCATCAAACCATCCTTGTTTTTTGTATAATTTAATTTTATCTTTAATCGAATACGGAGGTGTAGGATCTCTCGCATCGTTTCTCGATCCATGGAATTCATCGTTTCTCGACCTTGGAAGCTGTTCAACATCTCGATCAAGGCATTGTCTCTTGCTACTACTTTCTTGGCGGATGGCTGCTTCATCGGTTCCTGTTTGTTTTTTTTTTCTAATTTATGTATAGAGGTGATAAAATCGTAGATATCTTTGATAGAATGTACATGCTTGATTTTTAGAAACCGGGAAGACAATTTTTCATCTCTAAAAATTCCAAATGAACTAAAAATTTCGTTGAAAAATCTCACCGGTTTCTGAAAGTTAAATTAAAATTGATCGTATTTAGCGAACATTTATTTTGCCAATTATGAGAATAAATAGTACATTTATAAAATAAATTTACAATCAATCTTTAATTTACTAATAATTTAATAGTTATCTTTTTTGAGAAACAAATAATAAATTATTAAATAAAATATTTGAATGGTTTTCACGTTAGAATTATTAATGTTAAAAAATGTGTTATATGTTATACATATATAATATTGCAATTTTGAACTAATTATTAACTTATATATACTATCTATAATCTATATAATTATCTTTCATTTTTTACTTGTCTAATAAATGAAATAAAAATTCTACATGTTAAGGCTCCTGGTTTTTTAATGATGTCATACTGAATTATAACATCAAGAGCGAGAAATTATGAGTTTTATTTTCGCAAAATACATTAAAATACATTTTTTTTTTTTTTTTTGGATACGATAATATGGATTAATAAAATATATATCGAAAACTCATTTTTTTCAGCGAAAAAGACTATGCTTGAGCGAATCAAAAAGATTTTTCGGTATATTTTATTAATCCATATTAATGAACCTGTTAGTGGTCGCATTAAAAAAAAAAATATTTCGATATATTTCGCAAGAAGAAAACTCACGATTTCTCACTTCTGATGCCTAATTCAATACAGCTTATAGTGAGAAGACAGGAGTTTGAAACAAAAAAAAATAAAGTTTGATTAATCACGTTTTATATATTTTTCTAATAATATGTGCATAATTTATAAATTAATTTTTCATCAATAAAATGACTTAGATTCTTTTTAATCATAAATATAGCATTTTAGGTACATGCTCCACTTCGCATTGTACATACAATTCATTTTATCAATATTTTATTAACAAAGGAATAAGCGGAGGATCAGCGATAACTGTTGGCTGATGTGTATTGCATGCTGAAGTCTTGTCATCCAGTTGAACGTGAGCTTCGTGATTGTCAACATAGTGATTAATTGTCGCGTTTAATGCGACAAATAAAGGAAATACATCCTGGGCGCTTCATCTTGAAGGGAAGTTCATCCTCGTTCGAATCATTGACGCATAACTTCGATCAAGTACATACTATGTTCATTCGTTGTGTGTTGGGTGAAACTATATAAAGGAGGCATTAACTTTACGTTGGGTTGAATTAATTACATCACAGGTGTAAACATGGATGTACTAATAAAGAAGCTCATTTTGGTGCAGCATGTAAATAACAACAGCTCAAAATAACGAAAACTGTGTACAAGGATCTGCTTATTTATTTTTATAAACGAAATATCTCAAATAATAGCTGAAGTGTAAATAGATTGGTAAAATTATTATCTTCACTGTCTTTATATCTAATATTATCTTAAACAATTTTCACCTATTTTGTTTAATTATATTTGCTCATATGTTTTGCAATTCGTAGTACAATAAATATAGAGATATACTGTTATTTTTGAATCATTTGATATTAAGATCGTAATATGCAAATAAATGTCTTTATCTTTGTTTTACAGTTTGTTTTAATGTTTTTATCTTTGTTTTAAATAGTATTGTATTTGTATGCAGCAATAGAATTTTTATATAGTCTCTAATATTAAATTTTCCAATAATTGAACCGAATACTTCTACGACCGGGACCAATCTCTATCGCGGAACTTTTTGCACAGTTCTTTCTTTGGAGCGAGCTTGATTCAATATCGTCTGTACGCTTGGTTCGAGCTTTTTCTTCGTCGAACGATCTGAAAAAAAAAAAAAGAAAGGCGAGCCGAGCCGCGGTGTTTCGACCAAAGTGTGTGTTTTGCGGCTTGACGATAAGGGAGAGATACTAGAGAGAGAGAGAGAGAGAGATAGAGAGAGAAAGATCTCTCGCGGATGGGGCTCGTCTCGTGTACGTTCGGCAGGAACCCGTATGATGTAAACAGGCCTCCCTGTATGCTTGCAGCCAGCCTCGCGACAGACTTGGTCTCGACTGGCGATGGCGGCGAGCTGCGATATCGGTGCGTAATGTGCGGACGCGGATACAGGTCGCGGTCATCTCTCACGCGACACTCCAGATACGAGTGTGGACGCTTAGGATCCCGCTATACCTTCACCTGCACCCTCTGCGGCAAGTACTTCTGCCGACCGGACCATCTCAAGCAGCATATCCTCAACATCCACGGGGGCGCCGTCGCCAAATAACCGCGGCTGCACCTCATCTTCGTCGGCGCGTAGAGAAACGATTATTTTCTGGCGACTAGGACCAGGAATCCTCTGCGAGGATGGCAATTGAAATTATTGCGACAGTAAATCGCGGCTGTCGTAAAATTTGAAGGAAAAAATCTTCGCAACATGCACTGAGAGAGAAATTTTATATTTTTATAATATAACAGAGATGTCTAAAACGCCGAGATATAAAAAAAACATAGTTCTGTGTAAACTTAAAAAGTTTGATGAATTTTGTTCTAGATTATTTTCGTAAGCTATTGTTCAACATGATTTATCCGAACAAGTCTTTAATTTATTTTTAAAGAGATCGAGTTAATTTCGATCTTGGCAATGAAATAAGTTTTTTTAAACAGGTTGCAGATGCGACTATTTAAGATCTATGTTAGAAATTGTTTTTGTTTTGTTGTTTAACATAGAATTATATTTTAATCGTATTCTTTTCTTTGTTTTTTTTGTTCAAAGAAGTACGAAAGGGAATTTCTTATTTTAAATTTGGTAGTATTTAGTAGAATTAGTTATTGTTGTGTGAAACTATATGAATTATTAATTATTTTTTGCAGTTTATAGAGGATTCTTCGAACAAGTATATATGATTTATATATGATTTTAAATCTCGAAAATTTATTCATGTAACTGTTCTCATCATGACGTTTTATTAATACCTCTCTATTTAAGTATATTTGCAAAATTTTTCGGTCAATTTCGGCCAATTTTTCGTGTTTAAAGAGTTTGTTACAGGCTGCAATCTAATAAATATATTTCCATTTTTGTTTTTTAGAAGTTTTGGATAACAAATAAGTATGATTATCAGAAAAGTTTTTATTGAATTAATTACAAGATTAATAGATTTTTTTCTTATTACGCTTCAGCATATTGTTTATTTAATTAAAAATGTGTTTAAGTAAACATTTTTCTTTTTAATTGATAAAGAGTGTTATTGTTTTTCTTTGTTTGGATTGGATTCAAGATTAGACAAAATTGATTAATGAATGTCGTGTGCATCTGCTACATGCGCATATTTGTACGTCTGTTGGGGTAAACTGCCAAATAGCTTGACCACGAATGCCAAATGACTAATATTCCTATTTTTCTAGTGCAAGGTATGTTTAAGTTATTTTATATAAGTTATATACAAAAAAATTAATAAAATATTGACATACGGATAAATTAATATATTAGTATGTGTCGGAGTGATAAAATATATAATATAATAGAGACAACGTTTATTCTTACTCGTGTTGAATCTTTCGAAATTGGACATATTTATTTTAGAAGAAAAACCTTCGAAGGAAAACCGCTAAAAAAAAGTTAAAAAATTAATTAAACATTTTTTAGTGTATGAAAAGTACAAATCTCTAAATTAATAAAATAGGTATTATCAGCGTGCGGAACTTATGAGCTTTTTCTGATAAATGTCCGAAGAATAATTATTTGGACATTATATATATATATATATATATATATATATATATATAATTTTATATGTAAAATCTTTTATACTCTACTATTAATTTTAACAACAAATTGCTCATCTTAATGCATCTCGCATCCAAATAAAATTGCTCACTTCGTGAAAGTTTATAAATTTCTGTTACCTATATATAGATATTATACTTGCGAAGATTATGCAAAAATTGTAAAATATATAAAATTGTAATATGTCACACACGCCTATTAAAATAGTACAATTTCTCTGGTCCTTTTGTGCAATTTAGATTAGACTTTTATTGAATGAATAATTATTTATGCCAAATAATTATTTTAAGATAGGATATATATTTTAAGTTGATGTTAGAGGGAAATGTTTTGTGAATTTTCTATTAAAGAGGAAATTCCTTTTTATTATATTATCTGCTTGAAGAAATGTACCGATTATATATGAAGAAAAATGAAGTTATGTATATGTGGCACACAATTTTTGTGACATGTGTGTGTGCTATATTTGAGGCTATAAGACATGCGCAAATATATTATTTATGAGTTTATATATACATATATAAGAGAATAGAACTTTTTATATCTCTTACAAGATATTGATGTGGGTATATTACTGTTATTGATGAACGTTAAATTCATTCATTGTTATTTATCAGACTTTATAAATTTTTATGGACTTTCAATAAAAAATAGCATTAAATGGATATTTACTTCTTAATTATTTCGCATTCGTTTTTCTGAAATTTTATATTTCGCTTTAATTATATTACTTTTTTGTCTTTATATATATCTGTGTTCTAGTAATTCCTTTTTTTTTTTTTTTTTTTTTTTTTTATTAAACTTTTTTTATTGAACACATGTAAATAATCTACAGATTACAGAATATTGCGATAATAAAAAATTTATAATATAGCAATTTTTTAATGTTTGTAAATTGTTTTAAAGTACTAATTATTGAATTTTATTCTTGTAGATTAAAGCATTTTTAAATTGTGAATATGTAAAAGAAAGAATAATTATATAAATTATAATAAGAATTAGATTAATATACTCTTTGTCATTTCAGTTAAGATGAAATTCAGTAAAGTAATTATAGCTATTTTTAAAATGTATGGAATCTATATCAAGCTTTACATTTTTGATATCACAAAAACTATGTCGTTTAAAATTATGTCATTTTAATATTACATTTTTCAATTGTGTTATAGCAATTTCTCGTTTTTATTTCGTTTAATTATGCGATTACGATGTGAAAACGGTTGCAGAACTCAATCATGGATGTATAAGTATTCACAACATATGATTTCTTAAAATGACTAGAGCACACAAGAACGCGCTACTCCCTCCCGTGCCATTCTTCTATTTTGTATTTAAAAAAATGATATTTAAAAAATATAATATAAAGTTTGTTTAAATTAAATTAATATTTTTTGACAGAATCAGCTGATGACTGTTAAAAAATATTAATCGAGTTTAAAGTACCATAACATATTATTTAAAACATATTTTAATTTTTATAATACATTATTATTTAAAAATTTAATTAGCAAATTGACGCTTTAATCAGCTGATTTCTTTAAAAAAATATTACTATAGCGTTAATTTGCTAATTAAATTTCAAAGTTGTAATATGTTATAAAAATTAAAATAATAATATGTTGTAAATAATATGTTATAATACTTTATCCTCGATTAATATTTTTTGACAGAAATCAGCTGATAACTGTCAAAAATATTAACCTAGTTTAAAGTAGCTAATTTCTATCAAAAAATATTAATAAATCCTTTCGTCAATAAAACCTAAATTAGTCTCGATGTTGTGATTATCTCGATTATCAAAAGATTCTTATAGAAAATTCTATTTTTTGTTCGCATTTTCTGTTTTAGATTTAAATACTAAATTTTTATGTATTGCATAATTAATTAATATATATTTCTTTATGCGTTGATTGCAATGCATGCATAAAAATATGTAAATTAATTCCGCAACGCATAAAAATTTTTTATTTAAATCTTTAACAAAAAACAAAAAGAAATAGAATTTTCTACAAGAATCTTTCGATGGATGTGTATAGACGCGCGAATCTAATGGAAGCGCAGATATTTTAATCGAAAGATTCTTGTAGAAAATTCTATTTTTTTTTGTTCTTTGTTAAAGATTTAAATAATAAATTTTTATGCGTTGCATAATTAATTTGTACAACGATTATGTTTTGTTTGTTAAGAGATTTTTAAGTTTGTTAAGAGATATGATTATATGTTGAACATTATCAATTTTTACAAATGATCAATTGTTACAAATGATATAGTGATATAAAATTTAGTTTCATCTTATTCAGATGTATATTTACGAAATATATATTGAAATTATATCGGCGAATTAATCGAATGTATCGAAATTATATTGTTTGATGAGACTAAAATTATTTATTATTTATTAAATGTCTATTATTATCTATTAAATGTGAAGGAAAAGTTAATTGTTAGAAAAAGCATTTTGGATGTTTCTTGAGAAAAACAAATATGAACAAAGATGATATATATTTTTGATAAAATGAATGAAAGACATATTATTGATACGCGGCTATACAAATCGTTGGTCTGTATTTTACGTTGTATATTTCGATATTTTAATAAATTAATAATACGCGATGCATAATGCAAACTAATTTCACACTGTTGTACTTAGTGCTTTTGACATGATTGAATGTTCTCGTCTGTGAAGCAAATAACAATAGCTTGCATTGTTAGTTTATTGCAAGAAAATATTTGCAACTTGTTCAATATAATATCAATTATAAAATATACTTATTTACATATATATCCTTCTTTATATATACAAATATTCTTTGATCTAATTTATTAGAAAATTCGTCTCTCGAAGATAAAAGTGTTCTATAAGCAAGAAGATTACATTTGCATAAGTCTCGAATTTATTAGTGTCGAAATAATAAAAGTCACAAATATAATATTTTGTAAAACACCATAATGCCTCAATTTTAATTTTTTTTTAATTTAAAGATTCTAAAAAAGATTGCAGTGATTCTTCACTGAAGAGATTTTGTGCGACGCAACATGTGAAGATTCTTAAATTTATAGATTTAAAAACTCAAGCTTTCTATCTTCTAAGTTGCGATAAAACTCACCCATCATCTAATTTAATTGACCTAATTGTTTTTCCCCTGTTTTGTAATATTATATAAATCCTGGAATTTAGTTACGAGATAGTTGTAGTTTAGCATGTCCGACCGCTGGAAGATCGCGTAAAAAAATCAGAGAAAAAGAGAGAGCGAGAGAGAGAGGCCTTGCATGTTCGGGCATTCGCGCAAGCAAATCGCGAGACATCTACGTTGCTCGGAGATCGTAAAATTTACACGTTTGTTTCGTTTCGGACTTGCTTGCAGCATACTGGAATGAGTACTCGACGTTACGCGAGACCCTGGCCTTTCATCAGTCACTCGACTGGAAGAAGACATCATCTGAGCAGCAACAGCAGCAGCAGCAACGACAGCAGCATCAACAGCAGCAGCAGTTTCCGCAGCAGGGTCACGTCTGCAAGAACTGCGGCAAGATCTACAAGCAGAGGAATGCTCTGTGGCGGCATTTCAAGTACGAGTGCGGCAAAAGTCCTAGATTTCAGTGTCCGTATTGCCGTTATCGAACGAAACAACGCTCCAACATGTACTCGCACATCAAGCATAAACATTTAGGCCTCAAGATTTATGCGATTGATCTCGAGGCGGCGAATTGAGCGCTTATTTAAGTTCTCCGCCGCGCGAAATAGCAAAGTGCCTCCGGTGCGTTCATTTCTAGGATAGTTATACTTTTGTTATTTAGTATGACGAAAGTGTTGATTTCATTATGATTTGGCGAGATTAGTAGCGTTTAAAATCGTTTGTAGAGTATCGATTTAGGGGCAGCAGTTTAAAAGTCAATATACTATGCGCAAAACTTTCATACTACTCTTCTATCGTATTCTTTTGTGACCAAAAATTAGATTAAGATTTTACATGTGTAATGTGTATTAAAGTTAACTAATTAGAAATGAAAATATTGAAATTGCTGAAAAATTCTACTTTAGTGATCTTATTTAATCTTGAAAATAACTATTGAGAATTTTTCCTTCTCTCAATAATATATTTTATGTATGACTGAAATTTATAATTTTTATTAATTGTTTGATTAGTATATTTTTTACTTTATAAAGAATCTTTGTTAAAAGATCTTTGGAAATTGACACTAATGATGATTATATTATTTATAATTAATACTGTTACGCAAAACATAACTGTATGTGCTAAAAATATTTTATTGAAAAAGAGAAGAGTTGAGGAATATTTGATTTATCATTGATTTATTTTCTGTTACATTTAATTAATTATGAAATTAATTTATTATGTACCATTCAAATATAGAAGCTTATTACAGAATTCTAAGAATATTTTTCCATTACACAAATATTTTAATAAAGTAGCATTAATTACTCAAATCGTGTGCATCTTCTCTCAAGGTTTGAGAGGCGAAAACTACTCAATTATATTAATCAGTATAAAAGTGGCCGATTTTCAGATGCTTCGAGCATGCCGACCAAGGGGTGTTCTGTCATCCTCTATGCCTATCCTCCTTCTGCGAGTTCAGTAGTTAGATTTCGATGAATATCTCGAGCTGCCGTGTTACTCTCTCGTTCAATCCTCGTCGTTGTCTGTTGCAGCATCGTCGTTCGACAGCAAACATATCGGCGAATACCGCTGTCGTTTCTGCAATTGTCCATATTCGACGACGGGTCATCTAAAACGTCACCTGACTAGGGGTTGCTTCATGGATCCGTCTTTCCCGATCGAGAAGCGGCGCAACATGAACAAATTAGAATCTAGGAACTACGTATGTCCGAGGTGTTCGCAGGGCTACAAGAACAAGCGCACCCTGGACACGCATTTGCGTACGGCGTGCGATCGCGAGCCGAAATTTCAATGCCCGTATTGCGGTCTCAAGAGTAAACACGCGCGTAACATTTATACGCACATTAGACGCAAACATAAAGGCGAGGATCTCTTTTTGATAATTAAACAAGACGGCAAATAAATACACAATTTTTTACTCGACTTTCTATAATCTATATTATTCGTAAAGAAAATAGGAGGCGTAATTTTAATGAAAAGAAATAGTATGAGAGAGAGAGAGAGAGAGAGCACACACATGAGATCATTTGATAAATAAATTTATGTATTATGTAACACGATTAAATATGGACTTTTCATGTTAATCTGAAACGAAATTTCAAAGCAAAATATAAATTTCCTTTATTGTTTATTAGATATAAGTGTAGATATGTTCTGTTTTGCTTTATTTTTTTCATTTTTAAATAATTTTTTTTTAATGAACTGAAAATGATTACGGTAAGTTTTGAGAGAAAGAAATATTGTACTTTGAATTATTAATCATAAATAATACTATTAAATTATATAAATTAAATATATTTATATAATTATAATATAATTATTAAATATACATATAATTTTATATACATATATATATGTATATATAAAGTATGAATTTAATTATATGAATTAAAGTATAATTTGGTAATTTTTTTACTCTCTTTTATACTGTTTTATAATTTATAAAGTTTAATATGCAGGAAGTACATGCTGTTATTAAGACTGTTTTAAGATTGTAAAACTTTTACTATCGATATTACTATAAAAAGACTTGCAGAAACGTTAATTAAATTATTTATACTATATACATCTTTTTACAGAAAGAAAGAAAAGAAAGAAAACATATCAAATGTGTTCGATCATATTGCGTATTTTTTTATGAGTGCTCTACGTCGATATTTTGCACAAAAATAAATATTACACACTTCAAACCATATCTTCCTTCATTTGATTTCCTGTCATTTATGTGTATGATGCTCCAGAAAATAATTCCATACACATTCAAAGCTCACAAAGAATATTTTGGCTCTTGATTATATTCGATAAGTGTAGTATATATTGAAAAATATGTGCGAAAATATTTTTTTTATAATTATCAATAAGTCATATTTGCAATTTTATCAGTCATCTTGTGCAGTTGCTTTAAATGAAAAGCATATTATATTATAATAATGTGATAAGAATAAAAGGTTCAAATATATTCTGAATATAATTATTTTGAAGATTTTCAAATTTTATTTCTTTGTTGATCTTTATATCTATAATAATTATATCTTATATCCATAATAATAATATCTAAACATTTCGTTAATTTGTGTTGTCCTTTTATTTCACAGATGACTGTAATATTTACATCTCGACAAAAGTGGTCGACTGTTTGCGGAGACACCGTATAATAAAGCGTGCAATTATTTTGTGATCAATTCGAATTTAGGTATAAAGTATAAAATATTAAAAAAAGAAATGGAAATTTCTAGAATGGAAAATATGAATTGATATAAAGAATGCAATTTTAGATTGATTTCTATGATATACAATTTTATTTCGAGACTTATCATACATAAATTTGGTTTCTTGAATTGCAACAATTATTGCAAGTGTATTAATATTTACAATAATTGATTTGCCTATGTCATTTAAAAAAAATTTCTTTTTTTTTATCAAAATTATATTATTTGATGTAAAGTTGTTGTGTAACACAGGATTTTTTCATTTGAGATAATTTTTGATATCATTATGGAAAATTATATCACAGATTGTGCGAGATTACCTTAGTTTGGCTTTAGTTGTCTTTATTGTCCACATGTATTGCAATTTTACAGATAGAGTAATGAAACACTGCAACTCGATCTGACGACACAGCTCTCAGCACTGTACATACACACTTGTGTATACATGTCGACACTTAGTGTATACATTCGACATAAAAGTGTCGCCGTGTATTCGTAGCATAATGATACTAACGACGAATCATGTTGATTGTTGCAGAATTCTTCACATCTATCAGAACGTTTTCCTGCGAATACTGCAGCAAGAGCTTCAACCTTAAATACATTCTTGAAAGCCATCTGAGGAAAAATTGCTATTTGAATCCGAGTTCCGCATCCTACCGCGCGCAGAAGCCGTTCTTGTGTATCGTATGCGGTGCCTCGTATTCGAAGCTGAACACCCTAAAGTGCCATCAACGTTACGATTGCGGTAGGATTTCAAAGTGCGACATTTGCGACAAGACTTTTCTGCAAACGAGCAGTTTATACAGACACAGAAAGTATGTCCACTTTACATAGGCGTCTACAAAGGGGGGGGGGGGCAAAACGGGCACTTGCCCCTCCCCCAAAAAATGGAAAAAAAATTAAAGAAATTAAAAAATACAAAAAAATTTTTTTTTAATACTAAAAAAAACCTTTCTCGATTTACATCTACTTGTCGCGGTGAGAAAGCTTTAATATTAAAAGATGTAAAAATATTAAAGCAACCATTTTTTTTTTTTTTTCAATTTGCAAGTGATATGGCCCCCCCTGAAAAAAATTCTGCGGACGCCTTTGCCACTTTATCTTTAAATAATCTTCTGGGATTCGAAGCATTAACTCTGTCGTAAAAAATCTGTAGAGCTATTTAAATTCTGTGTGTGTGTGTGTATGTGTGTGTATGATGTATGAATATATAAAGATAATACTAAATAAATTTATACAATATCAGCCTGTTTTTGATTTACCTATTTGCAGCAACCTATTTGTTTTTGAAAATGATATTAGTATGATTTCTCAAAATATTGCATTGTATCGCATTCCATGTTTGTAACGTGTAATGAATTAAAACGACGATTGTTATTGAATCTTTTTATTTTTTGAAATGCAACACTGATTCCGTCACGAATATGGTGTGCACCGAGTTGTATGATGAATTTTGACAATTAAGTGAGAATAAGTAGTATCGTGTATTTTCCTTCTTCTCGCTGTAACAATATCGTAGGCGAGTACTGCAAGCGCATAAACAAACATACATTCCCAATTCGTTTTACAGCACCTATTAATGTATACGTTTAATTTATTTGTATGCATGAAATATACTTTGCAGCTTTGTGTTAGAAAGTTTAATCCTTTGCGGCCGAAGTTCTCAAACATTGGAAACACAGGAAATGATTGCATATATAAATTTTCTATTCTTTTTTAAATCTTACCAATTTTATTTTCAGATTTATATATATATAAAATAACAGTTAATTATTTTTATTATTTAAGAAACATCCATTCCGTTACTCGAAATTATTTCTGACCGCAAATGATGAAACATCTCTCTATAGTCTAAATAATACATTTCTGTACAAACTGGCGAGCCTCAAATAAACATATTCCGTCAGAGAATATTGTTTTTCCCCGTCGTTAATTTCGTGTTCTGTCCGTTTGAGGATTAGAACGCGATCGACTGACGGATCCGATGTGTTGCAGAGTTGGAGCTAATCGCGAACCATTCGACGCGCGGCGAAGGTATCAAGAGAAAGTACAGTTGCAAGTACTGCGGCAAGGGTTTCACGCAGTCGGGCTACCTGAGGAGCCATCAGAAGAGCTCTTGCTACTGGAACCCCAGGTCGACCTGCCACCAGTCGCAGAAGATTAGACCGTTCTCCTGTACGCAATGCGGCGCCTGCTATTCCAAGCAGTCGCATCTCATCTTCCACGTGAGACACGAGTGCGGTCGCACGCAGAAGTGCAACGTCTGCGGCAAGACGTTTCTGCACAGCAGCAGTCTGCGAAGGCATCGCCAGAAGGCCTCCTGTTTCCAGCTTTGTTAACGCGCATTAGTGAACGCGATTCCGGCCTAAGGACGAATCATCTCTTCTCGTTGTTAATATTTAATGGGATGTTTCGAATGTAACACGTCGCTTTTCGATAACAAATATCAGAGACTGAGTGAGCGAGGAAACTTTGAAGTTTTCGAAACGAGTGATAATTAGTTCTGCAATGCGCGGCTCTGCACGTTTTTAAAAAAGTTATTAATTCTTGATATTTTGAGATGTTAATTTACTAATTAATTAATTTTTTTTTGATAGGTTGAGGTATTTCCATCGATAGATCGAAGTGCAATATATGTTGGCCTATGATGCGTATCGTTTATAGAGCAACTTAATACCAGATCAAAGAATGATTGTGATATATTATGACGAGAATATGTACATAAATTACACTTGAATATTTCTAAAGCAAATGTCGTTGATTTTTTTTATTTTTCTTAAGTACCTTGAATTTCAATACAAACGTCCGATTCGTCTCAATGACTTTAATAAAATGTTTCGTTTATAAATCCATTCTTCACTTTTGGATCTTATTTGCTTGATAATATTACTTTTGCTAATCCGCCTTTTTTTTTCCTTTCAGATTATTTGATTATGAAATCAACTATAACGACATTTGTTCTGATCTTTACGAAGATTGCTGATAAATAAATAGATTGAAAGTCTCCAAAGAAACTGTCATCAATTTCAATAGATGCGGGAATTTTTTAAGTTGATGTTTTTGTTTTTATACTTTGTGTTTTATATCGTATATTCGAATGACACACAATTGTGGCGTTAAAAAGCTCGTACCTGTATAGTAATAAAATATTTTCACAGTGATCGTTTTGCGCTTTTTAAGAACCATTTCAATGCCGACTCGGTATCTTCTTTATAATTTATTGCTCTTCATGGCTACAATTGGCTTGCATGTTTTTGTTTTTATTTTTCTTAGTTCTTATTTTTCTATTTCGTTTAGTTTAATTACATCGCCGACCGGCTATGGCGAATTTTCTACCGTATGTAGTGAAGAAAATTCTCAGTAACCCGTCAAGTATATTAAATATATCTTTGTTATTGCTCTTGTTTTAAAGTATATATTTACAATGTTACAGAGGAAGAAATAATAGTGGTGAAAAAAGAGAAGCCATGGAAGGAGAAAGAAAGACTTTTAGAGGAAGAAAAGGGAAAGAATAATAAACGCAAAAGAATCAAAGACAGCCTTGACGGTGAGGCTACAACAACTCCTGCGCCAGGTCCTTCCACGAGTTCTGCGCCAGGTCCTTCAACGAGTCCTGCGCCAGGTCCTTCAACGAGTCCTGCACCAGGTCCTTCAACGAGTCCTGAGCCAGGCCCTTCAACGAGTTCTGCGCCAGGTCCTTCAACGAGTTCTGCGCCAGGTCCTTCAACGAGTTCTGCGCCAGGTCCTTCAACGAGTTCTGCGCCAGGTCCTTCAACGAGTTCTGCGCCAGGTCCTTCAACGAGTTCTGCGCCAGGTCCTTCAACGAGTCCTACGCCAGGTCCTTCAACGAGTACTGATAAAGGATGTTCCAAGCATCCCGAAGTGATCTTTTTAAGCGACAGTCAGACTACCGAGGTCAGTGATAATGATTCTTCGCCTTGGACGAATTCGAAAAATATTGTCCAGTGGAAAGAAAAATGCCCGCATTGCAGCGAAATGTACGAAAAACGCCAGCACCTCGTGAAGCACATATCGATGAACTGCTTGATGAACCCAGACTCGAAAACCAATAAGGAAGCCGGCAAATTCAGATGCGTGGACTGCGGTCGTAATTACACGCACGCGAAGAGCCTGAGATATCATCAGAGGCACGAGTGTAAGCAGACAATCACGTGTCCGGATTGCGGAAAAAATATGCGTGGAGCATATATAACGGAGCGTCATAAGCAAAACCATTGCGTGAAGAAGCGACGCACCAAGAAGATAAAACAAGAGGACTCCCCGGACGAACTCTTCATAGACGACTCCAGCATCGAGTTTTAAATTAAGAGATCAACTGAAACGATTCACGATTTTTTTTTTTTTTTTTTTTTTTTTTTTTTTTTTTCGTTATGTCACCTTATTTATGGAACACTTATTGCTTGATAAATCGTGATTGGGAAAAATTGCCGTATCTTCGTGGAACTTGCTGAATTACATATTTTTTTTTTTTTTTTAAATGTCAAAAGAAATTATTATTTATTTTATTACGTTTACTTTAATAGGAAAAAACATTTCATTTTTTTTCCACGAGATGTTAATTTAAGCAGTTAATAATAAGTACCAAATATAAAATGTTTAATTTTTTTTGTTAAGAAAAAATAAAAAATTCTTTTTAAACAGATATGTTTCAATGTTACGATTAAAAACTTTTACGATTAAAAATTAATAAATTATTTAAAAAATTATTTTTGTGTTCTGCTGCGTTAGTCATGGTTAATTCATTTCTTTCTTTCCTATACGATAGATGCGATTATAATATACAAAAAAATAGTAAAAAGTTAGCCATGACTCTTGCTGTGATTCAGTCTGATTGTACCTTAAATAATATTGATGTTTTTTTTATATCAGATTATATAATTTTACATACAATTTTTCTATTGAAAATAAAATTAATCAACATTATGTTCACTATTTTTTCTTATAACATTTTATTATTATACAAACTGATAAATAAAATTTCCCAATTTTCCTTTTATTCTGATTTTAAGTAGATAGATTTTGTTTAATATCTAATGTATGTCTAAACTTTGATTTTGTTTGCATTTTTTTTGTTTGTATTATTTTATTTATATCATATATACAATATATATAACATTCTTCTGTGCGCCTCGAAAAAAGAAATTTGTAATTTACAGATCTTAACATATTGCCGAACGTAGAGATGTATGTATGTATGTATATGTATGTATGTATGTTAGAGCAGATTTTTTATTAAAATTTAATAATACACAATTTTGAGATATTTATAATCATACTGATATTTACTTAAGAATATTAGCGAATTAAGTTTTACTAACAGACAACAAAACTGTTAATTTAAAGTTTAGTTTTTTATTAGAAGATATTTAATTTTAATTGTCTAAGACTTTCAAGATTAAAAATTCAGACTTGCGACAATTTATAATCGTTTGTCAAATTTTTATTAAGGAAAAATCTCGCCTCTAAATTGGTGAAGGAATATACGACACTAGGCTTTCTACATACATCGTTTTTTAACTTTTACTTATCTTTTCGTAGTTCTTCCGCTCCTTATACTAATTAACTCAGCATAGCTCGTGAAGTTACGAGCTTGTAAGTTATTTGTCAACCTTACTCGGTTGACCAATATCTGCATTTTTCTTTATTTCAGACGTTAATCGACGACGTTTGGCGAAATCGACGTTCAGATGCAAGCGATGCAAAATTACCGTCGCCAACGGGAAGCTCTTGCAGCAACATATGATACGCTATCACTTGACGCAAGCAAACGCTGGGTCCATTATATCGTTTCCCACATACAATTGTCCGCAATGTCAAATGGCTTATACGAAACGCGGAAATCTGAAGAGACACCTGGCGTTCGGCTGTAGCCGAGATCCCAACATTATTAGGATTATAAGTGAGAAATAAGCGGAAATACGGTTTATAGAAGCTTTATTGATAAATTTTTGATGATTATTTAGTATTATGCTGATTTGAAAGAAATGTATACATGTATATTTTAAAGAATTTATATGAAAACTATGCAATAACATACGTGTAACGAATTATAGTTGCGATAAATTACAATGTATGATCAATCATTCATAATTGATTGCATATTATTTTATTATTTTATTTTTCACTTAGTTATGTGCTCGTAAACAGACAACAAGCTTGTTACAAGATACAAGAGAATTATATCTATATTATATGGAATATTATTTTGCCTATGCGCTAATGAATTTTATATTAATGAGTTTTAAAAATATTCATTTTTTAAATTAGCATTTACGAGATGGTTGTTTATCAAATACGACATTTAATTTTATGATACAAATATTGATATATTGTGAAATTTGTATACTATTATTTTTAATAAATTTCTAATCAATTCATTTCTTCTATATCATTCTTTCTAATTATTACTTTTGTTTTGTAATAATATGGGATAAATGTTATTTATCAGGATTAACAATTTATATAACAATTTATATGATCGAGTTCTAATCGATGTTACAATATATTTTTTTTTCGACTAATAAAAAAACTTAATATAATTAATAATAAATATAAATTATTTATACTTAACTTTTGATTTGAGAAGATATATTCGTGCACATTTATAGCGTTTAATTTAACATCGCCTCTTATTTTAACAAACACTTTTATATCGGCCCCTATAATACTGAATGCACGAGTGTGATAATAGCGAGCGATTAATTATCCCAATGTTATTTGTAACGATGGTGGGCAAAGTTCAGTTTATCGAGGTTTATCCTCGCGGGAAAATTTTTTTTTTCAGAAACTGTTCAGTATCAAGAGAAGCAGAATCTGCCCGACTATCCTAACGCGATGTCGTTGGAGCAGCATCTCGTCCTTCACGCTACGTCGCAGGCTTACGACGGCTTCGGGGACTCCAATGTTCAGCTCGTGTGCGAGTCCAGTAACACCTACGGTCCCGATTGGTATAACGAGAACCCAGCAAAGCAGCAACGAGATGACGGACAACGGAGGTATCAGTGTCCCAAGTGCGGCAACAGGTACAAGTATGTAGGCGACATGAAGAAGCACGTGCGGTTCCAGTGCGGGCAGGAGCCAAAATTTCAATGCCCGTATTGTCGCAAACGGGCGAAGGTGTCGTCGAACATGTACGCCCATGTGCGCAGCATGCACGGTGATCTGCCGATATACATAATAGATCTGAACAAACAATCCGCGACGCTTCAGTGAGTGTCGACGAATCCTATTCCTGGCGAATCAAGATTGACAGAAGCAATAATCCAGAGATTTTCCTATATTTGACATTTCGAGATTTCTTATCATTCATGCAAAATTACATATTACCATGAATTTTTTAGTTTTTTATCGAAAGAACTTGTCGAAAATTTGCAATGATACTGAGAATAAATGTGAGATGTATGTGTTCAATTGTGTATTATAAATAAATGACACAAATTAATGTTGTATAATCGATGTATCGTTATATGTGATATTCCCGGTCCATGTCTGCAGGTTGGTGTTTCCGATTATAGGCGATCCTCTTTAATATTTCTATAATCCGTAGTACGTATTATAATTCGTATTATATGTGTGATATGGCTCTGTCTCCGTGGGTCGATTGCGTAGATGATCGAAGAGCATGGACGGAAATGTTTCTCTATCCGATATCGTGACTTTTAGATCCTCGCGATCTCGCTAGCGATCGACGCTCACTAACTGCAGCCCGAAATTTCGATTATTTTTCTAGATCCGCTTTACGGGCAAGTTCATCATCCATCATCTTATCCTGCCCATCCCGAGGTAATGTCCAGAAGCAGCGTAGCCGCGAACGCTTATCAGCCACGAGGGGATAATCACGACGCGGTGAAGAAAGCGAAGAATTCTTACCTCTACGTCGACTCGACTCGTCGTCAGGAAACATCCGTAACGCCGATCGCCGCGTCTCGCTGGCCGAACAACAGCGTGGTCGTGCAGAACTCGTTTCTCGGAAAGAAAAAGTTCCATTGTCCCAGATGCAATAGCGGCTACACCAGGCTGTCCGACATGAAGACGCACTGCCAGTTTCAATGCGGCAAGGAACCGCGCTATCAGTGTCCGTACTGCACCAAGAAGGCCAAGTTCTCGTCGAATATGTACGTTCACGTACGACGGATGCACAAGGACAAGAAGCTGCAGATCATCGATCTCTATAAGCAGCTGTCGCGAGGTCGCTACTGAAGATACGGATTCGATGAACGACGGAGAAACGGCGGAGACACAAATAAGATTTTTCCCACAAAGATTTGATAAAATCGTCGAGAAAGCTTTAAAGCAAAAGTTTGCTTTTTCTAATGAATATATGATTAGGAAATAGTAAGATAAGCAGAGTTTCCAAGAAGATATATAATATAGCAAGATCATAAAAATTATATATGTTGTAAAATTGTTTATATTTGAGATATTAACATTTATTATAATTGTGATTAATGGATGAAATTCGACATTCGCGTAGTTTAATCTCCAGGTTTTGGTAAATTTGCGATTTATTTTTAATAATTATTGCAAATCTTTACTAATAGCAATTTACAAGTAGTTACGTATTTTAAATAATGATTACAGTTTATTTAATCATTTCGAAGAAATACAATCAACAAATACATATATATATACATATATATTTGAGAAATAAACTTTATATAATTACATTATTTGTTTTGTACAAGATACGTTTTTTTACCAAAAAAGAGAAAGATACACATTAGATATATGTATAATAATGATAGAAATGCAGAACGAATTCTTTTAGAACACTGTTCTTTTAAAAATCTTTTAAACAATTAGCATTCTTCATGTACATACGTATGATACGTATAATCCCATATGAAATAATTATGTTCTGTAGTGCATTATATTATTTACGCTTTTGATGTCGATACTTTATTTAAAAGATAGATTACGATATAGATGCAATATATACGTTTTCCGTAGTGATTATTTTAATTTTTTTGTGGACTAGTTTTTTGGAACGATATTCGAGATTTTAAAGAGATAAAAGAGTTATTCGAAAAACGTTATTATATTATTTGTAAAAGTTGATTTTTGTAATCTATAAAAGAATTAATAAACAACATATCAGGCAGTTATTCACTACATATTTATTATTTTATTTATTAATAATATTTTGTAATAATTTACTTATTAATGTGTATTATTTTATAATTTGTAACTTCATTAAATTATTCAGTGCGTATTTATTAAGAAATAATCATGTTAAGATCATTAATCGTGAATTTTTACTTTATTACTTATGTATAGTATATGTATGAATATGTATATTTGTTCGTGCGTTGGTGTATGTATGAAGAAGTATTCATGTTCTTTTATTAACGTAAACATAAAAATCTTTAAAAATTTTTTATCGAAATATTTAAAATAAAGCTTCCTTTTTAAAGAAATGCATACACACTCAGTCTGAAATATTTCCTACAACACAATCTCCAAGAAATCCTGATTTTTTTTCTGTGAATGTAATTTTTCATAAAATTGTGCTTTGTTTTATGTACAACGGTGAATTGCAATTAAGTGGACGTAAATTTTTAAAAATTTTTAAAAATTTTCTCAAGCTGCACTATTTTTTTTTATTAGTCTCAGTGTTTTTATTTAAATGTCTTAGCCGTATTGTGTGAAAAAATACGTGATATTAATTGATATGTGATACTTTTCAGGTGTGAAAGATTTCTCGTCCTCGTTATTAAGATCGAACATCGATCATCGGGATTGGGGCTTTGTATCAAGTATCACAAGGTATCCCTGCGATAATTGTCCGAGCGTATTCAGACAGAAGAAAAGTCTTATCACGCATCTGAGATACGAATGTGGCCAACCACCCCGATTCAAGTGTCCTCATTGCGATCTGATCTCTAAAAAGTCATCGAACATACAGAAACATATTCGCCGAAAGCACGAGGGTTACGCGGTCTACGTTCATGATATCTATCGATTAATGAATACCGTTACTGCACAGGAATAAATTGTGTATCGCTGTGCAAAAGAAGGCAAAAATATACAAATATCGACGCTACCAATGCAATTACGTAGATAAGAGTGTAAGTTATAAACACGAATAAGTTGTATTTCTGGAATAAAGCAAATATATGAAACGGTACCAAAAAATGTGATAGCTATACTTGAAGTATATTAAAGTGTACTTTATATTTATTTGTTTTATTGTCATCATTTGTGTTATTATAATTTTGCAGAGTTAGTTGTCATTTATATTATTGTAATTTGTTAAGTGTTGGTTGAGGGGTAACATAAATTATATGGAAATTGAGAAATTAAATTCCAATTAGTTATTAAATAATTACAACAAATTTACGACGACGCGATTTTTTTAGTACAATAAGCTAAAGTAAAAATAATTAACGATTGGAGGGGGGTCTTTTTAAAATTTGATTCTATTTTTTATTTTTATTCGTATCATTGTATTAAGTTTCTAATTTATCTATTCTAATCTAGCATCAATATTATATCCTATTACAGGGTGGCAAAAATAATAGTAAGGCGAAGAAAAAAAAATCTTAACGCCGCATGCGAGTCTTATGAAATTTTCTGACACTGGACTTTCGTTTGCAGGTTTCTGTGCGTCCCTCAAATTCACAGACGCGAATGGCCTCTTTCGGATCATATCTAAAGGAAGGGCGCGATTTCCCTGTATGAATTGTGCGAGCGTATACAGTAAGAAATGCAGCCTAACGACGCATCTAAAATACGAATGCGGTCAACCGCCTCGCTTCAAGTGCCCATACTGCAATCTCATCTCGAAGAAGACGTCGAACGTGCAGAAGCATATACGGAGGAAGCACAAGGATTGCGCGATTTACGTTCAGGATACCCGACGTTCATAGTCTACTTTTCAATATAAACCACCTGTCTTTTGTTGCTCGTTGAAATAAAATAAACGCAGTATTTTATCCCGAGTTTTAAAATCCTCGAGTAATCTTTCGATGCCATCAATTGTCCTCGATCGATTGATCAGTCTCGTATGATACTTGGAACGATTCGAGATTGTTTTCCCTTGATTTTTAATGTGATGCTTTTTCAACGAAGAGTTCCTTACAACTTTTTTTTACTTAGAGTTACCGTTTGTCGTAACTTGCCGCCTCGCCAATGCAAGTCTAATCCAACACTATCAAGGATTTTCCGCTATCTTTAACGCCTTCTCGAACCGTAAAGGCGTTTATCGGCGTTTGTTGAAGCTTGAGAATCGAGTTTCTCTTGCTCGATACTCGCGATCACGCGGCCTCTAACGAGGACTTATACTTTTAGTTTTCAGATCCGCCGGGAGGACAAGCGCGAACGGTCGGGCTTTCCGCTGTCCGAACTGCACGAGCGTGTTCTTGAGACGAAAGGGTCTACGGGAACATCTGATCTACGAGTGCGGCCAGCCACCAAGATTCCAGTGTCCTTATTGTAACCATCGGTCGAAACTGATCTCGAACCTTTACAAGCACGTTCGTCGTAGGCACCGCGGCGAATTAGTCTGGTGTATCGATCTGAAGCGCAAATAAAACGTCCGCGAAATGTGTCCTTTCCGGTACTGTCAGAAATGTCCTTCGTTAATTCAATGATATAGCAATTCTAATTATGGTGAAGCGACCAGTAGATACATATATGTTTTTGAAGTAAACTTTTTTCTCGTTCGTCTATGTCTTCTCTATTAAGTTTGTCGATAAAAATGTAACTGTATGTAAATAAATGTAATTAAAAAGTCGAGAATGCGTCGCGTATTGACGCTCTTGTATTCCTCTCTTCTGCTTGCAGACGATTTTTCTCCCTTTCAACTCTCCAACAAGGACACGTCCAAGCTGTACTGTCAACAAATAATACTTGAAGAAATTAAGTTTCCTTGCCCGAAATGTAATAGCGTCTTTAACCGGAAGGACAACCTACAGAGGCATTTCAAGCAAGTGTGCAATCAGCAGAGATTCAAGTGTCCTTATTGCCTTTATCACTCGAAGAAAGCCTCAAATGTTGACGCGCATATTCTCAAACATCATTGTGGGCAGCGAGATTTATGTGATGGATCCGAACGCAGATGATTCAATCCCGAACGATCTCGCGCGATAACGATCCGAAGTAAAGAGTTTGAACTCTAATTAAACATTAATTAATATGTATTTGATAATGTATTGATTAATTGAAAATCTAAATCTGACGTTACGTTCGAAATACGAGTTATATAAAGTTTCAGTTTTTGTTTAAGTATATATTCTTTTTCTTTCACATGTATGTCGTATGATTTTCAGAATTATACATATAAATAAATATTATGAGTTTGTAATATATATATATTTTTTTACATATTTATTGCACGCCACAGGAAGACCTATTCGAATTAACTTTATGCATCGAGTCGTGATCGACTTATTATAGTAAGAATATCTCGAATAATCGATGACTGCGTGATTGCTTGCGAAAGATAAGATTTTCTTTCTTCCGTTCCGTTTTATTTCGTTATGCGCGACCACGTTATTGATATAGATGGACGCCGTGATTCCTTGCCGAACTCTGACGAGTTCCCAACGTTTTCTTGCAGATTTCGTACACTTGGGCGGCTTCAATACGCCATCCAATCTGAAGATTTCATCATCGCACGCTGACGTTAATACGGACAGGTTTCCTTGCCCGCAATGCAACAGCGTCTACAGCCGCAAGAACAATCTCTACTCGCATTTGAAGTTTGAGTGCGGATTGCCGCCGCACTTCTTTTGCCCCTACTGCGCGTACGCCTCGAAGAAATCGTCCAACATACGTGCCCACGTCAAAAGAAGACACTCTGGTTGCGAGATCACCGTGATACGCAAGAGTCCTCTAAGGTCACCGCAGAAGATACCACGACAATTTAGGCGTTCTACTGTTGAAGATTTCAATCTCTATTAATCGTAACACCCCTCTAAACATATGTAGCATCTAAGATTACTTCGAATCATTATGGAAATTGAAATATATCTGACATAGTAGAATTTACATTATTTTAATATATTACATATTTGACACAGTAAAATTTACATTAGATTTTCAACACTGTGTACAATTTTATTAATTTACATACATGTGTATATTTTTACATATTTTTTTTCTGCGATTTTGTTGCATAAATACGAAATATGAGCGGTGCATCCATTCGTTGTTTTTTAGAATAAAATCACATTGAATGCATAATACTAGACAATACTCGTATCATTTATTGTTTGCTTGCTCTCATTATTCCTCCAACAAAAAGACATACGTCTCCGTCCGATCATCGACAAATTTTTCTATTTCACGAAGATCACATTCTCGCTTATCACCGTTATAACTGAAGAAGGTTCGACACGCACAAATCATAATCATCGATTTTTCCCTCTTTCTATCTATTATTTCTGTATCGGACATATATCGTGTGTCGCGAGGAATTTTGACGCGAGCGGCGCGTCTTTTTTGTGTTTCAGGCCGAATTCAAATGAATTATTGTACATTCGCAGCCGTCACACGGCACATTCCTCAATCGTATCCATCGACGATGACAACAACGATGGCGTCGGCGATGACGAATCCGAGCACGAAGAAATTTCCCTGCGTCAATTGCAAAAGCCGCTTCAGCCTCAAGGGCGGTTTGACCTACCATCAGAAAAACGAGTGCGGCCAGCTACCAAGATTCAAGTGTCCGCACTGCATCTATCGCACTTCGCACAGCTCGAACGCACGGCGACACGTCCGTAACTGCCATCCCGATCAGGAGATGTTCTTTTTCGATCTGGGCAAGCAAGAGACAACAGCAGCAACAAGGAGACCGGAGACATCGAGCCGGAAAATCCTCATTCCGAAGAACGACAAGACGCAAAGATCAACGAAGCTGGCTGGTTCTTCGCAAAAACATCATCCTCGCCCACGTGCCACAGCTGGGAAGAACGGTAGAGATCGAAGTCTTTATTTCTTCATTCTTGATATACGGTATTGTTCGCCATTGCGAAGAATACCGTAAGAACATTTCCATAGATTTCGCGCGAATGCGGATTATAATCTATAGACCTGGATGTTTTCTTATTTTTTTCAGGAACGCAGGACATCGCTTCTATCAGCATTGACTGTGCTCGCCTCTCATAGTTTAAGTTCGCTTTATCGGCTCGAAGAGTTGCGATCCAAAAGTACGAGTGTGGAGGATAGGTGTGACTGTACATATCCTGTTTACTTGAAGAAACTGCAGTGATTCATTTAAAGACGGTTTGTTTAGTGTCAACGATAGCATCTTGTTACGCGGCTAGTCATGATTAATCGAGAAATCCATTACTCGTTTATGGAGGATTTATAGAAAAGAGTGTAAATATGTCATGTTATATACTAGGAAATTTAGCGAATCGTTACTCTCCCTTTATACCACAATTACACTCTTTAGTTATGGAAAATGTTATAAAAAAAATTTTTAGCCCCGTTAGGAAACTTTGAGAAGCTTTAAAAAATCTTTTTATAAGTAATTTAGGATATCACTATTATTTTTTTTGACATCGTACAAATGTTGTGTGTGTGTGTGTGTGTGTGTGTTAATATTATATAAATGTCGCTATTTCATATTGTCCGTCATCATAAGAATATTATAATTAATCTATATAAAAATTACCTAAGAATTTGATTCCATACCAAATGTCTGAAATTATATATTGCCATTTTTTTAATTTTTATATGACATTTATTAAAAGAATAATTATTTATATATTATTGTAAAATTATTAATATATTATTATTATATATGTTACGCAATTATATTAATTTGTTTTCAATGGAAAATAATATTTGTTTGCAGGCGATAGGAAACAACACACAATTACTTAATGTTTCCGATTATCACGTTTTTTTTTTGTGTTATGATTAAATTTTATTTTCATTATTTAGCGCTTTTTATATTGTCACTCTACAATTATATTCCTATTTTTTTTGCTCGGAATATTTTTATATTACAATATAATAATTGTAAAATAATATATTTAACGAGAAATGGTAGTGATAATTAAATTCATAAAGTTTGCATAAAGCATTTAATTTCACGTTTTTAATTTACTTTAAATTCCGTCATATATGTATGTCTTAGATTTTGTATGTGTTTATCGTATACGAGTTTATGCGAATTAAATAATTGTGATACGTATAGCTCAGTATTATTAAATTTAAGATATATTTTTTTTAAACATATGTTTACAGAGTTGTTATTTATTACGAATTCTATAGAGAGAGAAAATTAAAGCGTTTATATATTTTTGCAGATTTTATTTGTTATTTAACACGCTTTTTAAAAATAAACCATGACTTTTTGTTTAGCGAAACTTTGTTTCCATTTGTATTACACAAATTGCGCGACCAAAACATGTATGTATCAAATAAAAATGCCAATGAATTTTAACATTTATATTCCTTTTGATGTATACCTTCTCTATATGATTTATATTTATGTGTGTACATGTTTACATCCATTTATTTATCTTTATTCACTATTTGCATAGGTATAATTAAGATCGAATGTTTGCAGTTTTTAATTAAACAATCTAACTTTGAATGATGAAGATTTATTAATTTTAATAATAAATTACTTATTAATAATGTATCTAAAGTGTCAAGTAGTCTTAGAGAATTATTGCTAGAGCCTTTTGCAAACGGATTGCGATAAATATATATATATAAATATATAAAAAATTTAATTTACACAATATATGTAAGATTATATTGATTATATTTGATACCGAGTAAAGGTTGTTTTCAACAAGAGGAATCGTTTGAAATTCAGGGTCAACCTATATGATCTCAGGGTTCGCCGTCTCTTCGGTTATTCTCGCGATACAAATTTCCTTTCAAAATGTTTAGATTGATAATTTCGAATCGCGTGGAGAATCTCCGTGAGTTTGAAACTGCGAATTGGCGTCGATTTCTGACGGAATGTCTCTTTCGCCTCTGTTCCAGGCTGTATTCCGTCTTCGGTGGCCTTCGAATTCATAGACACCACGGCGATAGAACGACCGACGCATCTTCAAGTCGCCGTCGATGACTACCCCGTCGAAAAACCGAGGTTCCCCTGTCCTAGATGTCCGAGTGTCTTCAGTCACAAGAACAATCTTTACTATCATTCGAAATTCGAGTGCGGTCAGTCGCCGAGGTTTAGTTGTCCCTATTGCACGTATCGCACCAAGCACGTATCGAACGCACGTGCGCACGTACGTAGGAGACATCCCGGTAATAAAGTGTACACCATCGATGTAGGTTCGTAGCATTAAATCAAGGCTGTCTAAAAGTAGTGTGGAATTCTTTTTTTTCTATCTTTTTGACGAAAGGATTCTTCTGCTTCTCTTGTTTTTTTTTTTTTTTTATCTTCTCATGCATAGTCTTGAGAAAAGCGCGATCGTGAGCGCAGAATTTGTCAATAAGATTTCTACTTTCTCTTTTGTAAATATTTGTAATATGTGTGTGTGCGTTATATTGTATTGTTCTCTGACTGTGGAACAAAGTAGAATTGAAAATAATGCGCAGAATCGATGAAGCGAAATGTCTCCATAAATGTTTTTTTCTTTATTTTTGAATTTTTCGATGAATTTTTAAAAATAATATTCTTTTTTATAGCAAAAGATTAATTAAAGCTTTCAATACAATCAGCTTTTAATATTTAAATTTCTGTGAAAGGAAACACTGAAATTAAAAATATGATTTTATTATTAATTTGATCAGAGATCTTATGATTACGAGCTTGATTCAGGCTGTTTCTTACATTTTCAATTGTTTATAAAAATTGTTATGGAAGCTGAAAATTGTTGCTACCACGGTATATTCCTGCTAAGGAAATTTTAAAGGATCAATCGAAAAATTTGTAAAACGAAAAGCAAAGGATCGCGGAAATATTCTTTATTTATCTCAATGATATTATCTTATTAAAACAAGATAAATATTTTACTTATAAAATTTTATGTAAACACAGTTCAAACGAATGAATGTGCAATTTATTTTTGAAAATAATGAATCAAATGTCAGATATTGACGCGCAAGTTTTCAAGTATAGATGTATAATTATTTTTTATATGAATCATTAATTAGATCTCCATGATTCACTATTTATTCTGCGTTGTTCTCCGTGGAATGATACTACAGATAATAATTCCGTCTGCAACGGAATGATTCATTATTTTAATAGATTGATTGAAAAAGCAATGTTGTGTTCAATGATCATTACATAGAGTGCATATGTAATATATATATAAAATTTATATGAGAATAATTTATGTGAGAATAATTTTATAAAGACTATTTTTTAGTTTAAAATCAAACTGTTTCTCGACATTATATCTATGTAAATTATTCGTAAAAACTGCAATATTTGCTGCACTATTCTATGTTAATCTTTTTGTACTTTTATTACATGTTATAATAAATGTAAGCGATTTTGCGTTCAATAAGAGGTTTATATCGACTTCACTTCACTGGCAGTCGAGTACGTCGAGGTATCTGTCGTTGAAGATAACGTTCTTAATTATCATTCTTAAATATTAAAATATCGACTCATTGCGATATCTTTTCGCGTCGCTATCATGTAATAAATCCTCGTAACGACTTATCTTCTTTGTCTATTCGCGTTTACTGATATCCAGCGATTAACGCCGACTAATCGGTAGGATGTCTGAATTTTTCAGGAGACAAGCACCCTTCGGTGAGCGCGCAACATAGGTACGACGCGAATCCGCGATCGAACCGTAAACCCCGATCCACGCATCCTCAGCATCCACGGCAGGTCTGCAGACAGGTGTATCTCTGCCCGAAGTGCGGCAGATCCTTCAATTGGCGCTACAATCTTCAGCATCATTTGAAGTTCGCGTGCGGTCAGTCTCCGCGGTTCAACTGCCCCTACTGTTCCTTCCGGACGAAGCACACGTCAAACGTGCGGGCCCACGTGCGCAGGAAGCATCCGGATCGCGAGGTCTACGTCGTCGACATTCTCAGCTGGCAGCAAGAAGGCGGCTCGGCACTCGTGTGAATAAAGTACGACGAGCGATCTGTCGTTTCCCGGAATAAAGGGTCGTCTTAAACTGAGTCACGGTAGTTCTGAGAGATGCCTCTCGCGTGCAAATCTCTTTTCTTTCTCCTCCCCTTTTTTACCCCGGAAGATCCATTGTGTATTGTTAGTATATTGAAACGAGCATAATATTGCCGGTCGCACGATCTGTCTATATAATATTGAATCTGACATCAGAGTTATACATTTGTTTGCCGCGACAAATTAATCATTTCGAAGAGAGACTATTTTTTTCTCGCGCGTTTTTCTCTCTTCTTTCTTTCTTCTCCTTCAAAGTCGGGTGTAAAGTTAGTGTAGAGATTTAGCGAAAACGCGACAGGGTGATTTTTACGGATTTTATAGATGATATCTTGTGCACTTTCTTCTTGCAGCTTCCTCAAGATCGCTGCTGAGGCACACGTGGCAGAAAACTTACAATCAATCGGTCGCAAACAGGAGCGATCAGCGTAAGAGGTTTCCTTGCGGCAATTGTAATAGCGTGTTCAGCATGAAGCAGAATTTGAAATACCACTGGAAGATCGAGTGCGGCCAACCACCGAGGTACAATTGCCCTTACTGCGTCTACAGGACGAGGCATCCGTCGAACGTGCGTGCCCACGTACGTCGTATACATCCTGGAAATCGGGTCTACGCGGTGGACATACGCGAGACTGAAGTTTCGCAATCCTCTTGAATCCTTCCCAGTCCATTTATTTCACTGTACTTGTATTTGAATCGACCTTGACTGAATCGCGGTGATTCTCGTTGCTTCTACAAAGTATATCTTACATACAGTGCAAAAAGAGATTACTTGCATTCTTTATATCGTGCCAAGTTATTCCATTCTTCCTTACTCTGTACATCTTCTGCGTTGTTGTTAGAATAAAGCATTTATAATTTTACTTTACAGAGAATATAAGTATGTGAACATATTTATATGTTTGTGTATGATGTATTGTGTCTCTTATTTTATAACTCTACGCTTTTTCAATTGTTCCAAAATATTTATTTTGTATTGAAAAAGATTTTATCTACGCGTGTTGAACAGTTTAATGGATAGATTATAAATTAGTTTTATTAGGCTAAATGATTTAATTGTTTAATTTCTTTGGCAAATTACCGAAGAAGACTATGTAAATTATATGGTTTTATTTGTAGTAAAAATTTAATTTAGAAATAATTAAGATATATACTAATAAATAATATATCGCTGAATTACCACACTTTATTATATCCTTTCCATAATAATATAATCAGATTACGCTCATTATTTAAAAACAAACCAAAAAAATTAAAACTTAAAATTTATTTTATCAATTTTTATAGTGCACAGTTAGTAATAGATTTCTCTCTTATTTAGCCCTATGTTAATCTTCAAAAATGTATTCGATTCTTATTGCGCGACGAATTGCGACGAATAAGAAGTTTTAGCTGTATCGGGATTCCCTTAAGGATGACCTAGGAAGAAATGGAAACGTTTTCTTCGCCGCAAAATGTTGCGGCGATATTGTCTTATACCGCGTTTCGAATTTTCACCCCGAATTATGTTTACGAAATTTTCTGATTCTAGAGACACGACCGGTGAGGCAACGATATTACGTGCAATTCGCCCAGTGCATCTACAATCCCGATGGTACGCGCCGGACAAACAAGAGTTACCCTTGCCACAAGTGCGGCAACGTGTTTACACGCAAGAACAATCTGTATAATCACCTCAAGTTCCAGTGCGGTCAGCTGCCGAGATTCAACTGTCCCTACTGCTCGTATCGAACTAAACACTCGTCGAATGTGAGATCCCACGTGCGCAGGATACATCCCGATCAGCGAGTCTACGTCCTCGACATGTGCATCAAGCAGGACAGTTAACCGAGATGCGAGTTTCGCGAACCTTATTCTACCCTTTAACGAGAAAGATCATTCCCGAGCAAGGCAGCTGCGAGATGTAGTCGGAACGATGGTGATATCGATCAACCTAATTGATAAACATCATTCGCTGATCTCTGTGTATTGTTTATGTTTCAATTATTTATGTTATACACATAAACATACATTCTATAATTCATGGACATATATGAACTCATCTTTATTATTCGAGTTTGTCAAAATATATCTGATTGTTTAACCACTTTCAGTTTTTGACGACGTAATTGATTATAGGTGCACGTAGACTGAACTTTGTAAATTATATATGACGTTTTTTCTTGGGTGGCAAGAAATTGTTTACTCATAAAATGAATTTTTATTGTAGACGTATTTTTGCACAACATGATTGTGTTTGACTTGACAATGTAAAACTTGAATTCTTTGTAATTGAATAAAAATTTCAAGCGTATAATTGTTTATCTTATCCTATGGTTCTAACAAGTATTCTTTCTCGGAGATAATTGTTTTGTTTGGGATGTAATTTATTTTTTCTTTTACCTCCAATCTTTTTCTACTGATACATAAATTCGCGGATGTATTGATTAATGAGCGATAAATGATTGACTAAACGGTGTGTTATCAATAATGGATCTTTTGTTATAGGCATTAATCCTTGCTACGTCCGGCTGTCTCCGATCCCAGTAGTGAAGGAAGAATTGGAAGACAATCACTTGACAATCACTGACAATCAGCATTGCTTCAAGATTAATTCACAATCAGTACTGTCGCGTAAGAAGTATGTTTGTCACAACAAGTGCGGAAGTTCCTTTCCCCGTCGCATTGAGCTGAAGAAGCATATGCGTTATTTGTGCCAACAGAAACCGAATTTCAAATGCCCGTTCTGTAATTATTGTTCTCAATGGTGCCATAATATCTATAAACACATACGCAAAGTGCATCCTCAATAATGGCAACGTACGTTATAAATTGGTTGACAAACATTCATTCGGGAAATTTTTTATTTCTTTGTTGCGCGCGAAATATTTACTTATAGATAGTTAACTTTTGCTTGGGATTTATCTATTTTATTCATCATTTTATTCCTTCGCGAATGTTTACGAGAGTTGTGAATTTTTTAAATATTTGATAAATTATTAGAGAAATAAGTTTGTGTCTTTTAGGATATTTTTATCTATCTTTTATACATTTTGTACTATTTTTGCAACGCTATTCATTACGTCATTATATCTATAAATGTAAATTCGGATGTATAATAATGAAACCTGTAATGATGAATGCAGATTCCGATACATAATCGGAGATTACTAATTATAATCATTTTGTAACAACGAAAATAATGTTTGGACAGCTTTTATCAGACAATTCATTTAACGTGAAGTTATTGTCTTTGTTTGCATATCAATACGACGATATTTCGATGAATTGCATGTATCATTAAGAAATTGAAATAAATATATAATAATATCGAATAAATTAAGTATTAGCAGAAAAAAGAAACTATAAAAACCATATTTATATGGTAATAATTTTAATATTTGATAATGTGTATCGAATTATATGTAACTTTGAATAAACCTCAAGGAAGACGTGTATGGTTACCTACTTCTTTTTACAGAGACTCCTTTGTCGGAATAGTTTAAGTTTACTCGTACAAAATTCTTACCCCGATTTTCGTGTTGACGATGAAGGGGTGTATAAGCTAGTAATATCTTGATAAAACGACGCGCGTTATCAATTAATGGATTTTTTGTTGCAGGCCTTAATTCTTGCTACGTTTGGCCCTCTTCGATCCCGTCCGAGTATAGTGGCTTGCCTCAGCATCGCGTTCCAACATCTGCGCGCAAAAAGTTCCTTTGTATCAATAATTGCGGAAGCTCATTTAGCCATCGTCCTTCCTTGACGAGACACTTGCGTTACGAGTGTCAGCAGAATCCGCGCTTCAGGTGCTCGATCTGCAATTTCCGCTCGAGATGGAGCTCTAATGTCTATAAACATATGCGCAAATTGCACAAAGGCACCAACATACGTCGTATATTGATTGATGAATATTCTTCGTGAAATTTTTTTTATCTCCTTGGATTTTTTTATTTACAGTTGTGTAGTTGACTTTTGTTTACCACTTATTGTTTATACGACGATCACGATGTTTACGCAATATAAATCTTAAAAATATTTGATGAATTATTAAAGAAAGAAGTTTTGGTTTGCTAGAAAATATTTTTATTATAAAAATCGCATTTTTTACGTTTACAGTTTACACTGTTTTTCGATAAATTACGTGTATCGTTATAAAATCAACATCGAAATTATACGAATAAATTAACAGAAAAAACTATGTAATGAAAAAATAATTTTGGACAAGTTACGTATTTCTGTGTTGTAATCATTGTATTTATAGTGTAGCGAATTCGATGTAACTTGGAATAAATTTCAAGGAAAGCGCATGGTTAAACTAAACTAAACTTCGTTTTACTCCTTTGAAATATTGTAACTGTTTCGTATATAAAAAAAATTCTTATCTCGATTTCTGTGTTGATACAGTGAAGATGTATAAGCTAATGTTACATCTCTCTTGACGAAACGACGCGCTCTGTCAATTAATGAATCTTCTGTTGCAGGCATTAATCCTTGCTACGTTTGGCCTCCTTCGATTCCGCTGGAATACAGTCGCTTACATCAGCACCGCGTCCAAATTCCAAAAACGACACGCGGAAAGTTCCTTTGTATCAACAATTGCGGGAGCTCGTTTACTCACCGCGGTTCCCTGACGAGGCATCTGCGTTACGAGTGCCAGCAGAATCCACGTTTCAAATGCCCGATCTGCGATTTTCGCTCGAGATGGACCTCCGATGTTTATAAGCACGTGCGCAAACGGCACCAGGGTGCTGTCGTTCGTTGCATCGATATCGGCAGAAATTGATAAAGTACATACCTTTCCCCATATCCCCATATATACCTTTCCGACCGCGGAACCTTCATTTGTACATTTAATTAATAATTAATACATTAATATATTAATAATAAATTAAATCAAGAGCACTTTGTCCTGCTTTATCATACCGCATCGCATATTCCTCTTTATATTTTTACTATGTATGTAATATTTTTGCATTTAATATTCTTTAACACGGTGGATTTTTTATTAGTATCATTTTTTATGGTACAATTTCAATTTAAATTCGTTCTTTTCTGATTTTAATTGGCTCTTACTTTTCTTTTCATAATTTATTAGAAGATATTAGATTTTATTTTGAATATTAAAAAAAACATATACGTTACATATTTCTATTTTAACAAATCTAACAGAATTAACAATCTAAAAACAATCAGAAAATGAATTTATAAAAGAAGCTTTTCATTTTTCATAGGTGCTGAATATATCAATTAACAACTACATATTATATCACACAAGTTTTATAAAATCAAGATGTTCATGAATCGTTGAATTTTTTTTTTTCAGACGTTAATTAGTACGAATTTTACAAGAGCAATTTCTCGAGCGGAAGTCCTAATAATTACGATATCAATTTCTTTTCCCACAGCTATAATCTAAGCAAACATATACACCACGAATACCGATAAAAGATGCGGTTCAAGTGGGCAAATAATTTTTTTTTTGCTAATTACTATTCTTTGCAGATATTATTCATTTCTTCTTTTTCTCATTCATGATCAAGACATACGACAAGAAGATTGAGTAGAAAACAAATATCAAAAAGAAATTTTTGTGCATTACTGATAGCGCGCTCTTTGCTAGCGCCTTTTTCAGGTGAATTGCAATCCTTGCCTTCTAAGAGGATGTATCCGTGTCCCGTATGCAATCGCACATTCAAGAGAAAGAACAGCGTTAGTAGGCATTTATCATATGTCTGCCGATAAAGTGCGCGATTTAAGTGCGTATTTCCAATGTAATTGTAATTTGCGTAGCAATGTCTACAGATACGTGCGCAATTATGACAAGAGTCTACGCGCTCGATATTTTCAGACGTTGCGTTCATAAATCGCGATTGATATTTATACGGGGAGTTTTTTTATACCCTATTAATATAGATTAACACATTTCTGCAAAGATTGAAGAAGACTGCAAAATACTTTACGCTTAATTTCTTTACAGATTTGTATAGTGTACAATGACGTTATACGCGCGAATAGGTTTCTATTAAGAGCGAAAATTAGAGAATGTGTTATTAATTTTTAATTTTGCGCATTTTTTATTATTCCATTATTATATAATTATCATTAATAAAGTATAGAATGAAAAATTGGTTTTTTTAAATATGACATTATTTTATTATTGTATATAGGAGAAAATTGACAAAGACGTACAGAGGTGTAAGTTTTAACATTGCACAGTGACATTTTCAAACATATCCGTGCCAATTGTAAGAAGAGTGAGATGCTGATCGTCGATGTAATCAAGCATTGCATCAAGAAACTCTGAACGATTTTTTCAGTATTAGCTAAAACAAGGAACACGTATATAATAATAATAGATATTATATTGTTGATATGATCAATAATGCTTTTGTAGAAAAGATTGTACGAAAAATTACTTGCGTCAATAATAATAATTTTGTACATTGTGTCAAATGCTATACAGATTATGCGAAATAAATATATTAATTAAAACATACATCTAATATATGCTAATAATAATTTATAATTTTCTTTGATATACTAATAGTTCATAATTTTTTTTTACGCTACATTACGCAATGATTACATTACATTTTTTAAAGTCATATTTCACCATTATTCATATTATTACACACAAGCATTTAAAAAATAAACCATTTTTATTATCATTGTTTTTATACATATATCGAGTCCCTAAATAGCTTATTTGTATATGCACTGTTCGTCAGATTTATGATACACTCTGAACTTAATTATTTCCTTATTATTATGTTCGGACAATTGTATGAGAGTCAATATTCAAGTCGATGCACGCGATTACTTTGACATGTCTAATAACCGATCGGAATCGCTCTATGTTCGCAGATGTCTATTCCGCGAGTTTCTACAGAAAGGTATGGAAGAATCGTGCCGATTACAAGAAATACCAGTGCCCCAAATGTCCCAGCATCTTTGTATGGAAATGTACCCTGAAGAGGCATCTGCGTAACGAGTGCGGCAAGGAGCCGCGCTTCAAATGTCCCCATTGTAATTACCGTGGCAAGTGGAAGGCTAATATCAGTAGACACATCAAAAGAGTGCACAAAGATTGCAGCATCTACGTGCTGACGACCAATTCTGAATGATTCCGATTCACTTTCCATGCACGCCGCGATTATTGAAATGCGCTTCAGATTCTCGAAACTTTTCGATACAATTATTTTATATACCACGTTTAATTATTACTGTGTTAGGAAAACAATGAAACTATGTCGTCTTTTTTCGAATTTTAAGTTATGGTTGCGTTAAAGAAAAAATTCATTTTTATAGCAGTTAATTATTTACTAAATATAAATTGCGAATTTTCTTTCTTTTTTTTTTTTATTTTGTTGCTCTATAAATTTCAAAAGTTAGTGAAAACAAAGCACAGTATGTGATGAAAAAGAATAAAATCTCAAATTAATATTTTCCTAAGAAAGAGAGAAAGATGAAGAGAGTGAGTGAGTGAGTGAGTAAATAAGTAAAAGTTATTAATTACAAAATTCTAAAAAAATAAAGGGAAGAAGCGTACTTCTAAAAATTATTAAAAAGTGCATTTTTCAAAAATAAAGGACCAATCTTTTTAGGGAACAAAAGATAAATCTTTTGAAGGAAAGAAATAAAAGACAAATTTCTTGTTAGTCGACTCATACATTCTTAACAATTAAATTTTTCTGTGTAATGTAATTATTTACTTTTAAGGATTTTTTTCGATTGAATTTATTTTGACGATTTATGATAAAATTGTATTTTCTTTTAGGAGTTTCTACGTTAAGTTTATGCGACTAATTTCTTATATATATATATATATATATATATATATATATATATATATAAAAATTCAAGATGTAAGAATGCAAATAAAACGTGATTACTTGATGTTTCGGATTAAATATATGCTTTTTTTTTTAGATATATATCTCTTTATAGTGTAATGCAACAACCGTTAGAGAGATCACAACTAATTCTTTGACCTTACTGTTTTTATGATGTACGATTTGTCAAATAAATCGCAGACCATTCCGCTCACAACAACGTCCTTATTCTTTTCAGACTTCATCGCGACAAGACCATGTAACAAGGACATGAATACAAAAATCAGAAGGCGGTTTGGCGGATCCTACGTTTGTCCCAATTTCAATTGCATCAGGTCCTTTAACTGGAAGGGAAACCTAACAAGGCATCTTAAATACGAGTGTGGTGTTATGCCGCGCTTCAAGTGTCCCTATTGTGAATATTGCTGCAAAGTCAAAACTGATGTGAACAAACACATTACCAGGAAGCACAAGAACTTGACGGTTTACGTTGTGGACATCTTCAAGAATTCTTGTTAAATGCACGGCATGGAAGTGAACGAATAAAAAATGATGAAAAAATGTATTATAATTTGATGCTAATGTTGCACCGCAATTCTACAATAATCAAGACAAGTATTGATTTTTAAAATATTATTATTAATTATTTATTAATCCTTTATATTAAATTTCTTATATTTATGCAAATTTAAAGTTTCCTCTGGTTTAAAACAAAAAAAATTGGAGAATTTTAATTTTTTTTGTAAAATTAAATTTATAAAAAATATATTTATATGTAATAGAATGTCTGAATTGTATTTACAAAAAATATTACCTAATGTATTTAATTTATTGATTGAATTGGAATTATTTAATTTCTAATTTTAATAAGAGAAATACAAAATAATATTTCTTCTTGATAAAGCCATTAATTCTTGTATTCCATTCTTTTTTTTTAGCGGTAAACAATAAAGTTATCTTTTTAATGTATTGTTTTTATATTATATATGTAATTGTAGTAATTAACAAGTGGATAATAATTTATTCTTTTGTCAGATAAATGTTGTCGCAAGGTAAATATATGTTACGATGTTCATTTGAGTTATGCAAGATGACTTTCTTGAGATTTAACGAAATGTGATTTTCTAATGTTTAATTATTAATGTCTTAGTATTACATTTTGGATCTAAAAATATTTACGACATGCAGAATTTCATCAACGCTTGTCCTGTATCGAGTGTGATGACTACAGATGTCGGATGTTTCACTTTTACATTATCATGTCTTTATGTTTTCAGCATTCTTAGTTTATGCGCACTTCATTTTTGGAAAATAATTTTCGGGACGAAGGTCGCGTTTCTTCTACATGTTAATCTGTACGAGATCTAAGACTTTTTGTGTTAGAACTAACTGAGCATCTCTCCTGTTTGTTTTTCTGCTTCCAGGCGTTACCAGGTCTTCTAAAGCCTTCAACAGATCGTCGTCCAAAGACGATGAGGTCAGATTTTTTCCTTGCCCGAATCACAATTGCTGCCGCGTTTTCAACCGGAACCATAATCTGACGAGGCATCTTAGATTCGAGTGTGGTATTATGCCGCGCTTCAAGTGTCCCTATTGTGAATATTACTGCAAACGCAAAGAACATGCAAAAGCACATATCATTAGGA
Source organism: Prenolepis imparis (assembly GCF_030444845.1). Lineage (NCBI taxonomy): Eukaryota > Metazoa > Arthropoda > Insecta > Hymenoptera > Formicidae > Prenolepis > Prenolepis imparis. Next base: position 17,599,863 of record NW_028141160.1, read on the forward strand.
AGCACAAGAATTTAGCGATAAACGTTGTGGATATTTTAAAGAATTTTTGCTAACTGCACGGCATAGAAGTGAACGAACAAAAAATGATGAAGAAAAGTAATTATGATTCGATGCTGATGTTGCATAGAGATTAAAATTCTACAATAATCAAGACAAGTCAAACGCGGTTTTTTTTTCAACAGAATTGATAACTAGTAATAAATATTTATGCGATGTTATATTATTGATTTTTAAAATATTATATTAATTACTTCTTATAATTGTTTACATTAAGTTTCTTATATTTATGCAAATTTAAAATTTCCTCTGGTTTAAAAAAAAAAAAAAATTAGAAAATTTTAATTTTTTAAAAAATTATAAAAAATATTTATATGTAATAGAATATCTAAATTGTATTTACAAATAAATTATTTAATATATTTAATTTATTGATTGAATTTGAATTATTTAATTCCTAGTTTTAATAAAAGAAATAAAAAATAGCATTTCTTCTTGATAAAGCCATTGATTCTTGTATTCCAATATTTTTGACAAACAATAAAGTTATCTTTTCAATGTACTGCTTTTATAGATATACTTGTAGTATTTAACAAGTAATAATTTATACTTTTGTCAGATAAATGTTGTCACAAGATAAATATATGTTACGAAGTTCATTTGAGTTATGCAAGATTACTTTCTTGAGATTTAATAAAATATGATTTTCTAATGTTTAATCATTAATGTTTTAGTATTGTATTTTAGATCTAAAAATATTTACGACGTGCAGAATTCTATCAACGATTGTCATGTATCGAGTGTGATGACTTAGATGTTGGATATTTTACTTTTACATTATCATGTCTTTATGTTTTCAGCATTCTTAGTTTATGCGCACTTCATTTTTGGAAAATAATTCTCGGGACGAAGGTCGCGTTTCTTCTACATGTTAATCTGTACGAGACCTAAGACTTTTTGTGTTAGAACTAACTGAGCATTTCCAGTTTGTTTTTCTGCTGCCAGGCGTAACCAGGTCTTCTAAAGCTTTCAACAGATTGTTTTCCAAAGACGATGAGGTCAGATTTTTTTTGCCCGAATCACAATTGCGACCGCGCATTCTAACTATAAGCGTAGTCTGACGAGACATCTTAAATACGAGTATGGTGTTATGCCGCGCTTCAAGTGTCCTTATTGTGAATATTGCTGCAAAGTTAAAACCGATGTGAGCAAACACATCATCAGGAAGCACAAGAACTTAGCGTCGTGGACATCTTTAAGAATGCTTGCTATATGCACGACATGGAAATAAACGAATAAAAAATGAATTATAATTTGATGCTAAAGTTGCATCGCGATTAAAATTCTGCAATAATCAAGATAAGTCGAACGCGGCTTTTTTTCACTAGAGTTCATAACTAATAATAAATCTTTATGCGATGTTATATTATTATGATTTTAAAAATATTATTAATTATTTATTAATCGTTTATACATTAAGTGGGTAATAATTTATTCTCTTGTCAGATTAATGTTGTCGTAAGGTAAATATATGTTACGGTGTTCATTTGAGTTATGCAAGGTGACTTTCTTGAGATTTAACGAAATGTGATTTTTTAATGTTTAATTATTAATATATGTCTTACAATTAGTATTGTATTTTAGATCTAAAAATATTTACGACGTGCAGAATTTTATCAACGATTGTCATGTATCGACTTAGATGTCGGATATTTTACTTTTACATTGCCATGTCTTTATATTTTCAGCGATCTTAGTTTATATGTACTTCATTTTTGGAAAATAATTGGGTACGAAGGTCGGGTTTCTTCTACATGTTGACCTATACGGGACCCAAGACTTTGTGCTAGAAATGACTAGGCATCCCCTGTTTGTTTTTCTGCTTCCAGGCGTTAACAGGTCTTTTACAGCCAACAGATTGTTTCTCGATGTCAAGAAGAGGAGATTTATTTGTCCGAATTACAATTGCGGCCGCGTTTACGTCTGGAAGCGTAATCTGACGAACCATCTTAAATACGAGTGTGGTGTTATGCCGCGCTTCAAGTGTCCCTATTGTGATTATTGCTGCAAAGTCAAAGGCAATGTGAAACTACACATCAGGAGGATGCACAAGAATTTATCGATACACATCGTGGACCTCTTAAAGAATTCTTGCTAAATGCGCGGCATGGAAATGAATGAACAAAAAATTATGGAAAAATGAATTATAATTTGATGCTAAAGTTGCATCGCGATTAAAATTCTGCAATAATCAAGATAAGTCGAACGCGGCTTTTTTTCACTAGAGTTTATAACTAATAATAAATATTTATGCGATGTTATATTATTATGATTTTAAAAATATTATTAATTATCTATTAATCGTTTATACATTAAATTTTTTATATCTATGCAAATTTAAAATTTCCTCTGGTTTAAAATAAAAAAAAAATTAGAAAATTTTAAATTAAAATTAGAAAAAATATTTATATGTAATAAAACATCTAAATTGTATTTACAAATAAATTATTTAATGTATTTAATTTATTGATTGAATTGGAATCATTTAATTTCTACTTTTAATAAAAGAAATACAAATTAATATTTCTTCATGATAAAGCCATTAAGTCTTATATTCCATCCTCTTTCTTTAGTGGCAATTTGGTTTCAACTGGAAGAGAAATCTGACGCATCTTACAATTAGATATGAGTGCGGCGTTATGCCGCGTTTTAAGTATCTTTATTGCGAGTATTGCTGCAAAGCCAAAGCTAATGCGAAAAAACACATTATCAGAATGTACAAGGACTTCACAGTTTATGGTCGTGGATATCTTCGAAAATACTTGCTCCACGCTCTGCATGGAGATGGATGAGCAACAAAGTTAATCGTAGCTTTTCTTACGCTGGTCGTATCGCGATTAAAATTCTATAACGATCAAAATACCGCAAAGTCACTTTATTTTCTAAAATAAAGTTAATAATAAATAAAAAGAAATGTATATGATGTTATAATTGATTTAAGATGTTATTATTAATTATTATTTAATAACCGTCTTATTTTAATTTTTATCCATTAATATATTAGTTTTTTTATATCTACAAATTTAAAATTGTCTTCAGTTTAAAAGGGAAAAAAGAAATTTGAAGAAATTTGATTTTTTCTAGATGTTTATATGTAATAGATGGTCTTTAAATTATATTGAAGAATTAATTAACTACTGTATTTAATTTATCAATTAAATTAGAATTAGGTCTCTAATTTTAAAAACAGAAATAAAAATTAATAATATGTTGATATTCGCTGAAGTTATTAATTTCTACGTTTTTGTATTCCATCCTGTTTTCTATAATCAAGAACAAGTTATTTACTTGATTGACTACGCTTTCACTTTGTTGTAGATGTGTGTGGCCCCCAATCGACAATAATTTATTCTTTTCTCAGATAATTATTAATATTCATAATTGACGAACATAATTGCGCGTTTTGCTTTCGTTTGTCACGAAATACAGAAACTTGCCTATTTAATGATTTATGAATTCTACGTTCGCAATTTTGACGACAATGTTTCTCTCATTTAAGGAGCGATATGTACTCTGTTTTTTCGCACACATCGACGAGTATTATTGGAGTTTTAATTGCAAACGAGTCGTTACTTTTTCAGATAACGAAAAATCCGCGTGCTGGACGAGACATCCTGAGACTAATAGACCGAGGTGCAAGCCAGAACAGTTTCATTTTCCGTGTCCGAATCAAAATTGTCAGAGTGTCTTTACGTGGAAGCAAAACCTGACGAGACATCTGCGCTATCAATGCGGTCAGCTGCCCAGGTTCAAGTGTCCCTACTGTTATTACGTGTGCAAGGTCAAGACTGATGTACTGAAGCACATTCGGGCCAAGCATAAAAATTACGCTGTTTATGTTATCGACATCTTTCAACAGTCAGAAGCTCTCCAATGAATCCCTTTCAAAATCACGATTTTTAATAAAGACAAAATAGTAGACTAACGTAGATGTATGCAAAATATGGAACGTGTGTACGTAACTGATAAATAAAGTTTTCAATATTACCATAAATTTACGACATACTAATTATGCATCGCATCACATTTTTTTCTAAGTCTCAGGAAATAATTAAGTCAGCTGGACGGATATTAATAATAACGAACATTGAGACACGCACAAAACGAGAGATGAATTTATCTGTCTTGTTTTCGAAGTTTACATACTTTCACATTAATTTCACTTTAATTTTATTTAACTTTTATTATTTATAGGAGAAAGTAAGTTTGCATTTATGCGATTAAACCAAATAATTTAAATTGTTTTGAAATTAATAGTTTATGTATTGAAACAATAATTAGAACAATAATAAAAATTTTATTTTGTTACTTAAAAAGAATTTGATAAAATTATATATATAAACCATTATAAATTATTTTATAAATATTGATAAAGTAATTAAATGTGATAATTCAGTACAAGTATATAGGAAATTTATAAACATTATTAAATTTATAAACATTATTAAACATCAATAAATTTATGGACATTGTTGAGGACTTCTATCGAACGCTTCTTTAACGCTTCCATAAGTGTTAAAAATATTAAAAGATATTTGATATCATAATTCGATAATTGTATTTAAAGACTTTTAATTAAAATAGTTTTTCTGTTTTTTAATTCTCTATTTAATTTTTATATATATATGTTTGCTTTAAAGCGAAAGCAAGCTAATGATTTATGCGATAACTTGTTTATGGCTGATTGTTTTAAACTAAAATTGATTATTCCCGAAGAAGATTCCAGCTAAACGTGTAGTTCATTCCAAACGTCGACGTTGATCATTCCGTATCTTTTCTTCTTCTAAATCTCGATTCGCTAATAAAATGCAATCTTATGCATCTGTTCTTCATCCAGAACAAGAAATTTCAGTGTGCAAACTGTCTTAGCGCTTTCACTCAAAAACCAAGCTTGACGAAGCATTTGAAGGGCAGGAGCCATATTTTCAGTGCCCATATTGTCAGTTTCGTAGTAAAAAGAAATGGGCGTTTACTGTCACGTGAAGAAGAAACACATGAATTTAAAAGTCTTAGGCCCGATTGCACCAACGTCATTTTGGTTTTAAGCGAGACTTAAATATATGTTTGTCTTTATTTATTTAGAAAGGAAGATAAAGATAGATATATATTTAAGTCTCACTTAAAGCTAAAATAATGTTGGTGCAATCGAGCCTTAGCCCTTGGATATTGGCTAAGAACTCATCCGTATCGTATTGGCTTTATTGGCGAAAAATAAATTTTGTTTTTTTCACTATACGTCTTTCTATATTAAAAACATGTACAAATCTACGTCGTCCTGTTGTGTTACTTTAGAATTATTTACAGCAATTAACGCTTTAATATTTTATTGATTTTTGGCGATTCGATAGTGTAAGAATGCGAGATAATCGAGTTAATACGATGAATCTACAGTGTACCTTTTATGGCCGAAGCAATATAAATTATGATGGTTTACATTGTTACAATTATATTAAATACCGATGTGTTAGAAACAGATCATAAATTGTTAATTAACAAGTTGATGTGGAACAAGTGGAAATTTATAGTAAATTTTTGTATATGGTATACATAAATATTTTTTGGTTCGTACATATATTGGATAAAACCATATGTAAATGCGCTTTTTGTACCGAAAAAGTTAATTATTAAATGACATATAGATTATCATTTTATATGAGTTAAAACTTTAAGCACGCAATTTATACTTAATTATGTGTATTTTCATGCAATGCGATAATTTTATATGTTTATATGTATGTGTGTTATTTTTTTAACATGTTTCCTGTTGTACAAATTGTAAACAAAAGGACTACGCAAAATAATTAATTAAATAGTAGCGATAAATTTTATCATTGTCAGTATTGTTAAATAATAATTATGCGTACTATATAAGATTTGTATATTTAATATTAAATATTATTTATATTTATTTTTACTTGATTATTATATTATTTTACTAAATTTGCAAAATCTAATTTCTATATTAAATATGATGCATGATAAAGAATATCGAATAGAAAATCATTCTTGTGGCAATTTGTTCTTTTATTCCTCTGTATGGCATATTTGCGAGTTTATATTCTATATATAAATAAGTGTTCTCCCTACGTTTATCTATAAGAAATATCATATTTTCCGTAAGAGAAGAAAAGAATTTCTTCGCATGGAAGATAGTTTTTTTTTCGCAATTTGCGTTTTTACATTGACGAATCATGGCATGGTGCTGCCGGTTATGTTTCAGAATATCAAGAGTGGTATTCCTATTGTCCCTGGAACGAAAGGCCGTACCAGTGCTTGAACTGTCCCAACAGTTACTTTAAGAAGGCCCACTTGAAGCGGCACGTGACGAGCGCCTGCAACGGAAAGGAGCCGCGTTACAAGTGTCCTTACTGCACGTACATGTCGCGGTATTCCTGGGACACTTATAAGCACGTCAAGCGCTTACACGAGAATCACGACGTCTTCGCCATCGACATGTTGAATATGAGTAACTGCATCCCCAAGCATCCTGACGCGATATAACTGTAGATTTCGAGAGATCTCCGATCCAGAATTCGCACGGTCCCCGGAATAATCTGTCGTGAAGTTTTTTTTTTTCATCGTTATAGGAGCTTCACATCTAGCGCAATTTCCTCGATCATTATTGACAACACTGGATGTTGAAGATTGTTCTTGTACTACATCTGTTATACGACGGAAAGGATATTAAAGTGATTTTTTTTCTATCACTCGTCGATCATTGCTTTTCTTTGTTGCCCTCGTTCTCTTGTCCAAATGGTTTTTAATCTTTCCTCTGTTTCAGACTTGTTGCGCTACATTTTCGATAGTTTTCCGCTCATAAGATTCTCTACAGTCTCTTCCGAATATATTATAGATAAATCAATTTTCATTGTTCTCGTTATTGCATGCACCACTCGACGTCCAATATATGTTACGCGTTTGTATCCAATCTTGAATTTTTGTTCCAGTCGACCATCTGTCACGTCGCACGAGATCCAAGGCGTTTTACTGTCCGAAGTGTCCGAGCAGTTTTACCACAAAGTGGAATTTTAACAAACACGTGCACCACGATTGCGGCAAGCGACCTAGATTCAAGTGTCCTTACTGCGAGATGCACTCGAAAGAGGTGTCAAACGTATATAAGCACATCAGACAGTTACATCATGGAATGCGCATTTTTCTGATCGACGTCGTCACGAACGTAAGGCGTTACAGGCGAAAGAGACGATCGTCTAATAAATAGCCGACAAACCGGAACGAATTGATACCAATCGCATCTCGAAATTATCCGTAAATTCATCAGCAAAATTGCTGATGATTTGCTATATCGACATGTTTGTAACGAAACAATTTATACAACGAAGAGAGAAGTGTGAGGTGATTAGAAACATATAAATATCGAATATCGAATTTATTTAGTTCTTTATTTTGTTGTTTAGTTTGTATTTTATTATCGATATGTATTTTATTTATTTATTATTGATATGTCGTCTCTTTTTCTGCAATAAATATAATTCAAACAAATTTGTATCGTCGTATGAAATACGTATATGGCTAAGAACGATTATGGTATATGTTCTTATTGTATTTGACGATATAAGAAGTGCGACGATACATGGTATAAAAATTGCAGAATTTAGCGCGATCAATGCTGCAACGAATCTATTCATACTCAATAAGTGCATGTTCTGATTTGCACTCTTCTAAAAATGCATAACGTTGGACATTTTTCATTGGACAGATTTGATGTCACGAAATCTAATCTGTCTTTGGGGATTTTGTGCCTTTCTTTGGGTGAGAGAAACAAATTATAAAATTATTTTTAAAAAGATTCACTCTGCACCTAAAAAAGTGATTCCTCTGTGGGAAAATATAAAACATGTATAAATGAAGATCCAACTTTGATTGTGCATAAGGAGTATAACGAACTAATTGTAAGATAGCCCCTTGATTTCTTTCTTCAACCGAAACTTACTTTTGGTACCGATTTTAATTGTACTAATCTATCTGCAAGATATGCGTTCGCTTTCGTAACAAATGCTCGACAGATATACGAGCGACACATCGTTCGCAATCGATTAATAAAGCCGAGCTGTCGAAATCGATGCATCCCTTGAGCTTTTTGTGTTTCGTGACCTTTGTTTGTTCCCTTTCGATCTATCCTGGTATATTTCGTCGTACGAGCGCTGTCTTTTCACCGTGATTTTCCGCTTCTGCTTTCAGATTCGAGGTTTATGTCATCGACTTCTCATGCATCTCTTCATCAAGCTCAGGGACAGCCGTCATTAAATTCCAGACGACGACAGAAATACTCATCGAGAAATTCAGATAATAGCAATACAAGGTGAGTTGAAAAAACTCACTTACTGATTTATTTATATACTTATTTATTCTCCACAATATTATCGATCATTGACTCTCAAAACAATTTACATATTATAAAACTTGTTACTAAATCTCAGTTACAATTAGAATTAAATTTTTTCTCCTTTTACATTATATAATTTTATGTTTTACGGACATTTAATAATAATAGAATTAATTATAATATATTACGAATTGTTAATAAACTTGTTTTCTAATGTGAATATATTCTCCTTAATAGTGAACATTAGAATTAAATGGGATAATAAATTTTCTGTTAGATACGCTTGCCCGAAGTGCCAGAGGAGCTATCGTCACGTGCATCATATGTTGCGCCATTATAGGTTCGAATGCGGTAGTCCGCCGAGATTTCAGTGTCCTTATTGCGGCATGAAGAGCAAGCAATCCAACAACGTTTATAAGCACATACGCGTTAAACATCCCGGATCGAAGCTTGAAATTGTTAGACTCCATTACGAGCAAGAATAAATCGTAATATAATGCTTCTTCGCATTATATCTCTCTCTCATGACGCTTTAAATTAAAGAAGAAATAAAAAACGAATGACTTTGAATCGAAAGATTTACATCTGTGTTTATTTTGAATAAAAAGACTTAAATAAAACTTATCGAATGTAATTAATTCCCAATCTCCTTTGATTAAAATATCTATACTTTTCTACTTTTAATTTTATTTCGAAGACTACAAATTATTTTGTTAATAACATGCATTGTTTTTTTTTTACAGAGTAGGATATTTTTAGATCAATTGGACAGTAACTTGCAGAAAGATCGCACTTTGTATCGTGAGTTTTGAAGCAGTGTTAAGCTAACACTCCATTCTTGCAGAGCGTTCCATCTGATTCTTCATCTTATTGTTCGATATGTCGATTGATCAATTATCGCGCAAATCTATTCGTGCACAGCTTAAAGATGCCTCTAACTGCTTTATTTGTTCATTCCTTACTAAACAAAGCTAGCCACTTCCTTTACTCACGCACGTGAGAATGAAAATCAGATAATCTCTCAGATTATTATCCTTCGTAATATCCTTTTTTTACTGACACGAGCCTATTCACATAATGGTTTGTCGTATCGAGTTGAATCAGCTCTTCAAATACACATTGGTACAAACAAAATATTTTTCAATTTTATTTGAATTTTCCAAATTCTCGAAACTTTAGAAAATAGTTTTCTCGTACGAATGCGTTGCGTGTTGTTGCTTCAAAGTGCTTGAGAAAAAGAGAGAGAGAGAGAGAGAGAGAGGGAGAGAGAGAAATCGCGAGTCGCTTATCCCGTGATTTATCCCTCGCGAAGGGACCAAGTCCGAGCGAGCTAACCGCGCATTTCCGTGTTTTTTTCAGCTTTTCTGCAAATGTTACCGCTGCCATGGCCCGACGGGACCTATCCGGGTGGCAGGAGCTCTAGGAAAACGAGGACCCGCTTCCCGTGTCCGCGCTGCCGTAAGAGCTACACCACGAAGAGCGCCGTGACGGCTCACTTTAAGTACGACTGCGGCAAACCGCCGCGCTTCGAGTGCCCGTACTGCGGCAAGCTTAGCAAGAAGAAGTTCAATGTACAGGATCACATTAGGCACAAGCACCCGTCGAAGCCGGTCATCTGCAACACGCTCTTCTAGGACAAGTCGCGCGGCCGACTACGGCGCGCGCAAACGAAAACTTCCACGCGAGCGTTGTTTTAACTGCCTGTGATCCGTCGCCCTGCGTTTTCCTCCCCGAGAGAGACTAGCAAAGAATATCCTTTCTTCTTCTCTAGATTTTTGTTCCTGCAGTTGCGTGCGTTCCTGACGGAATGCCGCTCCTTTTGTACCTGTGTTTTGTGCAATCGTTGAATATTTTATACATATGTATGTATTATTATATATATTATGTAATAATTATATTATATATATATATATATATATATATAATATATACATGTGATGTGTATATTATATAATTATTTTTATTCAAGACGATTTGAATATTGCGTCGAAGAAAACGCTTGTATTCTCTGAATGTTGAGACAGAGATATTTGAAGAAATTGATTTCTAGATTCTTTCTTCTTCATCATCTCGAATTGTGTAGCTTCTTGTTCCTTTGTTCAGCTAATTTTGCAAAACGTTGTATATGTATGTGACTGAACATTATACTCTGTACATAAATTTATTTAATGCGGTACTTATACAGTTAATATACTTGATTTTCTTTTGTGTGCTTCGAGTTGCGCATGAGATACTTTGTTCAAGTTCAAACCACGTTTTGAAAGCACAAAGTGAATTTTATTAGTGAAGACGACAAACTTTTTTTTCCAGAGATGTCGAACTTTAATTGACACGGTCGCCGATCTTTTAAACGGTGGCGAGATTTATAGAAAGAAATTATATTGAATAGTCACACGACATTCGAGGTGTATTTTTTTCATCTGCGATAGGATGGAATTATATCGACGACATGCCTTACCTGAGAACGTACTTAATCATGTAAAGCTATGGAACGTACGTTTGTTTTCAAGTTTGAATAAAAGCATTTTACCAGAGAAGCGATTTGCTCTTCAGAAAATCACGTTTATGTGACTTAAATCTGCGCAATTTTTTATCTCTCTTTTTACACTTTTCTTTCTTGTTCACTTTTACTCTCTCTCTCTCTCTCTCTCTCTCTTTCTCTCTCTCTCTTTTTTTCTATCTATCTCTCACTTGTTTCTTATTGCGAATATCCCTTCTGCATGGAATTCCGACGCATTTAGTCTCGAACAGAAGAACACGTTCCCGTGACACGTCCCGAACATACGACGATGTTGACCGTAGCACAATCTTTTGTAGGTGGACTAGTCGAGTTTCACCTCATGCGTCGGAAGAAGCACGTGAGGAAGCGGGACATACAGTACAACTCGGACACGGGCAAGTATCATTGTCCCAATTGCAACAACGGCTACGGAAGACGGGACACCATGCTCGGCCACTACAGATACGAATGCGGCAAGGCGCCTAGGTACAAGTGTCCGTATTGCCATCTCTGCAGCAAGAAGACCTCCAACATTTATCAACACGTCAGGTGTATGCACCCGAAGGAACAGGTGACTCTCGTAAAGCTCTATTGAGTTCGCGCGAAGAAACTCGCTGGGGGAGCGAAGGGGATTGAAGTTTTCGGAGCTACTTGTCGAGCGGGATTGCTTGTATCGTCTCAGGGAAGTTTTATTTCGCCTGGTATCGTAACCAGTTTGCATTCGTGCGGCCTCTGCATGACTTTGGCGTGGAAATTTCGTTTTTTCGAGTGCAACTCTCGACGATCAACAAGAGAGAATTACGTGCGCACTTGTATCTTGTACAAATGTTGAGCTTACGGCGTATTAAGAGACTGAATTTCTCCAGATTTATCAAAATCGACTTTAATCACGTTGAAAAGATAGATTTATTGTATCATTGTACATATTTTATCCGCAATTTGTTCTGCCTCAGTAATTATTTAGTATTATGTTTTGAGAGAGAGAGAATCTTCTCTAAAGTATAACATAATGCAATTACATGTTTTTGCAATTTCATTCTCGAGTTAAATTTTACAAGTCCTAATTGATTCAAGACTGCACTGTATTTAGCGTTTACAAGTCGAATGTAAAGAAATAAAGAATATGAAAGAAAGAATCTCTTGTACCTTTCTCATTATTCAGATAATAACTTTTAACACGATAATACTGCGTATAATGTATAGCAATGGATTTTCATTAAAAATGCGATCTGGAGACTTGATCGTGCTTATTTTTCTGGCATATATTGTAACGAACTTTAGGTAAATTCGCGAAAGTTGCATCACAACTAATCCGAGAAAGAGAAATAAGTACTGTAAAACATAATTGACTACGAATATGTTTTTTTTACAGATTTCTTTCTAGACTCTAGACAATCTTCAGGTGCAAAGTTTCCAAAAATCTGAATGAATGAATATGATTACAATGATGAAGAAAGTAGGAGCGTTATAAATAAATATCAACAAGTATGTTAGATAAGGATATACTCGTCCTCTAAGACTTTAGAACAGCTTTACTGTTATAAATTATCAAAAAGTATTATGGAGAGAGAGAAAGAGAGAGAGAGTGAGAGATTAAGCTATCGAAAGAATGCAATTTACTTGCGTCAACCAGCATAAATCTCGTGTTACGTTTTATGTCACAATACATGTTCAAATATATGAATGATTTTTACGAAGGGGATTATTCCTTGTTTCCTCCTGCGTAGACCGCTTTGCGATTGTAGTCGCGTATGAACGTGTTAACGATGATTAATGCGAACGATTATTAACGCGAGACGATATCGGTTTCAGAATTAAGGGGCAACGAGCGGACCGAGGGAGATCAACCCCGGATGTTGTGGCGACGATCGCAGCAGCTACTAAAGACGAAGGAGAATACGAATAATTCGCACGCCTTGAGGTATCAGTGCCCCAAGTGCGACAAGTCCTTCTCGCAGAGCTACTCGATGTATCGGCATTATAGATACGAGTGCGATGATTCGTTGCCGCGTTATCAATGTCCCTATTGTGGCAACGTCAGCAAGTGGACCCACGCGATCTACAATCATATCAGGAAGATCCATCGTGGACGGGAGGTCATGCTGAATAAGCTCTACTAGTCAGGTCGAACGCGTAGTTCACGTGGGGAAACGCTCGTATATCGATATGTACGATATTAAGACACGCTCGTCGTCTTCGTCTCACAATAAATAAAAGCGAAAACCGTGCGTTTTACTTGCGAAGAAGGAGATCTTTTCGTCTTTAGACGGCATTTTGCTCCTTGGAGTTCTATCCAAGGTCGATCGAGGGAGGTTGATCGTACGTGCCTCTTTAAATCGAGATACATGCATGAAGATTGCGGCGATCGAATTAATGTATCAATTAATTCGAGAGAGTACGAATATTTTGTAAAAATAAAAAACTCATTATTACGACTCATTATTCATGAGTTCGATGTGCTATTTAAAATCTGATTGTTTCGATTTTGATGAGGCCCAGGCCAAAGGTAATCTTCGATCAAAGCAAAACTTCGAAATTCCTCTGCGCACATTTCCATTTTCCATTTTCCATTTCCTCGTTGAATTCTTTTCGAATTTTCTTCTGCTGTTAAGAGATCGGTTGCGCATCATTTCTCTAATATACGATTTTCGTCTCTATTTGTGCTTGCAGACTTCAGACCGATCGTCTTGGAGAAGTATCACGGCGCGGTGCGAAATTCCCGGCACGCGCTCAGACTTCAGACTTCCTTGAACCGACGCGGTTTTCCTTGTCCCAGGTGTGCACGCACTTTCCGCACTTCCGGCGGCATGAGTCGACATTATCGGCTGGAGTGTGTCGACATGCCACGCTTCAAGTGTCCGCACTGCGACATGCGTAGCAAGTATACGCAGGCTGTGTACAGACACATCCGGGTGAAGCATCACAACATGGAGCTTCGATTTGTAAAATTGTACTAAACGGAGACTGACCTAATTTATAAAATTTATTAACGAAATCAAGAAAGTCGGATTTATCCTTCCTGTTGCGAGAGAGCTTTTTTTCCTTCCTTATATGTATATATACAAATAAGGATATATATATATGTATTATATCTCGCTAGATAGTTATTAAATTTTCTTGAAATTAATTTATTCATGAAATTAATCAAATGAGAAATGTATTTTATATTTGGCAGTTTTTAATCACAAAATTTTTTCTCGTAGTTATCTGTGACTTTTTTTATCGGAAGAATCCGAGTATTTTTTTTTATTCTTATTAAGAAAAATGAGCCGTAGAAAATACGCGATTGACAAGAGTTGAGATTTATGATAAAACTGAGAAAACACCGCGTTGCGTTGCAGAGGACAGTTACTATATTTAATTTATGTACAGTATCCCTGTACAGTTACTATATTTAATTTATGACAATTAAAAAAATGCATAAAAAAATATATAAAGGAAAGTAATTGTTATTATAAATCAGATTAACAGATTAGCATATTTGTTGCATAGTTGATAGATCCAGTTTCGCAAAGTAATAGATTATGTTGTAATGTAAAGTGAATATATAAATGAATATTTATAACAGCACGTTGAGAAATTATGTGTTTTTAAATTTGGTAATATGTAAGCTCTCTATATCACATATTTATTTTTTTCATTTTTTTGTTACGATTTATTGGAAACTAATGGCTTTATATTTTGTACAAATGTATATTGTAATTTTGTTTGAAACGCACAATATGTTTATTTAATATTTTCTTTACGAATGCTAAAGTTTCTGGTAAATTATGAACAGGATTGTTATCATATAACATTTGAGCAGTTATAGATGAATTAAATTTTTCAATGATTTGCCGTTTATATCGAAAGATTAAAACTAAAAAATATCTTTTTCTTCTTTATCATTTCTATGTTTTTTTTAAAATGACGCTGATTTCTTTATATTTTTTTCAAGTCAATGTAAAAAAACACATAAAATAACGCATATAAGTTATGTTATTTTAAATATTTGAATTAAGTTCTTTTTGACTGAAATTTTATTGATATTCCATGCTCCTGTTGTACAATAATAGTATAATTCTGGTCTTTCTTAATATGCCAGGAAATTGTTGTATGTGCTAACTTGTGTGTTCAATTTAATGTATCCTACTTGGAAAGCTCCGAAAACTGTCATTCTGACATTCTTGAATTCTTGTACTTTATTCTTCATTTATTCCATATTTACGCAACGAAATTAATTTGACTGAAAGATGAAAAAAATTAAATCGTTTTTAATTATCAGTCGATGTGCGGAATGTGCAAGTTGCGTTACACATATATATACTATGATGATTCGATACGATAATCAACTGTCCGTATAAATATCCACATGCTATTGATGCATCTTGCGACGAAATCGAAATATTAAAAATAAGAAAATCATGCATATAAATGCGCGTATTACGATAATACGACTCTGAATATTCACGCGCAAATAATTCACGAGAATATATCTTTGCCAACAATACAATAGAATTACATCGAGTAAACAGTCAAATTAAAAAAATTATTGAGAATACATTTTGTCAAAGCAAATTTTTAAATTTTTGTATCTGGGACTGTATAATAGAAACTCTTGTTAAAGTTTCTTTTTTAAGTTCTTTTCTTTAAAAAGTGACTTTACTTTAGTTGTTCCAAATAATCGAGATTTAAAAATCTCGATTCTGTTATTTTCAGAACCAAGCTTTTTAATTCTTTATTATGTATTCTCTATTCTTTTTTTTAATCTATTTCTTTTTTTAGTCTACATTTTATATACGTAAAATTGTATTTAAACAAGTCTATTTTTTATATTATATTTCGTGAAATGTGTGCGTAATTTAGTACATAATAATTGCATATATTATAAAATAATATATGCATAATATATGCATTAATAATACATGCAATTTTCGTATCTTTTATAATATTATTATAAATAATATAATATAATAAAATTAATATGTTAAATTAATTGAGTTTCCGTTACGCCGCGTTACATGAAAAAGAAAAATAGAAAATGAAAATATTGCGACCAAAGATAAAACTTAGAAATAAATGCAAAGATTGTTGACTAGTATATGTACGTCATAATAACATTTTATATCAATATGTATAAATATATAAATATAAATATAAGGATAAATGTACATATATGTATTCGAATGTTTTGTAATTAACGAATCGTTAGTTAAGTGATGATAAAAGTTGTTTAGTTAACCAATTGTTTGAGATTTGTTTGTATTTTTTATAAGCACTACATATTATAAAGCGCATGATGTTTTTTATGTTGCATTTTTATAGCTAATACCTTATCCATAATTATTGAATGCATTATTTCATCTAATTAAGATTGAACCGATCGAAATAAATCGTCACAGGACAGTAACATAAATTGAAGATAATCGCACATTTAGTGACATTTTCTGATAAATTGAAATGTCGGCGAATCTTCGAATTGCTTCAATTTGAAATCATGTGTGAATCTTCATAAAACGATATCATTTTTTTTTCGCTCCTCGAGATACACCGACGGTTCGAGCTAGATTTGCTTTTTGTGTTTTTGCTTGACATCTCGCAAATTATTTATATACTTCTGAAGAGCGCCTTTTGTGTGTAAACGATGATAAATTTCCAGATCAGGAATATGGGTTTGGGCCAAATCGGGATTTATTTTGAATCACATGTGTACTATTAAAATAGGCGTTGATTTATGAGAGCGTTATAAGCTTGAACAGAGGTGCTCGCTCAATCCTTCTGATTCTGTAACAATTCTTCCAGGTAGATCCATGCTCTACAGCGACGGCTGGTCCGACTGTGCACGTTATTCCGGTTCGACCATTTCCCATAGTTTTCCGCCGAAGAATTGTATGGTGCGACGTCACCAACCCCACGGCGATCATCGCGAGACTCGCTATTTCCGATGTCTCTACTGCGACTACCAGTCTAAGTACAGCTCGAACGTATACAAGCACGTGCGAAGAATTCATAAAGACATGCCCTTCTTCAAGCCAAAATCGGAGTAGAAACGGGAGGGGTATGACTGATGATGTTGATAGTGAAGAATTTTTTTGTTTTACGAGGGAAACATTTTTTCCTCTTCTCGCCTTGAACGAGTTTGTAAATGATTTTTATTTTTGCTTCAACGCCGAAATATCAGACATGTATGTACACGCATTTCAAAAGAAATATGCAAGACCTCATCTTGTTGCGGATTTGAAATTTTTCCCAATTGATTTAGATATATTTGGAGGTCTTAATTATAGATTAAATGTATTATCATATTAATATGAGACTATTGACCCGAGGATTAGCGAGTTAGACTAGTTTACTAACTAGTCTAACTAGTTAATTGATTTAATCAATTAATAAGCTTGATAATTTAGAAATAATATTATCTCTTTAAAAAAATAATTTTCTTGAAATTAAAAAAATTTTTTTAACATGTTTTATATTATTGCGTATATTTGACTACTCGTATTTTTATCAACTCTATATTATATGTTATGTTTTTGTAATTTATTTATTTATTTTTACTTATAAGCTCAGGCTCAGGTTGATATCTTTCTCTATTGAAGAGAACCTTATTTAAAGAACTTTTCTAAAAATATAAAAATTATAATATATAGGTACCTCTTTTAAAATATCGTACATATGCGAATTTGTATCATCTATTTGCGATTTTATTTTCTTTGACTAAATGCCGCAAAGATGCTATTATAGAAATTAGTTATTTTCTTTTGCTTGATTGTACGTAATTATAATTATTTTTTCTGCACTTAAGATGATTTTTATTTGTTATAGGAACTACAAACTACACATACATACACACAAAATTAATAATTACAAATTTCTGGTTTGTGTGTACGTTTTTGATAAAATTTGCATTACGAAATACGACGCTGTGAATTTGTAATTACATTTTCGTAGCAATTAAAGTTGTTGTTTGAATAATAAAAGTTGTTGTTTATATATTAAGAAATACAGATGTTACCCTTTCGCATTCCCTATTGATTTTCTTTAAAAAAGTATTTAGAGATGATAATTTTATGCGATTGGAAATTTTACACTTTTCTTTTTCAGGTTTGATGGTTGGATCGATTCGTGCAAAATCGTCAAAGAACTATATAGATATATAATATATATTTATTATCTCCTTTTTATATTTATTATATTCTTATTTTATTAATAACACAAATAATTTTTCTAAAAAATAAAACTTAAAATTAAAAATGCTAACAAAAATTATTATTTTTTTTTGTTTTTATATTTTATATTCTTAATTAATTTGAGTTTATTTAAGAAAGCTTTTAAGATTTGATCGCGGGTTTAGGTTTTTAGATAATTGTGTTAATTATGATAATCATCTATGTAGTAAGAAGATTTGTTTTATTTATTTTATTTGCTTTTTCTTATTATGCAATATAAAAAAAATTGTGTCTTATTTCAATATATCTCTTATTTAAATATGTATCTTTTCTTATATAAGGATTGCGTTAATTATGTGAAACTCTTTATATTAAGATCATTATTATTCAATACTTTGGCAAGTACGACAAGATTCTTGTTTAGTCTCATAAAATAGAAACAAAAGGACAGAACAAAAATTTTGTAATAAATGCATCTAAATATATATCGTTAAATATGACACAATTTGATATCATATTGCAGCATGTAAGTATTAATGACGAAAAGCTATATAGGCTTATTTCTTGAATCTGAGATCGATTTTCTCTCTTGAGATCTCGCCTCAGTTATTCGACACGTCGATATATTTTGTAGAAATGTTTTTACTGATCTCGATCTCGATCTGTTTTTTGTTTTTCAGTGCTCCGTCGTGCTAGAGATCGTCGGATCGCGGAGAACACTGAACGCAGCCAGAGATATTCCTGTCCGAGATGCTACAGCTCGTTCAGTAAAAAGGGCAACATGCTGACACATTTCAGACACGAGTGTGGAAAGGAACCGAGATTCCAATGTCCCTATTGCGGAAAGAAGGACAGGAAGTCTTCCAATACCTACAGACACATTCGGCTGTATCACAAGGGCAGCAGCATTCAAGCGTATCGATTGTACTGAGCCAGGAAGAGTACTTTAACGACCAAGTTGATGTCAATCAACTAAGTTGTCAGCCTCGATCATCCCTATTTCGCGAGCTTCACCTTACTTCGGCGGATCGGCAGATGAAATAGCTACGCTACACTGAAGAATCTGTATAGCGGAAAGCCTGTTTCCGTCACACCTTTGTTTATCTTCCGGCGGATATAAAATTTCTGGTGGTCATAGGCAATCAGTCACGATAATAAGATCTCTAACATTGCGATTTTATCTTCTTTCTACCTCAGGGCACTTCTCCTCGTTTTACCCAGCCATCTGGTGAGATTTGCAGAATTCATCCTCGTTCTATTTCGTCCTTGTTCTATTTCCACCTTGTCACTTCGTCCTCGCGCCTGTAAAAGCATTCGCGACATCGTGGGTCTCTTCGCCCTCGCGACCTTCGTTCGCTCGTCTCTCTTTTATCGTCTCTCCCGTTATGTTCTTTTCCGTTCTGGCCGAGTTACATCGCGCACATTCCGTGTTCGCGATCCCGATTAACCGTGGCTCCCCCTCTTCCTGTTTGTAGGACGATTCCTGCAGCCCTACGACGCCGGTATACTGGACATCCTGCGGGCAAACTACGGCAGTAGCCAGAACGAGGTCAAGCACGAAAACGGGCCCTTCTGGCAATCCGGCAAAATGGCATACCACTGTCCCAGGTGTAACGCTGGTTACACGTACAAGAAGACGTTGAAGACCCACATGAAGTACGACTGCGGGAAAGAGCCGAGATTTAAGTGCCCTTACTGCAGTAAAAGGGACAAGTGCTCGTCAAACATTTACAAACATATTAGAATGCGGCACGACGGAAAACCAGTATACGTTGATAGATTAGAATTGTCTCGTTCGTCTACCTCCTCCTTACGTGATTCGCCGTCTGCCATCGGGCAGTCGTCTTAATTTATGTGAAGAGACTAAATGAGTGAAGAGGTTTTTGCCAATAACGGTTTTAAAACTAAGATGAAAATAAGAGATTTTAATTCTTAATTATTTTACATTCATCTTATTTTCATCTTTTTTTTTTTAATTCCTTTATACTGTTTACGCAACTTCCATTTTCATTCTTCAGATCGTATTAATTTATCTTTAATGAATCTTGTAATCTTTTTAAGTCTGAATGAAGAAGTATGAATATTAATATATAGATTATTGATATTCACCCTTCCGTTTATTAATATAGGACGTGTAATTGAATAGAAGAGTGGAGCGTTTCTCAATAAATTTGAAGGATGCATATTGTATCTACAAGATTTTATAGATTTTTACAGATTTAGATTACAATTTACAAAAAGATTAATTTAATTTTTTTTTTTTCGTTTTTTATTTACTTTTTTTTTGACAAATTTGAATTTTTTTTCATTATTATTGAGTTTAATGCTCGTGAAGAGAATCAAAGTAACATATAGAAAGAAAAGTTTTTCTCACCCGCTTTAATTTCTTATCCGCGTGAAAAGAATCTACAATGCCCACTTCGTCGAAATGTTTATAAATGCGATTAAATATCTGCAAGACAAAGAGATAAATGTGTATTGTGTAAATTTGTATGAAAATACATTTCTATCCTTTCCTCAATTGCTAGTTCCTATGTCAGAAAAAATTGCGACAAGAAGAATTGAAGGACACGTTTTCGAAGAGCTTTACATATGCTTTCAATAAAGTCGTGTCTTTTTTCGATGATGTACAGACGGTATAACATGTCTAGAAATATATTTCCAGTATATATGCCTGTGTATATATATATATATATTTGAAAAAAAGAGATATATGTAGATCGCTCTTATGGAAACAAGCTCTTCAGTATATTATTTGCAGTATGTACAGTCGACAATCTGATCTGTTAACGATGCTTGTATGTATCGTTTACCTCAATAAAACAAAGAAAGGAGTAGAAGAGGGTAACTTAACGTAAGAATTAGCTGCGCGACAATGTTGTATGATAAAACACGTTTGTGTATCTGCATAAAACAGTGCATATTCCATCCTCGCATAATTATGTAATTAATTTTTTTTAGATATTGTTATATAAATTCTCTCCGAGGAAAAAGTAATCCGTGATCTATTAAAAACGGCTTCAATAATTATGTCATTCTTATACGAGACATCAGAATGATTGTTTCTTACAAAATAGAGATAGAGTGTTTCATTTCTCATGATACAAGTCTGTGCGGATATGTTTCGTTCTTACGAACGTGTAACTGACAATTATTTGTATATATAGCGAATAAAATTTGTATTGCGCACGTCAGTGTGTTACCTTAAAACAACACGAACGGAAATAAAGATAAGTAATCGCGATAATTCAATGTCCTTCAAGATGCACTCACGTACCGATGTTGTGAAATGCGTGTGTCTATATATCGTGTATATCCGATGTATTAATTTTTATTATTTTTTTTTAAATAATCAAACAAGACTTAAGACTCATCGGAGCGTACTGAGCGATGTCGATATCGGATTATCTCGCGCGAAATTAAAATAATGCGGTATAATAAAATTTTGAATTTTTTTTGTATACTTGAATGCAATATATACACGAAAGAGATACATAGGACTACATCGGAATCGTATCGCTCGGCTGCATTACGATGTGGTTCAGTCTCAGAGAGAAAGGATTGCAACTGGGGGTGATTGTTCTTTGACACTAATGTCTTGGCTTGCTTTCAGATATACAGCTGCCGGAGTGGCGCAACTTAAGAACAAACAGCTACATCTGCACGAAATGCAACGCGGGCTTTCGAAGGATGTGGGACTTGCTTAGGCACAAATGCGGCCAGACACGATACGCGTGTCCCTACTGCCACAAAAAGGATAATTCATCTTCGAACGTTTACAGACACATTAGACGATGGCATCCGAACCATCCGGTCGGTGTAAATAAATTGTTTTAAACGATTCCGCAACACGATATCGTATCTCGTACTGTGCACGGACGATTAAAAAAAAAGGACATATTCTTTAATTAATATAAATATATCTCGGATTATTCATCGTATGTAGAGAATAAAACTTTAGAAATTTGGACGCAACTTGTAATAATAATTTTTTTATGCAATAGTCCATCTCCCGTAAACCTGATATAGAACCTAAACATCCCGAAAGTTTTTTAAATTTTATTTAATACGTTTGCTAATCTAAAATTCTCCAATATTTCTTACAGATATTTTAATTTTTCATTTAATAATATTTTTGTTTTATATGTCGGTAAATAATTCGTTTATCTTTTCATTATCATAATTTGCCAAGATCGTAAGAGAGATGATATTGTATAATTATTAAAATTTGATTCAGTTTCCGTGCTACTTTTTTCTTCGATTAAACTTGCAGTTTTGTTGACAAGTGCACCGTTTGTTTCGTAAGAATTTAATTTTCAAAGTTTTAATTTTATTTCAAACCGATTGTGTCATGTGTTTTGGCTTTTTCAGATTGCTCAGCATTGACGTTCTAAAATGAAGATTACCTATTTAGAAAAAATAATGAGGCATTTCCACTATCTTTGAGTTTTATAGTTACTCTTATATATTGCGTCATATATTACACTTCTTGTTCGCTCAGGCATTCACAAGCATGTAAGATATTCATCATTACATTGGGGGTATAATAACAGTACAATGTTAATACGATGAGAAATCATACGATGGGAATTATTATATGGAAATTATTGCGCACGACATTCACGTTAAACACGATTATTCTGAGTTTTATTGCCTAACTCCACACGAAGCTCGCATGCAATGTTATATCGTAGATATAAAAAGTAGACGGTCGACTCTAATATTACCACATTATGATTTTGCGCGATTATACATATAATTCGAGCTTCGAATTTTGGTGTGAAATAAATCGTATGGCTTCGTACATCTATGTTATTTTCCAATCACGGTGACTTTACCGGTGATTTGTCTTCTGTCGCATTCGTTTGTCTGCGAATATATAACGATATAAGGAAAGAGAACAATCCATGTGTATACCCTTTCTATGATCTGTAGATAAGAATTTTCACATCTCTCCGTTACGAAGGAGACACGTATTCTTTGCTTTCGGTTATAAATTGGCATCGATCGTTCTCATTCCGAAGCTACTGATACATCCACCTTGGATCCAAGAGATCCTCAAAGAACGCGAGATCGCGTTTATTGCGTTATGTTGTTAATCATTATCCGACATCTCTCGACGACACGGATCGGTGCGCGCTCATGAGCGAGGATGAGAGAGCTTAATCGCGTCCCGCCGCTCTAACTTGGCTCTTGGAATTTTTCAGGTGCTCGCCAGAACGCCGCCAGGAGACGGCGCAAAGTGTACTCCATGAACAAGAGTCACTACTGTCCGCGCTGCAGCCGCGGCTTCACCCTGAAGAAGAACATGACGCGGCACCTACGCCACGAGTGCGGCATGGCGCCCAAGTACCAGTGTCCCTATTGCGACAAGACCTCCAAGTTTTCGCAGAACATTTACGTGCACATCCGAAAGTACCATCCCGGTCAGGCATTGTGCTTCAGGCGCTTGTATTGAATAATCAATTTGAAGCGTTCTCGAGCGCACACAACACACACGCATACATATACAGAGTTCGAACGTGTCGCCGCTCGTGTCATCATCTCGCTTATTCTCTTCGCTTCAGTTTCATTTTGCGCGCTCTGTCAATACTCAGGAAATAACAGAGAAAGTGACACACTCGTTCCTGTGAAGGAAAGCTCAATAAAATACCTGCCAGTCGAGTTACCGTAGCGTGTGTCCTTTGACCCACCCACGATTTCCACGACGGAGTAGCTCGAGGGAACTGCTTCTCTTCGTGGTAGGTGAAGCTCAAGTATATCGTGGCGAATGAAAGGGGGATATGCTGCGGCCCGGATCGATGAATCCTCGAATCCGTCGCGCGTTTCGTCTTTCTATTCTAACCGTAATGGTCGTTTCGATTTCAGGTGTCACCGGCGAGTATCGCGCACTCCGGCACAAGCGGTTCGTCTGCCTGCGCTGCGGCAGACGATACGTCAACGGCAAGGACCTGAAGAGGCACGAGAAGTACGAGTGCGGCAAATCGCCGCGCTTCAAGTGTCCCTATTGCAGCCAGCGGGCCAAGTATCGCTCCATCATTTACAATCACGTCCGCGCGAGACACCCCAGGATGTACGTGACGACGATGGACCTCGGCAGTGACGCGTATCCGGCGTAAATCAGAATTGTTCCCAGAAGAAATCGCGGAATTTACTATAATATTGATTTCTTTTTTCGCGCAAAATGTTGAGTCGAATAGATTTCTGTCAGGGATATGTGGATTCTTTATTGTTCTGTGTACCGAAAGAATGAGAGAAAGAGATATATATATATATATTTATGAATTAATTTTTATATAATATATTTTTTGTTCCGCTGTTTGTCTTTGAACGAGAAATGATATGGACGCCCCGGATGAGCAGCGACGATGTTTAATTCGTTGCAGCCGCAACTTCTTCGTGCCTACAGTTGTATCGATAAGACTCAACGATGTGAATGTGATCTAAGATTTAACACGTTAGAAACAAACTATGATATGTTACTCTCGTACGAGAACGCGCTAGTCTTCTTCCATCATTTCTTATACCTTATAAGAGAATGAAAAAAAAAAAATAATAATAAATGTAAAGTTCCCGCTCGTATTCCTCTACTATATTAATCATTTTCGTCTCACTACGAGACAGTAAGCCTATACTATCTCTTCTTACCCTCGAAGTTTGTCTTCTCCTCATCACTAATCCACCTTAAATTCTGAGATCCCGATACATGTACAAACATCCCCTGTTTCGTCCGTTATTTTTCAGGGTAAGAGTTGCCACGGACAAGACGCGGTGAGCTGTCGCTCCAATCGAAAAAAAAGCACGAAAGAGAAAGAACGTGTTTGAAAGCTTAATTAAAGCTCTTAAGTGTTATCGTTCAGTCCCCCCCTCGCGGTGAACCGCCGACTGACGAACAAACCTGTGCTTTACAGCTCTCTACAGTCGCTCCTGCTACGGCGCCGTCATTTCCGTCATCGGGCGTCGACGCCGATTGGGCCGCATCGGGCCGACCATGACGGCGAACACCTCGTCACCGGGCACCTACGAATGTCCCAAGTGTCGAAAGATCTACAAGTGGTACCGCGGGCTGCACAGGCACCTCGAGTACGAGTGCGGCAAGGCGCCAAGGTTCAGGTGCCCGCATTGCGTCTACACCGGCAAGCACCGGTCGCACGTCTACTCGCACATCAAGAGTAATCACCACAACCGGCCCGTCTACGCGATCGACACTATGCAGGAATGAGGAATTTTCGATCAAGTCCTTTCAGCGTTTATCCCTGGGTGAAACATCGACGATCTGTAAATTCGTAAATTCGATCGATGTTCAACGCGTAAGACGAGTAGAATTTTTGATAAAAAGCGCGCGCGTGAGTTTTATAGCGATGAAATTACGTGGGGATCCTTTTAAGTCGGCGTAAATGTTTGAAGATTCCTAAGATGACAAGAATTTTTTGACACTTTCGAGTTTAGATATTTTTAGTCGGTTTAAATAATGTTCGTGACATTCGCCTGTGCGCAAGCGAAACGAGTGGTGATGATTAATTTTTGAAGGCAAATCGATTGTTTGTTGTATTTTGTTGATGATTTTGTTATATATTATCTGCTTTTATGTGTTTATTTGCGATGAGAGATTAGCTGGAAAATTGATATTGTTTTCACTCTATGATTTTATTATGTATTATATATATGTAGATACATATAATATATAGATATATTATATATATATATATATATATATATATATATATATATATATATAATACATCTCTTGCCTATATATATGTATATATACATTTGTTACCTTTTTAATTAATTTATATATCAATTTATACGAATTATTTATTGCATTTAATTGCTACAAAGTCTTCTTTTGATGCTTATCATAAGCTGTCAATAACGCCAAAAAAAGCATGTACCTAAACTTGTAACTATCTCTCTTCGGGATACACCGAAGTCATATATTGTAATTAATTCATTCTGTTGCTAATAAACAAAATAATTTAATACTGTAATCAACGAATATCGATGTATATAGCTCTGAATGATGCATCGTTCGAGAGAAAATTCAGATTTTTATCAGACTCGCAATGCATTGTCTATAAAAGAATATAATACAGGTATTTCCATCTACAGAAGTAACTCTATCCTATGTCCAAATGTTTCCTCCACTTTTGGACTTGCCTCTTTATGTTCTTATCTTCTATCTTTACTGCCATATTGCGTATACCTTGATCAATGTTGTTTGCATCAATCGTCATCGCGATGATCCCGACAGTCACGTTAATTTTCAATATATAGATGATTCCTTGATAATAGCGCAGCAAGACATCTTCGAGGATAATCGAGCGATAATAACGCTCTTTCACGAGTCAAGTGTCGCGAAGCTCGTTCCGCTGTCCTGGTGACCGACGAGTCCTCGAGGGTGAAGGTGACGAGAACGAGGAACACGTTGATTCACGTTCATTGACTAACCAGTTGCGAACTTTCTTCTTCCAGATCCATTCATGAGGTGGTCGATGCGACATCGTGCCATCAACTACGACGAGAAGACCATGTCCTATCGCCACCCGTGTCCGAAGTGTCATCGCAGCTACAAGCATCGCAGTCACTTGATGCGACATTATCGATACGAGTGCGGGATACCGCAGCGATTCGAGTGCCCGTATTGCAAGCACCATTTGCGGCAACGTACGCACGTGTGGACGCACATACGCACGTTTCATCCGGACAGGGAGCTCTATTGCATCGACATCGTCACCAACTCGAAGCTCTCTTGGCAGGAACATCGAAATGACTGAGGGGCCGATTGGCCGAACGAGTCTGCTCGATTAAGCATTTCGAGCGAATTAGAGAATTGGACTGACATTTTTATTTAATTATATCCATGACGAAAATAATAGCTGACGTATACTAGATGGTTATTGTTTGACATGTTTTGAAAAGAGAAACGATTTATGTTTAGGTACAATTTTTCATTTTTTTACATTATTGAACTTATCTTTCTAATGCGCGCGAAAGCTAAATCTTTATGCGCGTACAGAGGGGTTGCAAGTTTCTTCTATATTTTCTAAAGTAATTTTATAATGTAATTTTATAATGTAACTTTAATAATGTTGTATATGTTAAATAAAAATTATCTTATATTAATTATATATATATATATATATATATATATACAAATTTTTAATAAACATATACAATATTACAGAAATTACGTTATAAAATATGTGATATGCACGGTAATTAATACCGTTAAACACTGAGATATATCAGTATAATTATGTTTTATTATGTAAAACATTAAACAAATTAATTATGTATATGTATGTATGTATCATTTATTGATCCTCTTGGGGTTACAATCTGCTACAATTCATCGCTAATCTTATACTTAACAAATTAAACAAACTAATCATTTGTCAGATTCTCTTTAAAAAACAGTTAAATAATAGTTAAATAAAAATAATTGTTAAATAAAACTATTTATCTGTGTGCGTGTTTGAAGAATTTGTAAATTATAAATGGGTAACATTTTATAGAGATCTTGTACATATTTTATTTAAATTTTCGGTATTTACGTTAACTTATTTATGTACTCAAACCGTTGCTCTAAAAATTCACAGGGATAATAGTTGAGAATTGATTGAGAAATTTTGTTAAAGTAACTCTCGCATTCTCTCTCGATATATCTATAATGTGACAATATTTATTTTCTAGTTGCCTCGAGAAAAGAAATTTTTATATTGGACGTCAGATACGTTCCGTGAATTATTAAGAGAAAATGTTTCAACAATTTTGACAGCAATCTTACAAATCTTATTCACATTATTTTGTATGTCTTATAATTCTGTGCCGATCAAGACAAAACAATCGCAATAGATTTATTATTATAACAATTCTTTGATATGTTTCTAATGTTTTTACAACTAGATCGCAAGTTGATAAAAGATCAAACCGCGTTTTACAGACGATTAACTTCCCAGTAAAATAAATCATTGTTATATTTTATCAATAAATGTGTATAAGAAATTCCTATCTGAGAACATCATCATCGCTCGTTTTTGAATTTCGATTTAAATCATTTATAAACTATTTAAAAACTTTTCGAATTATAAAGATATATACACGACTCAAACTGATTTTATTACATACTAAAAATTTTATTACATACTAGAAATTTTATACGATAATTATTAGACGGCGGAAAGATATAATAAAGTATTTATTGATCTGCGCGCCAATAAAAATAATTACCATTTGATCGATATTTTTCTCTTTCCTCTTGCTCTTTTTTATTTTTTTTTTTTATTTCTACGTTTCCTGACATCCATGTTGAAGTGAACGTTTGACTTTGTAACAACAATGTTTTACCGTGATTTTCAATAATTTATCAACGGAGGATCTGCTGACGGGAATCGTTTTGCAGGACGCATCTTTTACGAGAAAAAGGACCGAAAATATCGACTTGTTATTAAAACGCTCTCTCTTTTTCATGGGTTTTAGGTTATTCGAAGCGGAAGAAAATGTTCGAGTGTCCCAGTTGCCACAATTTGTACAAGTGGAAAAAATCGATGCTGACGCATCTGCGGGATCAGTGCAAGCAACCGCCTAGATTCGAGTGCAAGTATTGCTTTGTAAAGAATTATCAAAAGACGCATATCCTTCGTCACTTGCGCGTGCATCATCCGGATCTTTTGCCGATGTTCTTCGATCGAAAGCGGAACGCCGTTTTCCAACTTTGATTAAGTATGCGTTCGTTTTTACAAATTACGATTGTTATGTCTAATAAAGTGCGTAGCTGAATTTCCAACTGAATGGTTCTCATTTGTAGAAAAAAACCCATTACTAACGCTTTAATATAGATTATCACTCCCTGATATTGTGTTGTCGAGGAATGCGAATGTATATTAATCAAATTCTTATAATCGATTGCAAATTGTCGTTTTTACTTGCAGGTGTATGAATCCGTTCATCGATAAATAAAGATTATTATCATCATTAATAATTTATCTTGTTGTTTCAAGATATGTGTCGACACAAAATCGCCACATATATATTAATCTTTTTAATATAAAATCAATATCGTGCCATAAGCGTAGTTTCATATAAGCTATTTATTTACAATGCGTGTAGACGAAGACGGAAATGCTGAGGTCATACATACAAGGTCACGTCGCGAGGAGCATCTTTCAGACTTAATCATTAATAATCTTTATACGTTGCTTACTGTGTAAAGAATCCGACGATGTAGCTTAAGCCGAACGTGGTGGCCGGTGGCCATCGTAAAGATTTTTCTCTCTCGCGCGCACTCGAGCATGCTCTTCAGCATCTTCGTCTCCGTGTTTCAGGACTCCACGTGTTGCCGCCATTCGGGCCGAATATGATCTGCAAGTATCGACCGGGAACAGACGGCAAGCACAATTCCGACGAGGCCCGGAAATCGTCCCGAAGGATACGTACGCGCAAGATCAGCTCCGACAGCATGAAGCCGTTCCAGTGCCAAAAATGCGGGCGTGGCTTCACCTTGAAGAGGAACAAGGACCGCCATGTGAACTACGAGTGCGGACACGAGCCGAGGTTTCAGTGCCCCTATTGCGGACTCCGTAGCAAGCAAACTTCGCCGGTTTACGCTCACATCAGGAAGAAACATCCGGAAGAGGAGGTTTTCATCTTCGACATGAAGCTCTGAGCACGACGTGAAGATCGCGCGTTTCAAGGTCTCCATGCCTGATCTCAAACTACTCGAAGGAATTTCGTCTTTCCACTGGGTTCACTTTCTACCGCGATCTTCGTACATCGTCAATGGAGATCAGTATTTCTCAATCTCGCTTGTTATCGCCACAATTTTATAAAATGCAACTTGTTATTTTTCGTATAATTTTTATTTTTTGATTAAAAATATATTTATTTATTTAATTCGGCATTTATTCAAAATAAAATGTTGATGAAATGTGACCCGAAAAAATTCTAGAGAAAAATTTGTTTCTTTTAAATGATAATAACAAAAAGAGCATATGAAATTTGAATTTTTGGAATTCTGAATTCTTAGTTTTGTTTAAAATATTATTAATGCAGCTAAATTAGGATTTATTATTTGCTCTTGTAAATATTTTAAGAGCATCAACATAAAGTTGTTATACTGTTTATTAGTTAGATTACAACTGAAATATGCAATTATTTTGATTCTATATTAGAATAATTTACTTTAATTAAACGGAATTAAAATATCGTTTCTTCCGTAAAATTAGTTTTTACATATCTATGAAGTACTTCGATAATTATGATTTTTTGCTAAATAAATTCAAAATCTCAAAATCTCAACATTAATCAAAACAAGAACTTTATTTATCATTTTTATTTATATTACTAAACGGATACATTGTTTGTCCTGATTGGTTGGAACAGATAAAATTGCATATTTCAGTTAGACTTCTCAGGACTAATTAATTTTTCTAGAAAGATTTATATACTTTCAGGAAACTTAAGCCATTGGTTCGATTATGTGCAATTATTTGTCAATTTTTTCATTTCTTTTATACGTGACTTGACTCTAAGCAAATTATGAATTTGCTGTACTAATCTTTTGCTTAATAATTGAATTTACTAAGTTAATCTTTCGCTCTTTATCTTTTTATCTTTATTATTGCGCGCGCGTTGGAATCAAACATTTATAAAATATTACATAAATATTATATAATATATTATATTATATTATATATAAATAAATATTATTTATAATATAATATGTATAATATAATATATATAATATTTTATATAATATTGCATATAATTGTATTGTATTATTTTTTAAATTAATGTATTTATTTTATTGCTTTTTATTATATTTCTAGCATCTATTGCTGTCTTATGAAGTTTAAGATTGTTCTGTATTAAAAAAGATTCTTTTTTGTTAATAAATAAAATATATGTATATAATAAAACTTTAAGTTTTGAATTTTTCTTGCTCATACGTTAAACATCTTAAGTCTGTATGACTAAGAAGAAAATTCGTAAGTGGCTCTGGTACCATTCGTGTTGAGAAACACTGTTCTTCGTCAACTCAAACAGACTCAAGCGGAGACTCAAATGAAGACCGAAGCCAAGGATGATCGAAAGAGATTATAACTTTGAAATAGTTAATGTTATAATGTAAGAGCTCCGGAGAAATATCGTTGCTTCTATATACTTTGTAAGAGAATCACGATTCGCTTGTACGTTGTTTTGTAAAATAAAGTTTTATCGCAATTTTACCGTGTCTATACCGCTGAGACGTACGGCTTAGAAAAGCGGTAAAAAGATATTAATGCCATTCTTGTTCACATCCCTTTACACGTATACGACCAGACGCGGGCAGGACAGATCTCTCATCACCCGAAGACTGTGCACAATTTGGGCGTTAGAATTTTACGAATTAGAGATCTCTAGATTATTATAGATTCTCACAAGGAGTAAAAAGAAATTCACACGATTTAGCGATTTAGATTTGAAATAGCATTTCGTAAAGTCACAGAGCGCTTCTGCTGTCACCGTAGCCCGCGCAACGGGCGTTGCTGAATACAGGTTCGTCAGGAAGATGCCCCCATTGGTTCACAAAGGTATCCTTGCTATTAACGCAATGCAGCAAAGCATGAATATAAATCTGACAAACCTTCCAATTGTTCCATTGAAGGGAGCCCGAAAGATCCTTACGACTTTCGGACTGGCTCCCTCGAACCTCTCCGTCATTTCTCGCCCTGAAACGCGGGGCGAGGTGTTTCGTCCGATTTAATCGGACAATCTTGAAGTTTCAGGTTTCTACGGGATGACTCCGCTGTTGGACCTGAACTTGGCGTTCCAGTCTTGCAAGGGCTTTAAAGCCGAGAACGATAACAGAGACCTTGGTCAGGACTGTTCGTCGTCGATGACGAATTATTATTCTCAAAACCGCATGAGGAACATCTACCATCCGAAAAGTGCCGACAGCAAGCCCTTCGGCTGTCCCAGATGCGGCCGTTGCTTCACCGTTAAGGGCAACATGACCAGGCATTACAAGTACGAGTGCGAACAGCCACCCCGCTTCCAGTGTCCCTACTGCGTATTCCGCAGCAAGCAGACGTCCAACGTAATGTCCCACATCAGGACCAGGCATCGCGATAAGAAAGTCTGGGTGGTGCATCTCAAGCAGGAGGATAAGTAGAGAGAGATGGTGGCGTGCGGAACGTTGCTGCGATCTCGCGAGACAAGTTTGACGACGAGACAAACTTCTCGGCTCGAAATAAGCCGCGTAAGAGGAATCGCACTCGCGCGAACGTCCTTGCCATGGTTGTCGACAACATTTTCAAACTCTCACGGTATATAAAGCTTGTGCATCTTCGATCGTTATTCGGAGAGATTAATTTTGAGATTGTCCAATTCGAACACGATCTGATGTTGTCGGCGAGAAATATAATTCGACCCGCGCGAATTATATATCTCGCTATAGATTCGTTCGAGTCGCGACTTTGCGCGAGGAGATGCCTCTCTACCTAATCGTTAAAAGTTTTACGAGCGCGGTGCGGTTCCTACATCGTCTATCGAACTAATGTTTCGCGCACCGCGTATATTTACACCGGAAAAAAATGCGGTAATCGGAAACAGGGGCGCGAACTTTCGTCGTTTGCTAGTTATATGAAA
Organism: Prenolepis imparis; assembly: GCF_030444845.1. NCBI lineage: Eukaryota > Metazoa > Arthropoda > Insecta > Hymenoptera > Formicidae > Prenolepis > Prenolepis imparis. The sequence goes on from NW_028141160.1 coordinate 17,632,546, forward strand.
TGGCCGTGTCGTGTCCGGGGTCTGCTGCTGGAAGGAACGACGAACCGTAGATTTGTAGCGGCTGGTATAGTGGGATTCGTATTATCGTCAGATTATTCTTCTCCGTCTTTACAAGTTACGAAAAAAATATCTCCATGCTTAGCAGTTAATGAGCCGGCGCGCGGATCTTTCCGATGTGCTCGATGATGAAATTTTGACGAGATTATATCGATTTGCGATCGCGAATTGGTATACGTGCTCAATACGGTATACTTGACGCGGACTCGACAGTGCGAAATTGTCGACTCACGCGAAAAAGAGTAAGCGTTTATATTAATGCGATCACATATTCGGAATTCTGGCATTCGCGCGCCTGTCCACAATGAGCAATCTTTCGATTATTAGGAGCTTTAAGAGAGCCGTATGTTTTTTAAAATATAGCTATATATCTCTTTAATGATTCAGGTTGTGAGGTTGATGATGGGACACGAGGAAACATTTGCGTGCGTATATAAATACATATATTAAGATCGATCAGGCTCAATGTAAGACGCCGGGAGGCGATGCGTCCGGTGTATGTATTATTATTAACGAAGAATTATTGTTGATTTTACAATCGATGAATCGGAATTGTTATAGATGTGACACGCCGAGCGATCACGAGGCCTGTCATGAGGACTGAATTGTTATTAACGGCAGAAAGAGAAAGAACAGGGTTTTTAAGCGGTCGGAACAAACGTAGTCATTTCCTAGTCTGTTTGTTAATCGATATATAGAGTCGCGTTGCCCTTTTCCACGATTTAATTTTTATGCGAAGGTGTAGCGTAATGAATATTCGGGATACCATTGATTTATATTTGATTATCATTTGTGCCTGTCTTTCTTTTCGTTCGCATTATAGTCAGCGCGATGGAAGAGTCTCTTAGAGGCACGAGATACGTTAGTGGCTGTTTTTATTGCTGTGATATAATTATTCGTTTGTCACTGTGATATAATTATTCGTAGCGATATAAGCCATAATAAATTACGTAGAGTGTATTCACTCGCCAATATCGTGAAAATAAAATCGATATTGTTCTTCGTGTGTTGTCGAGACACGTTTGTCACGCATTCAGATCAGTGTTGTCATCTAAACTCATTTTCCGCTAGATCTAATCTCCGCTGGATTTTAATTACATATCAGGAGGATCTTAATTACATATCAGTTGGAGTAAAAAATTGCGTTTTAACGGATTTTCTGGATTATTAAAAAATTAAATGATACATTTTTTTCTTAAATAAGTTAATTTTTTTAATTAAATTTAATCAAGTACCATTATATATGATTGGTTCAACGGCTTTAAAAGTTTATGCAAATAGGGTGCGAAAACGCTTGCTGCGTGAAAAAGTAAATGGTAGTCAATTTTATAAAAAGTGATATGTTGATAGGCTGCCACATCATTTCTTGCGGCAAGTATTTTTATGTTTCGTCAGTATAAACTATTAAGAGATGAAAAGATACGAATCAAATATTTTGTTAAATGGTAAATTATAAATAGTGCAGTAAAGTTTTGAGATTTTTAATTACAGAGTAATACTATTGGAGAAAATTCATTTAAAAATCTTTGCTGTAGCTGATATTTTTATTCTTTTAATTTTGAAATTGAAATTCTTCTAATTTTAAAATTGAATTTTGGTTAAATATCATAACGTGTAATTTTTTTTTTAATAAAAAAGCGTAATAAATTAAGTGTGAAAATGGCTAAATTTATTTTAACAATACGTTTTTAACTTTTATAAAATATACGTATTTTATTTTATAAAATATAATATAACTTATATATTTTTATATATATATTATATATATTAATATAACTTATTATATTATATATTAACTTATTTTTCTTTTATTTACTACATTTAGTTTATTTCTAGAGCTTTTTAATAAAGCATGTAGCGGAATTCTATATAGTTGACAACACTGATTCAAATTCGATTATCACGTGCCTACCTTTTCGTTCACATTTTAGTCAGCGCGATGAAGGGGTCTCTTAGAGACATGAAATTCGTTAGTGATCGACTGTTTTTGTTACTGTGATATAATTACTAATCCCGTAGCGATATAAGTATTGTATATTCCGTAAATACATATATTCGCGACGTGTTAGACGCGAATCCATCGTCGCGCATAGAAGTGATCGTTCTTACATTCCGTTAGATCTTCGAATTAAGTTCTCTCTGCGTACGAGACGTACTTTAGAATGTCGAACTTGCGAGCGAGGAAATCTTACCTGTGTTTGAAGTATTTTGACGACGCAAAAAATTTACGGGAGCTATGCGACAGTGACGAGCTTGATGGTATACAATAGCGAACGTTAGAATACCTCGCGAATTCCTGGCCGATTCGGAACGCAACATGTTTTCACTGTCGGTTTAGCGATTTTCCGCGGTATGTTTTATGATCGTATATCATCGCTGTGGAAATATAAGATAAAAATAAATTGATGTTTGGACACCCTATATAATCTGTCGAATATGCCTCAGTAATTTTCCCCTGATATTTCCAGTCTTCGATTTTTTTTCCTCAGATTGAGTCCCCCGTTCAACTTCAGCTGAAACAGCCAGAGGTCTAGGAACTTATTCGACGAATCTGTTGTAGCGCTGCACGGTAGATAATCTACGATGTTTGTTTGCGGTCGAAACTAACGATGGATGTCTTTTCCTGTTTTTTTTTGTGCGCATCCAAGAGTGTAAGAAACGTGCTTGTTATTTCGCGAGTTTCCTTACCAGTATTCCCGATTATTTCCATCTGCGTGCCACGAGACTAATATCACGAACAGTAATCCACGCCAGTAATTCTCTAGCCGCATTCTGTGTGTGCTTTACATCCATGATCCTTGCACCTTGACATTTAACGAGCCAATGTTCTCCAAGGTCAATGACAAGTGTCCTCGGGGAAACTTTCTTGTCGATTCTCGCGGATCGACTGTCTCTCTCTTCCTCTATGTACATTTCTCTCTTTTTTCTTTTCTTATTCACTTTTTCCGAAATGAAGCAATTGTCAGTTGCTTGCTGATAAATCTGTAGATAAACGATAAACTTATCCGTGCGCTCGAAGTCAGAAGCTACCAGAAATAAGATGATCACCCGGAATGAAATCTCACAAATTGATTTTTACTTTTCAGATCTTCTCATGATGGATACCTTCATGAGCTCCGTAGGTCCCTCCAACGTTGAAGTGGCCGAGGAAAATTCGCCCGGCGGAGCACAGAAGACTCTTTACTATTGTCCCAAGTGCCTGCACGGTTTCACCTTGAAGAGCAATCGCAACCGCCACTTCAGATACGAGTGCGGTCACGAGCCCAGATTCAAGTGTCCTTACTGCGAGCTGCGCAGCAAGCAAACGTCACAGATCTATTGTCACATTAGGAAGAAGCATCCCGCCGAGAGAGTCTGGGTCCTCAATCTAAAATCCTAACGAATCGTGCGAACGCCACGTAATTTTGTGACAACAGCTACGAGCAGTGTTATTATGTATATTATTACGATTCTTTTCACAAGAATAAACATTATTTGCGCGATGTATCCTGTTTTGAGAATTCTAATCATGCTCTCATCTCTTGTCCGTCATTAACACGCACTTTTTTTAAGAATTTCATTTTCGGCAACGAATATTGCTGACGTTTCTGGTTGTCAATTTCGTAAAAATACATGCGACGCGAAGCAGTATAGAAATTCTTCGTCAGAATTTCAAGTTTTTTTCAGGCGTTTGTCGCTGTGTGAGTTTTATCATATGACTTTTGTCGAATGTGTCGCACGGCATTATTAGATTTGACAATTTACATGCCGATGACGCATTTGAAATGGATGGATAGTTATATGATGTGATATCGTAAATTTTTATGCACGATTTTATCTTTTTCTTTGTACAAGCCAAAATGATCAATGTACATTTTATTAATAGATGTGAGAGATGTCAAACCACACAGAAAAATCTCTTCAATATCGAATATTTTTTTACTAACTAGTAAATAATCTAACATCAAAAACTAATTATTCACAATAATTGTTACATGAAATCGGTTTTGAAAAATTTCTCTCAGATATGTTACAATATGTACCTTGTTTCAGGACCTTTTACGCAGCTTACGGCTTAATCATGCGAATCAATTCAATCAGTTAAACTGTATTATAAATAATATAGCTTTATTTTTTTTTTATCAAGCACTCGCTTTGCGTAACAAACAATTGCACACTCGACAACTGTAGAGATTCTATTTTTTCTACAGTCTGTCGACGGATCTTAAACGATTATTCGCGATCAACAGTTTCTTTTTTTTTCTAACCGTTTTGTTATTTTGCTTTCAGTGTTTCTGTATGGAAGTTATGGGGTCGGCCTGTACGAATCGAAGCCCGACGTGAACCAGAGCGTTAGGGAGACAACGTCGACACAACGACGAGGACGCGGCCGACGTGGAAGCGGTCGACGTAATCACGTGTGTCCAAAATGTGGCAACGGTTACACCGTGTTGAAAAGCCTCAAACGGCACCTGCGCTACGAATGCGGCCTGACCCCGAGGTTCAAGTGTCCTTACTGCGGCACTCGTAGCAAACAGCGGGGTCATGTGAGCCAGCATATACGCAGAAAGCATTCCGGCCAACGCGTCTACATCATCGACTCGCCCTGATGAGGTCTTCTCTGATACACTTAATGATACTTCTCAATGTTCCTTTCTCGTTTCGCGACGCGCACATCGACAATTTTGTTTTATCGTTCTTCTTGTCCTTGCTCGCATCTCACTGCGCATTGTCGCGCGATATCGACGAGACAATGTCGTATGTAATTTTTGTTATGATTTATTATAATAAAGATATACCATTTTGTTAAATGTATACTCTTGACAGAATAAAACATTTTTTTCACGATACTCCACTGATCTTCGCGATAACCAGAATCATTTCCCTCTACTATTCATATTATTAAATATCTGTGCTAATAGCTCTTCGAGTCAGATCAACCGCAGTTTTTCGTGATTTGTCAACGCGCAAGCCCAGCACTGATAAATGGAGCGCGAGCTTGAGCTCTTCAGGGTCAGGTGTCCAAATAACTCGCGATAACAATCGCAAATTCCTTCCTATTTTTTCCCTCCTGCTTGACACGCTGTTGTCTTGTTCACTCAACTAACTTTGCGTTTCGTTGATTTCTTTTTTTTAGACACGAAGAACATCAAGCTGGAGATCGATACGGAAGATGTATACTCGGCACAGCTAGAGGATTTTCAGAGTTTTAACACACATGAGAAGCTGGAGAAGAAGAAACACCCTTGTCCGCGATGCTCAAAGAGCTATATGCACTCGTTTCATCTGAACAGGCACATGAAATTCGATTGTGGCCAAGAGCCGAGAATCCAATGTCCATACTGCTTCATCAAGATGAAACAACGCTACAATATATTCAGGCACATCCGCGAATGTCATCAAGGCCTGCACGTTTACGCGATCGAAAGTGGGACTGGGAACTGCGAGAACTAACTAAGAACTCGATGGCAAGTGAAAAGCTAATATGGCAAATCGCGAGTCTTTTGAATCTCCAACTCTGATACTGTAATAAGAAAATGCGATTTGTCGACTGTGTGTACTCCCTAACATATGATAGTATCGATGTTGATATATTTAGTTATCGCTAGAATCTAAACGCGCGATATGAAGAGAGACGAATGTTGAATAATAAAGATTGTTGCGGATCAGTTTTACCGTAAAACGACGAAATCAATTTTATATTATATATACTATATCTTGTGTCTTATCTCGTTTAAGAAATGAATAAAATACGATTTTCTCATTTAATCGAATTGAAGTCACTTTTGGATTAAGATTATTTTATTAACATTAACTTATCGTGTCAACTGCAATTGAATAAAATAAGTCCGCCTCGCTGTGATTTGTTATCTTTAAAAACTGATTATTCTGATTAATATCCGTTTCAATTTCAGATTCGTCAAATTTTCTTCTGACGTCTGCTACATCAGCAACTTGTATGGTCGATTAGCAGCACTTCATCATTTGACATATAATTATGTTCTAAATGCTTAATAATTTTTTGAAAAACACTTTACGCGATACGCATTTGTGAATTCAAACCAAATAGTGCTCATATTGTTACGACGCGATGATTTATGTGATGTAGAATCGCATAAATCGGAAACTGATGGCGATGAAAATCCCCATAATTTACACGAAATCTAACAATGAACAAAGTTAAGAAAGAATAGAGATGAACGATATAATGTTTTTATCTTCTCGTATTTTTGTGTTGTATAAACACAATAAAAATAGATTTATCTTTGTTATATTGAATTTATTATTTATTGAAAAATTATGAATTAATGAGATTGGTATAAATAAATATTTGAATAATCCTCTGTGTCCGATCTCTCTGTCGAAATAAATTTATGGTTTTCTGATTATACTCATAAATAATTAATCGTATATTCCCCATTGAAACCAAAATCAATAAAACTTGGACGAAGTTTGGAATTATAAAATTATGCATAATACAGTAAAATGTAATTAATTGTTACGCAATATATGAAACAATTATTTGTTTCACACATTGGAAAGTTATTAGCTTAGTTTCGTTGAAAGCAATAAATTATTTTTTAGAGAAGCTTATTAGAGAAATTTAATATTGTATATAACATATATTTTCTTTAAACTGTTTCTATACATAATTTGTATTTTGAATAATTAAATATCCGAATTTTAATGCAGCTTATTGTTAGATTGAGGAAGAATCTTGAGGAAATTCCCGATCCAAAGTGAGACAATCGGATGATTTAAGGATCCGATGTTTCTCAGGGAATCGAAAATTAAGAGCTGAACTTTTTTTGCAGATTCGAGTATCTGAATATTCGAAACTTAGAAAATCGCAGTATCGATAGTTTCGCCAAACGAAAATCTAGGGAACAATATTCTATCGTCACTCAAAAATCTCGACGGATCTGTCATTCGTCTCACATTTAACCGTCACATGTCTCGATGCGAAAAGCGTAAAAGCGAAAAAAGCTCCTTCATTCTCTGACTTACTTGTATTACTAGTGTTTTCACGAACGTAAAATCATCGCACCTGCTCTTTTCGCAACTAACGCCTCCCGTTTTCTTCTTCCTCTCGCTTCCAGACCGGTCGACACCGGGCATGGTTCAACCCAGGAACCTGCATCCGCGGAGCTGCATCTTCCCGCCGGGATTGATCAAGAATCTGACGACGCTCTGGATGGCCAAGCAGTGCAGCGAGAGCCCTATACCTTTCCCATATCGTTGCGAGACATGCGGCAAGGGTTACCAGCATCGCGCCACGTTGCTGAGACACACGCGACACGAGTGCGGGAAGGAGCCCAAGTTCAAGTGCCCGTACTGCGCCCACAGGACCAAGCAACGTGGCAATTTGTATCAGCATATCCGCACCAATCATCCCGGAAGGAATGTCTTCTCTAGCAGCATTTAGTGCTCATCGTAAACGCGCCCTCTCTCTCTCTCTGTCACTCCCTCTCTTACGCGATCTTCCTCATTTAGTCTTCCGATTTTTATATTTTATTCGACAACTTTATACACGCGCGCATTGACGTGTAAGATGCATATTTATCAAAGTTTTATATCGGCGTCTCATAATTTAATGTTATAGCAGTAAAGTAATCGCGCGCAAATCGCTCTTTCAAAATGGAGCTTAGTTAATTAATTTCTTCTGATACTAATTTCTTCGCATCAGTGATGACATATGGTGTTTTAGACTATTTATATTAATTGTAAATGTAGTCGATAGACAATATGCTTTTACACAGTATGACCTGAGAGTGAAACAGCTCCTTTCATTCTTTAGACTCTAGAGTCTTCGATTCGTTCTCTTTTCGAAGGAATTGAAACTTTAACGTCAACGCGAAATTCGTCTCTTTTATCATTTTTCTCGTATACATTACTTTTTACTGTATACTTAATACCAATGTTGATGAATCTGTAAGTACTTGCCAAATTTTACACAATAAATAAACTGGAACATTTTTCACCGTACTTATATGAATAATCCTGCACGAGCCTAATCATTGTGTAACAAACGTGTATATGTAAAATAAAAATATTTATTTATATAGATATATATTTTACCTATCAAAAATTAATCTTTACTTCTTGAAAGGAAGGAAGCTTATTCATGAAATGCAGAGATAATTAATTAGCATTAATTAAAATTAATGTTAAATATAAAAATTTGATTATATTTACATATATACATACTCTTATTTTTTTTATGCTAATTATTATTTAGAAGACATTTCTAAATAATGAACAAGAGCGTGAACAAAAAACGATGAAGGAGTAATTATAACGATAAATATTTAATAATTAATTTTAAGGGAGAACAAGTATCTACCAACGCTGTAGCGTTCTGCGTTTCCCATCCTCGCGATTTTTAAAATCATCCGCCACTAAAACTTATTTGGTTCGGGATCTCCGTGACCGTTTACTAACCGATGCGTTTTATTTTCTTGCAGGAATGATAGCAGCGTGGCCGAGTTACCGTCAGTATTATCGTGATCGGGCCAGTCAGTCACACAAAGTCACGTGCAGTCCTAATTACGTGAATCCAAAGGGTTTCCAAAGACCGGGCAGTTATCTCGACAAGAAACCGGGCTCCTTTCAATGCCCCAAGTGCGGCAAGGAATACCGCTGGCTGAGGAACATGAAGAATCATTTGAAGGTCGAGTGCGGCAAGGAGCCGAAGGAGTGCTGTCCCTACTGTTCACATCGAACCAAATACAAGAGCAGTCTGCAGAAACACATTTTGAGGATCCACTTCAGCTAAATCCCATAGAGTATTTTCTTTCTTTTTTTTTTTTTTTTTTTAATTTATCATTGCTATAACATTGAATCTCTAGTCATCGGCGGCAATAATCTATATGCACTAGTTACTTATCGCACATACACATATTTGACGATGGAAATGTTTGTCTCGCGCATTTTATTGGGATCTTTATAAATTATTATTTACCGAATGATTCCGTTGCGCACGAAATTGCTCGTTATTCGTAAGCAATATAATTATTGTTCGTTGTAAATCAAAGTCAGTTGAAATCAAAGTGAGATATTAAATGATTCGCTGAGCAGTTTTGTCGAACATTCTCTGTGTTCCGTTTAATGTCCTTGTGACTTCCCGTATATCTCACGATTGATCGCGAGATCATTGTGGTCGTTATTTTTTTAACGGATATCTGACGATGATGTTTTCAGAACCGACCTATCGATGCTACAGATGCGGAAGATTGTACACCTGGTTGAAGAGTCTGAAAAAACATATACGCACCGAATGCGGTTTACCACCGAGTCAGCAATGCCCATATTGCCCTCACAAATCCAAACAAAAATGGAACATGACGATACACATCAAGAACAAGCACTGGTGTTTGAATAAAACTTAAAGACTTTCTTTAATCCTAAGATACAATGTTTTTTTCTTCGTATTTATATAGCATTGGATTGCCCTTTCTCTCTCTGATTGCGAGAGTACTTGCATATGTTGTTGAAATTTTGCGTTAAATTTCATTGTTATTTAGTTATCTTTACAAATTTATATACATATATTTACAGTTTATATTTTATTTATATAATTAACAGGATTTGAGATCCGTGTTATACTAGTGTTAAAGAGAGATTTTACTCTTATTTCCTGCCAAAAAATGTCGCGTGTTGATAAAATAAATTATGCAAAATAAATTATGGACACAGACCGTCTTTATTTATTACAGACTTGTGCGAAGAGCTTTGATTCGTTTATAATAGTGCGCAAAATTGGAATATTTCGAGGATTCGCACGATTTTTTAATTAATAATCATAGACAGTTATTTAATATCTTTAATTTAATTAGTTTAATTTTCATCTCATTTTATCTTCGTCTTCTCATGTTGTTAAACACTTTGCACATGACTCTTTTTTGTTGCTGATATTTGTTGAAAATATATAAGCACATATTTTCTAACATTTGCCACAAATGAAAATATTAAAAAAGCAGATAGGAATTAAATGTAATGAATTATTGACACGAATCCTGCCATCTCTCCAATATATGTAATTAATCTATGTATCATAATTGTCGCTTCTAATCCCTTATATATATATAATATCATAGAGAAGACCTAGATTTGGATAAAAATGCAAATATATCGAACTCGTAATAATTACGATAATAAAACCTTTTTTGCGTGAAACATTCTTTATCACATGCTGCTATTAATCGCGAGAGAGATTACACTTTCAAGCATTCTGTTAATAGAAAGACACCCTATGGAAGGCGTTCGCATCGTGAAGAGAAATCTCCGGTTCCGCGTAACAGTGAAAGGATTTTCTTGCTGACTAGTATTTCTGTTGCAGGTATCAAGTACACGTGCGAATGTTGCGGACGAAACTTTGCCTGGCCGTCGAGTCTACGTCTACATAAGAAAATGGCCTGCGGTAAACCACCGAACTTTCATTGCAACATGTGCGATTACAAGTCCAACTTCAAGGGCAATCTGAAGAGACACTTGTACTGCAAGCACAAGATAGACCTGCATTAGCACTCGCGTGATTTCTATGAGGAATCGATGTCCTCATATTCGTTGACTCGTATAAAACAAATAAAGTATATTTCTCGCAACGTTTCCCTATAATAATTTTCCCTCTCTGATCCTCTAATGATTTCTTTAATTTTCTTTCCGAGGATTACACGAGGATCATCGTTGTACATCGTAATGACCTCGCGTTACTCTCTTGGTAGATTATTCTGTTTCAGGTCACAGTGTTGAAAGGGTGATTATAGAAGCACGAGACGAAGTAAGTACGTATGCACAGGAAGACAGTCGCACGCGTGTTGATATTCTTCCTCGAGATCGAAGAAGCGCTTTTCGAGACGAAACTGGCCGCGCGCGATTACGAAAGCTCGAACATATTCGCGACTTAACTTTATCCTTCGCTTCTCGACGATCCGGAAGTATCTTCTTCCGGATCCGCGAGAAAGCAAACTCTCGCGCATGATACTCGAAAAGCGCCGTCTCTCTAGATAGATGGATCGTCCCGGGGATGACTTCGCGGAAGATCCATTCCCGACTTGCTCAGGGCATGCGCTTCGATGTTGATAGAGACTACTTTGGTTGCATTTCGACGCTTGCTACCTTGTGATCGCCCGACTCCTCCGACACGGGGGAGAGGGAGGGGAGAGGAAAGCGGGCCCTGATCCTCCCGGATCTTCGTGATCGCTTTCTCTAACGGACGACGCTCTCTTTCCAGATGCGCCCCTCTTTCCGATCGTGAGGCCGCGGTTGCACGTCTGTCCCCGCTGCGGTCAGATGTACTCATGGGCGTCGAATCTGCGGAAACACCTGAAGATGGGCTGCGGCATGGTCACCTTCGAGACTCACTTCTCCTGCCAGTACTGCCCCTACAGATCGAGGATCGAAGCCAGCTTCCTAAAGCACTTACTCTCGGTGCACAACATCAAGTAGACGTCGGGCCGGGCGACGACCGTGTCTCGTCGACCGACATCCCCAGTTCTTCCGTAACTGCGATGTTTCCGTGAAAAAGCAACTCATCCGTGAGTTCTTCCTGCGATTCGAATCGACGCGGCGTTGATGGACAGATTCGTCAATCTCTCAACAGTCTTCTCGCAGGAAATACAGTACTTCATGCCGCGAATTTTTCGAGGACAAGTCGGATAATATCATACGCTATGCGGAGAATGTCCTCCCGTAGTTTTCGCGCTACGTTCTTATCTGATAAGAAGTCCAAGTCGAAACTGACGCGTTGCTTTCTAACGAGGAGTAAAATACTGGTTCACTATTAGTAAATACACTAAGCACCGAGTGCAGCGTTTATGTCTGATTACTTTGTCGACTCTCGAAAAAAAAAATCGTAAGACGTCGTTATAGTAGTAACATGACACATTCATATCAATGATCTGTATGATCTGTCTAAGTGTCGTACTATAGACTCTGTGTGATGCCGTAGTCGTTGGCGTTCAAAAGTTTGCAAGAGCGAGCTGCGACTGTTGTAGCTTATCTAAGTTGCGCTTGCGACGTTCGTGGATTTAGCTGTGTATGTGTGAGAGAGATTACTTTACTTTAGATTATTTTTCAAATTGTAAATGGAGGCTAGATATATATATATATATATATATATTTCTTTCATTTGCAGAACACGTGAATTGTAAAAAAATGTAGACGTACATTACAGCTAATTGAATGAACAAATTCTAGTCTAAAGGCTGTTTCTTCGATAAGATTTCAACTGCAGTTCGGAGATAATATATGATATGATTCTTTTTTATATTTTAGCACAAAGCGATACATCTATAGGAATTTTGCTTAATATTAAGTAAAATGTGCAATTATAACTACATATTACATTATATGTATGAAATATAAATACATAAAATTATGGTTTAATTAGAAAAAAAGATTCAAGTGTACTCGCATCAAGGATAATCAAAATTTTCGTCAAAAGAAAACTTCGCTTATTAAGATAATCACATTTCTAGTTTAGCAAAGCTTAATTTTCAATTTAAATAAGAGATTTCTACTATTTTTACAAATAATAATTGTTGTAATTAATGTTTTAGTCGCTGCAAATTTTCTGCTTGCTCGTATTTTTGCCGAAAAAAAAAAAAAAAAGAAATCATTCTACTCACTTATAGTGCGATTGATAATATTTACAAAACGTTTTTTAAATTCGTAAAATCTTCGATATCACTGTGTATGTCATGCGCGAGTGTGTATAAAGTGTGAGGAAAGTCTGATTATTATCTAAAAAAAAAAAAACGTGACACTAATTAGTCCCGTAATTATAAAATATATATCCGCCGGAAGACGTTGAAAGACGGCGATAATCGAAGACTATATACTGATCTTGAAGTCAAACCAGTAGATTTAAGGGTGAGCGTAAATTTAAGAGGATGTCGATGAGAAGGAGTCATTTTTTAACGCGATTAGTAATATGTCCTTGTACCGTCGATTATCGTGCATTATAGAGACTACTCGAGAGACGCATATATATAGAGTGCAATTTGACTGTAAATTACGCTAGCTCCAATTACACTTACTTAGCCATGTGGCGTAGCGGATTTTAGAGACGACAGTTACTTACATTTATCGACGTATCGAGACAATTAAGCGACAGCCATTAATTTCTTTTACAATAGAGCATACTCATGATAGGGATAAGCATGCATCCGTGGCCTCTATTACGGTATACACGATTTCATCCAACATAAATATTGATATATTAGGGCTTTGTACCGCGCCGGTTAATCCTGTGTTTTCGTTTCTGAATTGTTTTTCTACATCGCGCCAATAACGGGAACGAATGATATTATGTAGACCGTAGGTTCACAGCTATTGTCAGGTATTCGAAGCGCCATTATCGTCCCATTAATCACTTATCTGAATTTGTGACTAACTTTAACATTTTATAACAATAGGAAGGAAGTAATATCTTCGACATAAATATGCTTTAGCCGATTTAATGTAACGAAGCGTATCTTACACGAAAGCCTCGTAAACAGAAGAAGGTACAAGTTTAGCTTCTGTAATTCTTTGAAGAAGAATTGCAGAAGCAATATATGTATAATATCGGGAAACGCGTAGCAAAATATTCATCAGAATTCTGATGGTCCTAGAGAGAGGAAACTCGTATCGATATGCTCGTTACAGAAAAAAAAAAACATTTATTATTGTCGCAAAATTTCTCTTATCACGTACGTGAATGATAACATACATTCGGCAAATAACAGTATTAATAATAGAGACGAATAACGTACGAATCACCACCCGTCTACGAGACACACCGCTAATGTACTCTATCCAATCGATAGATCAGTAGATCGATTGATTTACACATCGCGCCGGCTAAAATCGCGCTGCGATTAAGTGTTTGTGTAACGATGTTTCGCATTCGTTTGCTTTCTAAATAAATACCTATGTACATATTCGCAGTCACGAGAATATTCTTCGAACTGCATCCTTTTGTCTTTGTATTGCAAATTATTTACAACTCTCTTTGCGTGCGAAAAAGAATCGTGAGTCGTTTCTATTTCAGAATCAAAATTTCATCTCGATACTGTATTTTGTTTAAAAAATTTTTTTGTCCTTTCCTAATTTTCTTTTAATTATTGTCGACTACTTTTTTACGATTTTATTTTCTATTGAATATTTCTTATTAATTTTCACTATGGTTATTGTTATATGTTTGGAAGCTTTAATGGGATTTTCATCATAATTCGAGCTTTATCGTTTAGCTTTCATAATCATCACTAATCATTATACAAATTACTATAGGTCGGAAGTATTAAATAAATTTCAATTTATCTATTCAAATTCATTATGTTAAATTACGATGGAGCCCTTTCATTCATTACTCTTCATTATTCTGTTATAAAAAAAAAAAATTGCGCAGATTATTACGACGACAATGTGTCTTCTTTTTTTTTTTTTTTTTTTACTTTACATGAAGAGGGAGCTTGTAAAGCGGGGCGATAATGAATGAACAGAGACAGAGCGCAGTAGTCCCAGTTTCCGAATATAGGTATGAAATGTACTCTGAAAATGTCAATGTTCATCGCATGCTGCTTAGATGTAGATGTTTTAAGTAAAGCAGATATATCGCGCGTCTCGAAACGTTCGAACGGTCGCTCTTACAACTTAGACGTCGTCGACGTGTACGTGACGAGCTGGCTCTTGTGTTTCAGGTTCGCTCGTTTGGGAGGTACTCAGCACGAGCACGGCCAGCAGACCTAGCAGTTACATCGAGCGCAAGTTTAGATTGAAACATATAGATCATATTGCGGGTAGGTACAAGTGTTCCAAGTGCGCCAAGTCGTATCGGTGGAAGCATCATCTCGTGGAGCACGTCAAGGCCTCATGCGGCCAGAAGAAGGCAGAGTGCTGCCCGTATTGCAGTTACAAGAGCAATCGCAAGTGGAACCTGAAGTCGCACATGAAGAGGATCCATGCGAGCGTATAAGAGACGAATTTTCGCGAAACATCCAAAACTTATTTCACAATATTTCACAATACATGTTTCCATTTTGATGTTCTTCAATAAAAAATGACTGTTTACCTCACTCAAATCTTTCGATTGTTGTTTTAGTCTAGAATTAATTGAACCCGTATCGTTTGAAATTGTAATTGCCATTTATTGAATCCTTGAACCATTATATAATTTTTCCAGAATACTCATACTTTCACACGGATGGATTTTTAATAAGATGCGTCGAAAAACAGAGTGAGTCACTCCTTTTAATTATTTGAAGCCTGAACAAAGTCTTCTCTCTCATATAATTATTTTAATTATTTAATAATGTATTTATATACACCTATATATTTTTTATTAGACTCCTTTTTTCTCTCGACCAAACTGGCAAATGTATTTCTTAATTACAATCACACGTGATCGTAATTAAGAAATACATTTGCCAGTTTGGTCGAGAGAAAAAAGGAGTCTAATAATTTTTATTCATCTACTGGCGATTCCCAACATCTACCAACCTTAACTATATATTTTTGTTTTTCTTTGTACGATTTTATCAATTTATCTCCGCGAAGAATATCGCGCGAGAAGGAAGTCGAATTCGTCCGAGTGTTGAGTACATGTAAGTGTGCGTATGATTTAATCGCGCCTCTTTCATGTTTCAGGATCATTTGCTTACGAGACCCGTTTACGAAACACGAGATATGCGATGAAATCGCGAAGATCTAAACGCGATTCGGAACAGGTGACGAGAGCCGTCGAAGCTGTTGCCGGCGGGATGTCCTTGAGGAAGGCTGCGAAGATGTACTCCATATCCAAATCGGTTCTACATCGATACAGCAAACACGGTATCCCGATGCGAATACTTAACGCGATGCATTACAAGACATACGCGAATTTTTAACATAAGAGACAATCATGATTCTCTCATAATAATGACGCAAAAAAATTCTTCAATTTTAAGATGACAAAAAAATTATCAGGAATTCTTTAATGTAAAGATAACAACAGAAAGATTATGCTTCTGTTTTTCACGATCTCGATGCCATCCCTATTCACCATTTCCTCACCTATATATCGATGAGATTATTAAGATGTTGGATCTATATTGTTGCATGAATTGTTATTGTGGTTATCGAATAATTATGATTTATGAATATTTCCTATGTAGTATCGTGATGAGAGATATCAATGAAAAATATAATTGCATTTTTTATTACATTGTTTTCAATAAAATATTATTTTACAATGTGTCGAGAAAGTACTGATATTTTGATTTATTTACGTAATTTCTTATTTAATATTTGATTTCTTTGATTGTTATTTTTCGCATAGTGTAAAAACAGAAACTTCCTTTGGAAAAAAATTATTGTATAAATAATTCTTTTTCGAAATTACAGTTTTATACTTAAGTAAATTACGATACTTTTCATTGATATCAATTTGATTATTAACGATTCGTACACGAAGCGAAAGAAGATGGTATTAATATTAAATGTGGAAGAATATTAATAAAAATCAATTACGAAGTTTTTATTTCTATATGTTGTACTATCTTATCTTCATATGTAGTACATGTTATCACTTTTGTTTCATTGTATGTATGAATTAGGAAATTGTTACATTATTAAGATATCTAAAAATTATAAAATGCAAAACATCTTTTGCAATAAAATACAAAGATTGCTTTATATAAAATTTCTATTTCCTGCTATATTCTTTCATTTCTTGATAATCTTAAATATCTTATCGGTTTTAAAAGCGATTTTTTTAAATCTTTCTCATTACGTTTTTGATCTACTTCCAGCGAAAATTAAGTTATCAATACTACTATCAGCTTTTGATGCAAATTTGTGTATTTTTTTACACACACAATTCTGTTTTATTAGAGATTCATCAAGAAGATATTTGACGATAAATTTTAACAGGTTCTTCTTAAAATATTTAATCGATCTGAAAGAACCTTTCTTAATTGTAATTGTGAATGTATTTGTTGCAGAAAAACGATAGCATTGCCTGTATTACAAAAAAGGATTCGGAAGTTTTTATTTCGATACGTAAAGAAATATAATTTAAATAAAAAAAAAGACGATTTATAGTAGGCAATTTATACATAAGTGTATATAATATAAATTGCCTATATATGTATGTATTGCCTTTATTTCACAAGGAGGAATAAATTCCTTGTGCATCTCAGATATGTCCATGATAAATCATCTTTGGACTTTTCCCACTATTTGTCTTCTGATTATGAATAATTTAATTTGTAATTTATTTTTCACAATAAGAATATTTAATTCTGACATCCAGTTATGACAATCTGTCTCAGAATCGACGGAACTATTTGACTACAACATTTATATTCAATGACTGTAAAATGGTTGACAAAACTGTTTTTAAGGATATAACAAATTAGCTCTTATATTTTTCAAGGTGCTAATTGATATTCGAAACAACATGACTAATGCACTTTGTGAAACGTCAAAGTAAACTTACATAGGATGTTCCACACCATCTTATAGTATTTTAATAACATATTCAGAAAATAAATATCATAGAAACGAAAATATTGAGATAATAATTTTTTTTTAATTACAAATTATGTGTCAAAGTTGACCAATAATATTGCGATTTTTTTTGTTTCTTATATATAGATTATACATTATGATGATTAGCTAAAGTTGATGATAACAAATTTAACTTATAAAAATAAGAAATATCAAAATAAAAAAATCAACTTTGTTGTGAAACTGAATAAAATAGATCTTGACGACTTAAGCGCCTGAGCTTTGGCGAAAAATATCGAGATTACGATAAATTATAATCAACAACGTTAATTATAACATGTCGTGATCTCGATATTTTTAGTTAAGATTTTCTACTATTTTATCTCTAGAATATGTTATGAAAGTATATTATAAGATGATTGTAAGACATGCTGTATATTGCGCTATTCATACTGGGATTAATATTTTTATGTGATGCTAAATACATTATTTTTTTGCAAGACTATACATATATTTTTTGTTTATTCCTTCACTGTATATACAGTTATCCGGGAAATAAACTAATTATAATTTGTAATTGACAAACGATGGTCGTGCAATATTCGTAATGTAACTTGGCATGAAATGCATCTTTAATGATGTACGCTTGTGAGAACTTGTGCAGAAAGGGTGGCATTTTCGTTTAACACGATTGTGCACCTCCTTTGGAGGGGATCTAAGTGAGGAGATTTAAAGCAGATCCAGCTAGACCCTAAACATGGACCCTAAACATGGTCGAGGAATACACCCTGCTCTATCCGCACGCTATGCACGAATTCGCGAGGAAGAGTCGCGACCGTGTTCACGAACATGTTCTTTCTAACCGGTCGCTTCCGTGTTTTTCTGTTTTTCAGATGCGTGCGCGACCAACTACTTGAATTGCCAGAGGGTTACTTACCCATGTAAGAACTGCGGCAAAATCTACAACTATTACTCCAGCCTGGCCAGGCATCTAAAGCACGAGTGCGGCGTGGAGCCCAAGTTTCACTGCCCCCTGTGCCCTTACAGAACGAAGCACAAGTCGAGTCTGAACACCCACCTAAATGGCAGGCACATGAAGCTGTTGAACGAAGTCTACCCTTCGTCCAACAGCAACAAGACGTCTTCAACGGACGCTGGGAATTGAATCGCATTTCCATTCGACTGCTTGCGCAGCACTCGATATTTTAAGCATCACATGTGTGTGATGTTCCATACCAGGCAATTCAGAATTCACGCTAATTATGCGTAAACGAGAATATTTGTTTTGTGTAATTATAATATTAATTATAATACATATAAATTTATAGTGATTGAAGTAGTATGTAATGTAATAATATGAGACAATAATAATCAAAAATATTAAATATGTTTTAAAAAAATAGTCGATTTTTGTTCCCAAGCCGGCATATAAAATTTGCATAGTTCAAATATGCAACAATGCAATTGCATGCTAAACAATGCAAATTTTATATGCCGGCTTGGGGACAAAAATCGACCACTTTTTAACATATCTACTCCTTTAATTGTAAAACTTTAAATATATAATTTATTTTATTATTATGTTAATCTCTTTTTTAATTATAATGTTATCTCTCTCGTATACAACTAATCCTATAATTAATCCTTTAATTATATTACAAAAATATAATTATATAGTTATATTTTTTGTTATATTCTATGAATATATTATTTATATATAGTGCGCGCTGATCGTGTAATTCTGAATTACCTTTTGCGACTTGAGTCTTGGCCCATTCACGTTATATATATATATATATATTTTTTTTTTTTTTTATTAATAGCCGAGTCGTGTATACATATATTTACTACGGCTTCTGTCTAGTGTCATCTCCAATCATTCCTCGAGCAGAGAACGTTTCCTCAGGATACCGCTAACGAGCGTTTATTTTTCAACGACATACCAATAGTGTATATTTTTATAAGCAATAACAATTTCATCGTCAATCGGTAAGATATTCCGACACGTGTGTGGATATGAAAACGCACAATCCCGCAACTTTGTCGACCGCTCTGTATTTTTTGAAGAAGAAAGATCGCAATCTGTGCTGCATTTTATAATATACGAATATGTCTTTTGATATAGATAGTCATATTATTAAACAAGGAGACAGATACAGAGTGTGACTTTTATTAAATAGATTTCTGTTCTAAATATATATAGCAACGCATTTATTTTGTATAATTAACTACAGGCTTTTCTAATTTATATTCATTTTCTTTCTTATATGTATTTCTGGATACAATTCATTAATAAGTACACGAATAACTATAAGTATGCAAAGTAAGCACACAAGACATGTATCAGTTGTTTCACAATGTATAAACTGAATAAACATCTTCTTTTTAGGATTTTTTAGATAAAAAAGGAAAGAGATTTAAAAACATGAGATTATATATTTTAAGTTTTAGTAAGAGCATGTAAACGCTTACTTTTGCTTCCTTGTATTCGATAGATTTCTATAAATAAAAAGTTTAATTTTTTACGTAAAGAGAGATGCATTATGTAAGATACAAATGTGTCATGTCGCGTTTAAGTCAGTTGAAAAATCAGCATTGTCATCTGTTCGGTGTGAAAAAAACAGAGGCCGAAGATTCCAATACCAAAGTTGAATGCTATCAATGAAGTAGAGAGACAAACAAGTCAATGCTTGTAATTAATTTGTATATTTAAAAGTATTTCATTGTTTAATTGATTTAATTTAAGTTTTGAAACGAAAATATTTACACGCTATGTAATATATTTAGATTTATTGTTAACGGAGTGGAATGTAGGTAATTAATAACGCCAATAAATAACAAGAAGATACGAATGAACTTGTAACATTCACGCACGATCGACAATAATAGAGACAAGACACAGAAATTGTGTTGCACAGTGTGAATAGTAATACGCTTTGTTGTACGTTCAACGATTTTGAAACGTAACACATCTGTGTATATACATATACGATACGAAAATATATATGTATATCGTTTGTGACGCGAGGTGTGAAATATTATTATGACAGATACATCTATTTACTTCAATAAAAATCCTGATAAATCCCTTTCTTTTCTATATACATATATAATAATCCTCGAACTCATCTCAATCTCGTTTAATATTTTATTTTAATTACAGCCTGTGACTCTTGCAAGTACATAGCTGTAGTTTCCCTAAGTTAGACGGAGAAAAATTGCTCGTAATTGCCCGTAATTTTTAATCTAATCTGTAAAATGTTTAATAAATCGGATTTCTCCGCACAATATCACAATATAATATTACCAGAATATTGAAAATATATTTTATCTTATCATCAAAGACATACAGAGGAGTGCAATTATCTGGATGAGGTTTGATTTGTAAGTGTAAAAAACTGACTAATAATATTGTTCTTTTAATAGCATTATTTTATAGAATTTATTAAGTAATCGCAGAGTTAAGTAATTGCTAAGATAATAAATATCCGGACTATATAAAGTGTCTATAATATATCGCGGATTAATATACTTTCTCAAAAATATTTCTAATTTTTAGGATTAATCAATAATTTTAATACTCGACGTATATTATTTGTTGATCGAATTGTAATTATCTGAAAAGATTAATATAAAACTCATATAATTTTTTATAACGTTCTCAATTTTGTTTACTTTTGCTTCATATTTGTTTTACTTCGTGTACGATTGAAAGCGCATAATTCCTCGAGGAAGAACATGTGTGAGAATTGTGACAGAAACTGCTTCGAATAAACGATCGATCGGAAATTTCATTCAATTGTTGCTATAAAAAAAAAATATTCACGAAGACGTTTTGATCAGGTCTGCGATTTGTATGTATAATAAATAGTCAGATTTTGCCTTCTAACAATCACACGAATCCTTTCAGAGTGGCGTTTCGGCGTTACGGAGGAGATCAATCCCTCATCGCTGATCGCGCAACAGAACGACAAGACGGACGACAGGCGAATGACGGCGAAAGGCTTTCGGTGTCCTCGTTGCGGGAGATGCTACAAGGTCAAAAGGTCACTGCGCCGGCACATCATGGTGGAGTGCGGCAAGGCGCCGATGCACAAATGTCCTTTCTGCCAGCATCGCAGCAAGTACAGGACCAGCATATCGAAACACGTCATGCATATTCATTCGAATCTAGTGCATCTGCAGCGGCCGATTGATCATCGACTGTAGACAATTTTTTTACTTTTTTTTATTTATTTACCCGATCATAGGTTTCGCGCCAAATCTATGCCGAAGACAATGCAGTTGTTCCTCGCTTCCTTGTGCGTAAAAGTTATTCTTGTATTGTAATATCTATAATTTTATTTCTCTATTGAAATTAATTAATATCATATTTTGACGTTTAATCGTTTTTTCATAATATTTTTTATTTGTCTTTTTGTTATATTACGAAATGCGAATATCGTCGTCTAATAAGTATTTTTTCTTTTAAGATATAAATTGAATAATTGATTCTTTTTGTGGACATTGCATTTTGATCCAACAAAGATTGATTGTTCTGTCATTTACATTGTATGAAGTCACCGACGTATACAGCAGGATAAAAGAAATTTAAGTTAGTGTTTCTCGAAGATGTTAATTATTTGTGGAAACCACATAATAATACGTAAATTGTGTGGAAGATTGTATAATGTGTAAATAAAACTGACCTCAGAACTAAGAATATTAAGAGATTTAGAATTATGATAGACGAGTAAAAAGACTTATTTTAATTAAAATAAGCAAATGTTATATAAATTGTCATAATAGCGGCTTTTATTATTAAATTATTCTTCGATCTTGACACATCGAGAAAAACGTTGATGTGAATATTATCATTTTTTTATCGCTCTGGCATTATTTAAAATTTCTAGAAAATATGTCAGAAAAAATATATATGTCGTTACTCAAATATTTCATTATGCATTTAGGGAGATAATGACGAGGAATTTCGCGAATGATCGACATAGATAGAATGGAGTGGAGAGTGGAGTGAGTATATGGAATTCTAAATAAGTTTACTTTAAGGATATTCTCTCTATATTTACAGAGATGAGATATACATGTAGAGAGAGTGCATAATTGTGTCTGCATGTTCACGATATTTTATTATACTTTTCAGGCGCGCGCGAAGCAGACGATCTCTTCTCGTTTATACGTACAGCTATCTGTCTACACGTATATATACATACTCTGCCTGCTATTATTCTTCGGTAACGTTAACACTCTACGATCCAATACCTATCGCGGTATTGCACGTTCTGTTTTCAATCATTTATCTGTGCTTAAATCAGTCCTTGAGCGGATTTTGACAGCAAGGCTAGTCTCATTTAGAGAATGTGATGTGGATTGCAGACGATTAACGAACTGTTTTTTTTTTTTTTCCTGTTAAGATGCTAGGACGGAATAGTCATACAAGGATGTTCTTTCGATATTAATAAAGTGCTCCTCGTGATTGCAGGTTTCGGGAAGATGAACTGTTATATGACACGAGCGGTGAGAGATCGGCGCCGATGTCGCGGCCAAGGTCGCTTCGCTTGTAACAACTGCGATCGTCGTTATCATCAAATGAAGAACCTGAGGAGGCACGTGATGAACGAATGCGGCAAACAGCCGATGCATCAATGCTCCTACTGTCCGTATAGGGCGACCTACAAGTCCTATCTTCAGGTGCACATGATGAAGCACACCAAACAGGGCTTCACACCTCGCTCGGCCGTTCTCAGGCAACATCGGGATCTATGAGAGATCTCTCAACGCGTTATCTGCTAAGTAATGTCGATACGCAGCTCAGACGAGCGCTCGAAGTTGCTTACTAGGTTCTTTGAGAAGATCGTGACCTAATTTTGAAGAACATGTTAAAATTTCTTTAAGCTAAGCCATCTGTGAACTCTAGGACGAGAAAAATTTCAGTTTTTCCGAAAAAAAAAAAAAAAAAAAAAACGCGCTTAGAAAAGTACGTATATGAAGTATGCATAAAATTTATACCTTCCTTTTTTTCTATCTTGATTCATTCTCTAGGCATTCCATTATTTAAATTGCTGTGCTAAGATAGATATCCATTACGAGTATTACTTAGATTTAAGGCAGATTTTGCCTACTACCGGACTCTAATAAAGCCTGCTACTCATTTTAAGACTATCTGAAATTCTTTGCAGTTCAATCCTCTCGAATCCTTTCGTTCTCTTTATTCTACCTCTCTCAGTTTTTTTTTTGTAGTCTTTAAGTCTCAAATTTTTAAATTGACAAATAAAAAACGAATAAATAAAAAAAATATTAATTAAAATATAAAAAATATAAAAAAGTAAATAATATTCCCGATCAGTAATCATGACGACAAGGTAAGTCGGGTTTAATTTTGCAAAAATTCATAATCGCTATTATTGTCTAAATATTCATATGTCAAATACCATTTGCGTTCACGTTAAATACGATTTAGAGGATGATGGAATGATGCGAGATGGAATTTCGCGGAGAAAGCGGAAAACGACTATCTTCGACCAGAGTACTCCCAGAAGAAGCGGAATCACGAATCATATTGTTAATAACGCGTACTAACCATCGGTAAATCTTTTTCTGTTTCAGTTGATCCGATAAATGTCGCCATCTGCGACATCAAGCATACCTGCATCGCCTGCGGTAAGGCTTACAAGCACAAGCACCATCTGAAGCGTCATCACGACTTCGAGTGCGGGGTCGATCCCAAATTCAAGTGCGCCTTTTGTCCGCACAGAACTAGATACAAGGACAGCCTGACAAAGCACATACTGGCGCGGCATCAACGTTTCCTGGAGCAGAACTCATATGGCGGTCATCAACAGGTTTTCGAGACGCCTACCGATATTGAAGTGAGTTTTCACGTGCAAGGGACTAATGTGTTCAATGCTTATACCGATTTCACGCAGAATCTTTAACTTGATCGACGTAGGTTGCGATTGGAGATGGTTAGGGAGGTATTAAAAATTTGAAGTACATGACGAGATAGTTATAAATGTTCTTTAAATCAAGTTTTTGGTACTGTCTGTTGTTGCTGTTTGTTAATTCGTGAAAAATTGTACAATTTTTTACGATTACGTAGTTATAATTTTGTAAATATATTATCTGAGATAATTAAAAATTTAATGATTTTTAATATTTGGATTATTTGGGTAAATTATGAAAATAATTCAAATTTTCCAATTTCTAAAATAATTACGAATAAAATGTAACTTAATGTATGTATCAATATAGAATTGGACATTTGTATATAATAGTAATGCAAATCATAGAAGTTTGTATTTATGAATAAAAAGAAGAGATTTAACTTTTTTGTGCGGTATTTCCTCTTGTTGAAGTACGATTTTAGTATTAACAATTAAAATAATATTGTTTTACATATTTTATAAGATATTTAAATTAAAACTATTATTTTTAATAGTTATGTAATGTTTACAGAGGTATTTCAAAATAGCAACAAATATATTTTTTTGGTACTCTATATAAATATTAAACTTTACTTTTTATTTATATCATAATTTTTATATTGAAGAAATCACTCTTGTTAGAAGGTGAATATTAAAGTTTTATCACTATAAATAAATAATTATATTTAGATTGTTAAATACAATTTAATTAATTTTACAATGGCTTTTGTATAATATCATTTCTAATTATGGTAATATATGTATATTGACAGATATATCGATAAAATATATATGTATATATATATATATATTTATGTGATGAGAATGAAGGTTTTTGATATTATTAAAATAAATTTAAAATAAATTTCATCTCTCTTCCTGTGACCTTTTGCCTTTCCCTCTATTAATATAGGCAAGTGTATCTTGAAAAAAAAATGATATATGTACCTGTACATATATCTACTATCAAGAATTATGATTTTATACGCACACATTATGTCTTATATATCTTATCTTCTATATCATATACATCCATCTCAATTGCTTTCTAAACATTAACCGAGGTCGCTTGTGCGAGTTTAAGTCTCGAGTCAACATCGTCGACGCTAGCTAAGCTTCATCTCTTCTCTTCTTGATTCGTAGGTACGACATACAGTTCGGCCAACTGGACGATACCCACCTTGCCGTCCACGTCGCGCATCGCGATGTATACGAGACGCCTTCGCTCGATGACCACGGAAAGTGGATGCGGTTCCGGTCCTCGTAAGTATCTCTGCAATGATTGCAGCCGGACATTCGCCCTGAAAGCCTCGCTGCTGCGCCACAAGGCATTCGAGTGCAACAAGGGTCGGCAGCCGTACGAGCGGCAGCCTCATCAGGACGATTACGAGAGAACGAAGAAGACAAAGAAGAAGCACATGTGCATCAGATGCAATCGCGGTTACACGTTTTTCACCTCGCTGTGGCGGCATCAGAAATATGAATGTGGCGTGGAGCCGAAGTTCACTTGTCCCATCTGCAAGGGTCGGTTCGCTCAGAAGAGCAATCTGGACCGTCACGTGCGATCGAAGCATTAAATTACACTTGCTATTTTTGGACTGTTTTTTAAATGTTCTTAAATCACATTTTAAGTTTCAACGTGCGCTCTGTATTAGCGTGTATCAATTAATATTCACTGAGTCGACGCCGATTGTCTTCACGATCAATCAGCAGAGTTCAGGTGTCACACATTTGCGTTTTACGTTTTCGCGTGCTTCATTGTTTTAATGAACTTCAGAGCGAGAAAATTTATATAATTTATAGGAAATAAGTATAAATATTAAATTTGACTAATAATCAGTGTGCGATAATAATTATGAATTAGAATTTTTATCTTATTTAAATTCTATTTCCTTAGATATATCTTGTAAATAATGGATTATTATTTATTTCGGTCAATTTTTTGTATTTTTCCTTATCAATGCAACAATATCGTCAATTGTTTATAACACAATCAATTATAATTATTTTCTTATTTTGGATAATTACTATAATTGTATTTTATTCATCTGTTATCTTTTTCTTGATTCCTAATAGCAAATATCCTATAGCAAGTATAAATTCTTTTAATTCGTCATGCGAGAGAAGAAATGGAAATAAAAATAGTTTCGATCGTCTGTGTCAACTAATTTATGATACAATAATAGGATACTGTCAGTTAGAAATAGATTAATATAGGCAATATATGAATTATTTTACGTTTATGATAAGTCAAACGAAAGAGACATAAAATTGTTTTTTAATGCGATGTAATATATTTTCAATTGTCAAACCAAAGAAAAAATTTTCCCGATGACACGATTGCTGTTTCTTTGATTTTACCAGCTAGCTATAAATATTTAGATAGCATTAGTTGTATATAAAATGTAATCAAATAAATTTAATGCAACTAATAGAGAAAGAGAGAGAGAGAGAATGAGAAATCCCTTATATAATAAATCGTCTGTTTCTTTCTGTAATATACAGGGAAAAATATTCTTCTACTCCGACAAATGCGGTAATTACGCGTGTATTTCTACGTTTATCGTCCTCTATTATACTCTTGGTTTAGTACAACACGTTATCCCAATGTAACGTTAATGTGCGATCGGAAGAGCGTAAGAAAGTGTTCGCGTATGCGAGAAGCTCGCGTACGTCACATCGTGCATGTAATTGATCTTGTCCTTCAGCGTGTACTTCAAGGTATCTATCCTGTCTTCAGTCTCGCAGACGAGTTGGCTTTTCCCGGTTCGCGTAAGCCGCGTCTCGCGCGGAAGCGCGGAAGTGCGAAGTAAATGCTCTAACACTATTCTTTCTCTTTTGCAGAATACGTGTACGGACTCAAGGACGGATTTCAGGATTGTTCGACGGACTCGTCGCCGTCGCTAATGTGTCCCCAATGCGGACGAACGTACAAAATAAAGCGCAACATGAAGAGACACATGAAGTTCGAGTGCGGCGGCCAGAGGAACTTCAAGTGTCACGTATGCCCGGCCAAGTATACGCAAAACATCAGTCTTCGTCGTCATCTTCTGCAGCGACACAACATCTACCTACCACCGAAATTCTCAGTACCTAAACGCATCTTTGCCAAATAACTGTGATGCAACTATAGTAGGACTGGCATTCTTGGCGGACGGATTGCAATGATCGATTATTTATCTATAGTTTCTTCGGATTTTGATGCGAAGATGCTTCTCACACTAATGACGCAATGACGATGTTATGACAAAAGTCCAATAAATAAAATAAAATGTAGGAATTTATATGCGAGTTGATATATATGTAATCATAAAGTAGAAGAAATATAAATATTGAATATTGATTGATTATAAAAATTATATAAGAGAAAGTTTAAAGAGAATATATTACTTTGTTAGATTCTCTGAAATAATCATTTTATATATTTTTTTATTTAAATGTTTTTATACACTGATTTTATATTTTATTAATATTTTTTTATTTTTGTAGATTTAGATTAGTTTGCTTGAGTTTAGATGTATATGCTTATTGTTTCAATCGATAATTTTATTTTGATGCAAGTTTTTTATTATATAAAGAGTCAAAGGAAGTTGCTAAAATATCTCATTTTAATAGAATGTTCACGCAGTGCAAGGTGATAAATTTCTAATGTGTGTAAATATATAGCTTCAATTTATTAATACGAAAATTTATTAACACTAAAAAATTAAGAACAAATAAATCGTGCGAGAATTTCGAAAACTATGATATAAAATGTATAACGAAATATTGATTAATCAAGTTTCTCTTAAAAAAATGTGTAACATATATATATATATATCTAACCCGAAATAAACTTTTGATAGATGATTGTGTATGCTTAGCCTCTTTCCCCGCCTTCACCTTCAAAGAAAAGGATATTGGCGCCAGAGGAAAATACTTCTACACCTTATAGATGTTGCTTCAAGAGACTAATGGTTGCGTTTATGGCTGATACTAACCGATTATTCCTCTTTTTCAGATTTGCCATCGGTCGCGTCGCGAAGTCTCGTAAGCGAGTTCTCCAAGAGGAACCGAGTCTTCAACTGTCATCAATGCGGTAGATCGTATCAAATGAGGCACAACCTGGTGAAACACTTGAGATTCGAATGCGGCGGGCAGAAGCACTTTGCGTGCCTGCTCTGTCCCTCTAGATACACCCAGAACGGCAAATTGCGACAGCACATGCTGAACACCCACAACATCTTCGTACCCCCGCGAAAGGCCTGGAGATCCAGATATATGTCGACGCGCAATTAACCGTCCCAATTTAGCAATAAATGGGCATAAGTTGCTCAGTACAAAAAAGATTAGCGCGCTATCTTGTTCATTACACTCGTTTATTATATAATTATTATTATTATAAATTAGAAAAAAAACCATAAATAATTGCGATGAATTGGATTGAAATAAAGTGCAACGAATTGAATCTGTTTATGAAGTTCGACGCATGTTGGTGTGAAGCAAAAATACATTTGTTGTGTGAAAGATTTTTATCGAGATTGTTGACGTAGCCAACCTAACAGGGCACTCTATTGTTAGTAAGCTTTATTTTTGTAACAGAGGATGACGCATTAGCAGCATGAATATTCTTCCTATAATCCTTCAAGTTTCCCAAACAGTTAAATTTTTGCAAAATGTAATTAGTAAATCTCGTTCTGAATAAAAGTTATTTAGATATTTATTTATATATATATATATATATATATATGTATATATATATATATACAATATAAATATAGTCTGAAAAATAATTGTATATACATATATGAAAGGTTTCTCACTATTTTCTCCTGCACCAGCTTAGAAATATCTTACATTATTAATAAGCAACATTGTGTAATTTCAGATTTTTCCTCTAAGTACTTTTAAAAAATTTTTTAGCATCTTTCTCTTTTTAATTTGAAGTGACCATCAGCTTACATACTAAATGATGCATATACAAGATGTATATCAATCAAAAGATCGAATATCAATAGCAAGATTGTATTTTTGAAAAAAATTTTTAACTATTTTTTTCGCAACAAAAGTAGTATTTTATTTTTTTTAGTCTTTAATTTTTTAATATACATATAAGCTACGATTTTCGTTACGGAAAAATAAAGTACGAATTATTTCAAGGATTTAATCTTGCTATTCTATGCTCTTCCAAGATTAATTAATTAATACTAAAAAAAATGGCTCGTTAAAACCGTGAACGAAATGTTACAATTGCGTAAGTATAATTCGTCACACGTAAGTAGTGCTTCGCAAGATATCTTTCTTCAAAGCGAAATATCTATACTTGAAGATAACACGATTTGCCAGATTGACTGTTCCAAGGCCACTGGACTCCATAAGACTCACGTAGAAGGAGGAGAAGATCGGTATGCGAGTCTCGTTTCGCGTACTGCGTACTAATCAATGCATGAATGTTGTTTTTCAGATTTTTACGAGAGCTTCCATCCCCGAGAAACTCGTTCGACTTACGGCCAAAAAGCTTCGCACGCCTCGCCCGCGAAGATCGCCACGATTAGAACGAGCGCGAGGTATTCCTCTGAAGATCGGACTCTCCAGTGTTCCGCCTGTGGGAAGAAGTACTCGCTGAAGCACAACTTGGCAAGACACGTGCGCTTCGAGTGCGGCGGTCAACGAAGATTCTCCTGCCACTTATGCCCGAACAAGTATACGCAAAACGTCAGTCTACGCAGACACCTGACGCATCATCACAATGTCGTTGTGCCTGTAAAAAAGAGGCGCAACGGCCCGAGGAAGATGTACGATAGAGCTGTCTATCAGTGAGAACGAGAAAGCTTCGCCGGAAGATGGTTGTCGAGATGATCATCGCGAACTGTACGAGAAACGAAAGAGACTTGTGCCAAAGACACATAAAGTTATCATCGAGTTGAAGATTGTCTAGACTTCACGTGTGAAAACAATATGAAAAATATGTTTCAACAAACAAAACTTTTCGGACATTACTGACCTTTATAGTTTTACACATAGTTATTACAGTTAATAATAAAATATTGATCTCTCTTTATATAAGTTGCTACAGTAAATATACTCTTGGTTAAAAATAAATGTCGCAATTATAATCGTGTTTCGGCAAGAATATTATAATTCTTATATTTTTCAATATTACACTATTTTTTAGAATCTGTCATTTGCATAAGATTTGAATTCCTCAGGGGAATTTTATCGACGACAAATGTTTGCAAAGCGGAAAAATATTACCTGCATTTTTTCAATGGTGATCGAATCAATATTTCGATGCTTGTTTATACGTGGGAGAAAAAAGATAAAGGAATATAATCGATCTCGAGCACTTATCGTCGATAAAATGGAACCTGTGATCTGCACGTCAACGTTAAGCCCTTCATCAAAATGTTCTGACGATCTCCAGCGATGCTTAAGATATTCTCGCGAAGAACGCTATCTTTGACATTGATCTCTCATATTCACATTAAAAACATTTAAAAAATTTGATCCCGCGAAAATCGCTCATCATTGATGCGACAGAGATACACTCTTAAAGTAACGTTTTTTTTTTCATTCAACAGGTTCTACGAACTCTTTCTCCTGTTTGGATTGCGGACGCAGTTACCTGCACCATTGCAATCTGAACAGACACAAGAGGAATGAATGCGGTGGGAAGCGCAGGTTCCCGTGCAAGCTCTGTCATAAAGGTTTCACCCAGAAAACGAGCCTGAAACGACATTTGAACAGCATACATGAGATTGACTACATGACATATATGATATTATCATCGAGATAATACCTAGTTTCATGTTGTAGACCGTTTACTGCTGTAAGATTCGCCTCAGTCTTCGATCCATACAAAGATGCGCGAACAACCTCGTCTCTTTCATTCAAGGTACCCTCATTTGATCCCTCCTTCCGTCCAAAGAGACATTGATCATCGAAGGCGGTTCGAGCGGAAAGTGTACGTTTTAAGTGTGTTATCGAATTGTTCAGATCGATTCGATCAGACGATCGTTAGCTAGACGAGTTTCTGCTATCTACGAATCGCGTTTCCGATGTATCTCTGTTTTTCGATTTTTTCTCCATCCGCATATTCCTTCTCGTCGAAAAAAAAAATTTCGAAATTTTCCTGATCGCGAAGTAGCACCAGATCAGCTCTCGATCGTCAAGACTCGCGTCTGATGATCACGGTCACAACAGTATGAGCTCACGACTAACACGACTATCGTCTTCGTATTTTTCCAGATATGGTCTGGACGACCATTCAGCGGGGACCGCCTCGGAAATCGCGACACGCAACTTACATGAAGGATGAGGATCTCGCTCTCAAGTGTCCGCGATGCGGCCGTGGTTACAAGTTCAAGCCCAGCCTCTTGAAGCATGTAAAATACGAGTGCGGTGGACGCAGGAACTTCTATTGCGATCTATGCGGACGCAGTTTCACGCAAAACGTCAGTTTGCGCCGTCACCTAATGCAGAGTCATAATTTCTATCAGCCGCCGATGAAGCAGTGCGTTCGAAAGATCGTCAAGTGAGAATCACGACATCGTTGTCATCGAAGATCATCCGTAGCTGGAAGATGACCGTCCCGAATGGAATTGTCATCGCTTGAAGAATCTTGTCTTCGTGAAGAGTGATTCGCTGGACTGTATAATTTCTGACTGTACGATCCTACATTTTTCCGCGAAGATTACTCGTAGCCTAGAAGACTCAACGTTCTTTAGAAGATTAGGCAGAGCCCGTAACACATACCACACCACGCAGCGACTGTACGCACACCCGAAGTTCATCACTCGAAAAAAACCTCTATAATTGTAACAGTATACATATAACAGCGCGATCCTGCTCTTACTGGATCGTGAACCATTAATAAAGCTGTTGTAAACGCTGTTAACATTTTGTGCCTATATCCAGAATAGAAATACATATTATCTGTAGTAGCGAGACAACTGTAACAATAAGCTTAATCAGCCACAACGAGATACCACGATTGTTGTTTCGATGTCTGACAATCTTCGATTACGATCGCGCTCGATTACTGCGAGCTTCACCGTCTTCCACACTGAAGATCGATTGTTCTTTTTAAGGATGATTACAATTTTTTGCAAGGATATTTTTTAAGTTTTTATTCGATAATTCTCGAAGTCTTTGTAAATAATTCTTGTTGAAATTTTTGCAATATTTTTTAACGCATTTAAAGTTGTTTCATTCTTATCATGGCATATTTATTCTTATCGTTCCTAATACTCTCCTCGGCGTCGTCCTATGCCGGGAATTATACATCCTTCGTATCGCTATCACGTATGTATTTAATAATTATTACTGGAATATATGTATACATCGTTTCCTCTGTTTTTCCCCTTCTCTTTTCTCTCTAAATATTCGTATGAATTTTTGATGATTTTATTTATGAATACGAATTGCAAATTTTCGCGTTTTTTAAAATTGTTTTGTCTATTTATTCTAATATATATGTTTCCCTATCTTTTTATTTTATTTTTTCTATTACCAATTTGATAAAGTTTTTATTCGAGAGTATATTAAATTATTTATTGCAGTTATTTATTATTGTATGAAAAAAATTATATCTGCTTAATTTATCATCAATTTTATCAGATCTTTTAAACCTTTCGTACATTCTATATTCAGCCTGCTCTCCGTTTTTGAGAATTTCTTTCGAAAAACATAATAAAGCTTTTATTTTTTTTTCTCACCTTGTTCTGTCTTGAAATCCGATCCCATCATATCCTTTAACATTGCTATTTTAATTTTCAGGTAACAAATTGTTGGAGTTGCCACCGCTATTATGCGCGATGGATCTCACCGTCACCAATCAAGCTTGTTGCAACAACAGCGCTTTCCCGCATCAAAATACATCCAGATTTGAATCCACCAACACTTTGAACTTTAATATTGAACAGCAGAATCGCGGGAAAAAAATGAAGAAATTTTCGTGCCCCGAATGTAACAAGAGAATAGGCAGCAAATACTCTTTGAAACGTCACCGTGAGACCACCTGCGGCAAAAATCGCAATCCCAAAGGCAAGTACCCGTGCGACAAATGTGAGAAGACATATGATGTTAAGGGTAGTCTCTCGCGTCATAAAAAAATACATGAATCAAAACCTGTGTATAGCTGCGAGTTTTGCGGTGGTGAGTTCACTCAAAAGTGCAGCTTAGTTAGACATATAGTCAAGGAGACTTGCAAGGAGATGAAAAAGAATTCTAACGATAAGAAGAAACGTAAGAATACTGATAGATCGATAAGATCGAAGTTAGATACATTATCAGATCATTTAAATCATTTAAAAGTAAGTTGAAAAAATGAGGAGAAGAACGATAGAAAAATAATATTATTTTAAATTTTAAGCAATACAGTTCCTTAAAAAAAATAAATTCTGTCGATAAAATGGGCCTTAATATCGATCAGGAATTGAAGTTTTCACTATTTGGAAAAAAGTATATAAGAACTCTGGATAATTCTAAAGTATGAAAAGTTTCCTTATGAAGAATTTTGTTACATAAGCGAGGATTTTTGTCTTGAATTATTGCGTCGGGAACTGGGGGGGGGGGGGGTTTAGTTTTTAAGGAAAGTCGGAATTGACATTCCAACTTTTAAGAATATTCTTTTTATGAAGGACAAGAGTTCAGACATCGGTTATTTGAGAACTTGGCTTGTAACAATATGTATATTTAAATTATACTATGTTTTATATGTTTATTTGTAAAAAAGACTATTTGAGGTCACGACTGACTTTAATAACCGTTTTTAGGTGAGGCGTATGTTAAAGATTATATATATTTTCACAATTCTGAAAGATTTCACAATTTGTAAATTAAGACGTCCTTCTCTTAAATAATGTCTTATAATTGTTTGTAACGCACACACATCGATGATATATTGCAATATTGATTTTTTTAGAGTATTATTAGAATGAGGGGATTACACGTGTCTGTCAATATGTGTAGCGTAGACGTTTGACATTACGTTTTGCTCGCTTTCCCGTTGTTTTATGCGTTTCATGTGTCAAGTAATTTAAATGTGTGACGCACTCGTGCAAATCTGAATTTGTAACGACGAAGAATAACTCTCTTGTTGCGCACTATAAGATGAAACTAGGATATACGTTTCTTCTCACTAAATATTTGATACTGTTATTAATTACTCGATTATACTTTTATCACAATTTACTTTATAGGCACGATGGAAGGGATTATACTAATTGTAAGATAATACACACTGGTGCACTTAAGAAATTTCAGTGACATATTAGCGTGGCGATACGAGTTATGAATTCGATAAAGGATTATTCAAATATCGAATGATAGTACAATTGTAAACGCATAGGTTTACTTGCTTGAGACTGCTAAATCTAATTTTCGTACATCTGCGACGAATTGGAAATTATTGGCCATATTTGTATGTCTTGGCTGTGAAGACTATTATTTGAAAATTGTTGAACATTTTTAATGTAAAATACATTGTATAGACTTTTGCTTTTTAGAATTTTATTCTTATCGACGCGTTCTGTTTGGATATAAATATGTATAAAAATAAAAAAGGATGAAAAAGAATTAAATATAGTTAGAGAAACAAGACAATCGTCGCATCTGCATATGGATCTGAGTTCGCGGAACGTTTATTTTCATCGATCAATACGTTATATATGTTACAGGTATATGTATATCTTGCTATATAAAGAGAGTACAACTTATGACGAAATTTTGTTCTGTAAAAATGATACTTATGCATAATAAAGTCATACGGTTTACACATGTCCTGCTGTTTCATTGAGTCCCGACTGCCTCGATTGCCAGGAAATAGATTTACACGACACTCTACAAGCTACGACACGATTCAGCGGGAGTATTTCTTCGATCTCTTTTCACTTTGGGATATAGGTAACTCATTTTTGTATACATCTCGAACTCGTCAGATGGTGATGCACAGAGACAAAGGAACTTTTATTATTTAATCGCTCGAATAACGCGCGGAAACTCTTGGGAATATAAGAAAAGGCAATACGATTCTCTCGATTCCCGAATTCCCTCTCCAAAACACTTGTATTCCGTCGATGAAGTTTCGTCGGCTACATACAGAGTGTTTCATTTAATTCAGAGATTAAAATGTATCATTCGAAAATGTTTATATAGAGAAAAACATTATAGTTAACTCTTTTCTACAAATAAATATTTATTTCTCCATCACATTTCTCTTTTTACTTTTTCGAGACACGCTGTATCTAGCAGTGATTCTAATCATACTTTGGTACCAATTAAGAAATTCCTGTCTTTTCTGCCGAACGGATTTTGTTGAAATTCAGAAATTCGATCCTCGCGACCTGGAAAAACCAACGAGTTCAATCGATGATACAGCAGAGGCAACAACACGATCGATCGATCAATGTTCTTCTCCCTGTCCCGCGTATGTTTATCACTCTGCTTACATGAGATTCTGATCATGTTTCAGCCAAGCTGCGGTTATTTTGCGACGGACTGCCGCGAGACGTTTGGAGACGCTGCAAGGACGAACTGCGCTGCCCCAAGTGCAACAAGCGATACAGCGACTGGCGCAGTCTGCGGAAACACATGAATTACTTCTGTCAAATGGAGCCGCTCTTTCCATGCCCTTACTGCTCCCATAGGGCCAGGATACCCACCCTGTTGAAGTATCACATAGTTCGCGAGCATCGTGTGACTCTCGAGGAAACACGCCGATTCACATTGCAGTTATAATAAGAAAATCGTTAACCACTGTTTTTGATAAATATTAAATAAAATAATTTTTTTTATCGAAAAATTATTTAGGCCTAGAAACTTTGTTTTGGGAAAGTACAAGATGAATCTTAATGTGTGGTAAGAACCCTTTATATTAAATTAAGGAAGAATGAAGTAATATGCTCAAGAGAGATGTATGATGCGAGATTTTCGCACAATTTTGTTTTCTGAAAAATCGAGATTGCAAGAAACGTTGAATTAATATTCCTTATTATAGAGTTATTTTTATAACATAAGAAATCTTATTCATCTTATGCGAATTGTGATTATATTTGTCGCATTATTTATATGTGCAATTAAAAACAATGAACGAATATATGTATTTATAATTTTTGAAAATATAGTTTAATATATTAATGATTTGTTGTTAGTTTTAGTGATGATTCGAATTTCTGTTGCAGATTTGACAATAATTATAATGCATAATTTTACATATAATTGTTGTTTATGTATATTAAATATAAAGTAAATATAAACTATATTTTATATTTATATATACGTATATTATAAAATTATATTATATTTTTGCATTTCGCGCCGTTTGCGCTGATATTTGTGCAAAATCAGTTATTATAGTTATTATTATATTATTTTATCTAACATTATAATATATACCTTAACATATCCTTTGAAATTACTCGAGTGAGATATGCGAGTGAGATAAGAATTGCTATTTTTTTTTTAAACACACATTTGGTTTATAGTTAAGTTTTTTTTTTATAAATATATATTCTATATTTGCACACTGCGTTATAATATGCGATGAAACCGGAATAAATTTCTAGGAATATTTTTAAGTTATATATTACATATTTTTTAGCAAGAGCTTTATTTTTATAATTAACATCGATTGTCGTTGCCATTGGCAGGTTCTATCAATAAAGAGAGCACGATTTAATAAAGATATAATAATAATCCCATTTCTATTTTTTCTGGATACCTCACAAAGTTTACGTTAGGTATTTCTCTCGATCTCTATCTCTCTAACATTTTTACGTCTAATTTGTAGGCCTCAGTCTGACGAAGCAGCAACCCGAGGATTTCGTGGAGTACGCAGACAAGTCCACCTTCGTGTGCTTGAAATGCGGGAAGAATTATGCCCGTAAAGCGAGTCTTCAACGTCATCTTCAGAGCACTCTGTGCGGCACACTATCTATGTTCTACTGCAATTTCTGCAGATACAAGACGAACCGTAAGGACGTTCTCGTCAGGCACATGCGGTACATTCACCCCAAAACGTGTCTTTCGGCAATGACGCGAAAATGAAGAGAAATGCGAGAATTTTACGCCAAACAAAGGTGTCCCTCGATTTCTTACGGATACTCCGAGTTTACGCGTTCGGATAAATTAACCGAACTCGCGTGCGATGTGAATGATGCATTTTTCAGTGTTTCGCATTCCAAATTCAGTTGTAACATATATTCGTAAAACGAAGCGTTATTATACGCTAAACTTTAACTTTGTATCCTGTGAAATAGTTGTGATAAAATAA
The DNA here is from genome assembly GCF_030444845.1 of Prenolepis imparis. Lineage (NCBI taxonomy): Eukaryota > Metazoa > Arthropoda > Insecta > Hymenoptera > Formicidae > Prenolepis > Prenolepis imparis. Next base: position 17,670,226 of record NW_028141160.1, read on the forward strand.
AGATTGCGAAATGGAACTAAGCATGCGAAACAGTGTTATAAATAATGAATAATGAGAGTTATACGGAAATTTTTTCGAATCTTTCCTCGTTTGATTACCTTTCTATTTATTTATAATTGTCGATTTTTTGTAATATATAGATATAAAAAATCGATGTAGTTATTAGTATGGAGATAATTTGTTGAGGTAAGAGCATGCATAAAATGATGAAAATTTTACGAAATACTGCTCGCGTAGCATAAATGTATAAAATTTTAATTATTATTGCTGATTTTTATATAATATAATTATAAGTATAATATGGCAAAATCTATTATCTTATTAAAGTCAACAATTTTCAACACTCTTTCAGGAATTTATATTTATTCATACTTATGCGGAGAGCTTTGATGATTTATTTATAATTACTTCGACATATTAATTCGTATTATAAAACTTCAATTATCGTATAGTTTGGTTTATAAAAGAAGGACCAAAAAATATGAATTGTACCCTTAGTAGCAATGTATTTGTGTTTTCGATCTATTTTTTTCGTTTTTATTGTAGGTGCGACAATTCAAGTTATTTAAAAATCGATCAACGTTTCTGAAATTAATGCTCGGAGTTCAATATTTATATGTGACATTGTCAAAATAATTTAATCAATCGACGTTATATATTAACGTATAGTCAAATCGATCGATTATATCATGTTCACGTGATGGCGATCGGACAATCGTAAGTCTCTTATACGTGGACGATATTCGCGATTGTCCTCATGAGGCGAACACGGCTACATCGCAGCTTCCTTCGTCTGTTTCAGGCAATGTCAACTGGAATGTGCGCGGCGACGCGAACAACTATGATTCAACCACGTATCACGTGCACAAGCGGTATGTATGTCCCTTCTGCAAGAAGGTCTTCGTCGTAAAGAATCTACTGAGAAAGCACATACAGCTGGGTTGCAAAATGAATCCGCAGTTCGCCTGCACCTTCTGCCCTTACAAGAGCATATACAAGGCCAACATGGAGAGACACGTGAGAAACGTTCACAACACCGGCGGCCTCAAATTTCGCTGCGAACTCTGCAACTTTCGCAGTAATTATTCCTTCTGCGTTCGCAGACACATAAGGACCTTCCATCGCGCGATCACGGACGAATCTAAGCAATAGAGATGACGATACCTCCCTTTCCTTTTATCTTATCCTCAGTGTGTAATGGACCTTCTTATTAAAAATTATTGATAACATAAACTCGCATTACATCATTAGGATGTATTGAAGTTTGTTTTCAATTTTAGTTTCTATCTTTCAACCAATGAACGAATCAAAGGATTTGTGTGATTTTATAACGATCGGTATAAAACTTGATTGTAACAGATGTACATAAACATGCCGAAAGAAAGGAGAAATATAGAAAACTGTATTATAATCGATACAGATGTTTGGAAATATATCTCGGCGAATTAGATCGTTCAGAAGACTATTATATAACGGAGATCGATATTAGTTATATATTTAAAGTATAATAAAATTCTAAAATTCAACATATTATCTTTTATACGAATATAATATGGGATAAAAATGTAAAATTAACAGTATTTAAGCGAGTAACATTTTATTATTAATTTAATATATGTAATTTACGTGTATCTGTAGAATTGGAAATATTTTCTATGTACGAGTCATAAAATCGTAATATAAAAGAACCAATTAGAGCCTAATTGTAATTATAAATTCTTCTATTCCTATTATTAGTTTAACGTATATAGTCTCGTTTTTTCATAATTTCTTGTTTAAGAAAATATGACGATTTTTTTAGATTAAGAAATTATTTAGATACGATGTGCGTTTATTAATAATTTATCCAATTTTATCTTTTAATAATGTGACTTTCTCTTTATTATTTATGAAAAATTTCGGACAAATCAAATTGGTCGATAAGGCAAATAAAATAATATCACTCTATCTTTCTTTGTACCCTATATAACACACATTAATGTTATGGATTATTGCATTCACATTTGTTATGAGAGTATGCAATACGCCGAGGATTTAGATAAAACAGCGCAATATAATAATAAGATAAATTTATTCTTTTTTTTATAATTTATGCTAATAATTTTATTTCAATTAGAATTAAAAAAAAACTGCCAATATCAATAACATTATAAATCAAACTTGTTCAAGTTCAGGCAAAGAGGCTTTATAATAAATATTATATATTATGATATTTTATTATATATAATATTTATTACTTATTATATGTTATATAATGTATTGCATATATATTATATTATTTTGTATATGTATGTCTCTCCATTTATACAATCATTCTCGTTGCCACAACTTGTCTTAAGATTATTGATCAACCACAGTGCATATATAGGTAATAACAAACATGTATATATGCGATGAGATGATGCTTCAGCATCTGAGTTTGTAAATTTAAATCCGAGAAAAGAGAGCGCGCGGGTAAATGAAACTACGATAATGAAAACAAGAAATAATGTTTTTTACAAATTCGTTTGATGTTATTAGATATTCCCCCATTATCCGGCTTTGCATTTGTCACAAGAATCGAGATGGAATTATTTTTCTAATTAATGCGTTATTTCCTCCAGCAAGATTTTTACATTTTCGATGTGGCTGCAATTTTATTTTCTATTTTCACACGATATATATAATGTGGAAAACATATCAAACATATGAGATGTGAAATCTATATTGAGAAGTTTGGAGCGATTAAATACATAAGATTATAAAGACCACTCTAACAATAAGCTTTAGAATCTTATCAGGGTCAAGCGATTGTGCCTATATCGAAGCCAGGTTACTCCATATGCAAACAGGGTATCTTCATTTATACTATCTTCATTGTTAATTGCAGATACGCTTTCGCGTTACAAAGTTTGAGAAAGGGAAACGCTATTATTCCTGCCGTATGTCATCAAGCTTCTCACCGATGCTTGTATCGGTGTAAAACTGCGTTAATTTTACGATAAATACAAATTTACAATTACAAGCGACATGCTCCTGTTAATCTTTTCCTACCAGAATATTTTCTATTTTTTCTTTATGTGCATATTTCATATTTGGGTCTATTTTCAGCTATTTAGGCAGCTTTCAATCCTGTATTTAAGAAGGTTTTATGCTGGGAAATAATTTCTTAATAATGTTAAAATCAAATAGAGAAAATCAGTGGAAGATTTAAATATTTAATTTATATAAAGTTTATAATGAAAATGAGAGTTGATGGAATAGAGAGTGATTTTATATTTTATTTTATTTGCAAAATTTTTATGTGGTATAATTTCTGTTTTATTTCTGTTCTGATTTAAGTTATATATACGCACAATATTTTTGTTAAAATTTGAATAAATTTTCATAAAATGCATTTTACAATTTACATAAATTCGCGTGTGCGATTGTATATTCGCTTATTATTTCTATTAATCGATATTCTATTAATTGATATTGTTGTTTCAGTTTTGTCGTGGCACACATACTGCTCTGTTCGCAAGAAGATTGGCGAACAGGATACTGGCGAAACTAACGCATTACATCAACAAAAAAGAGATGCTATAGTACGAAGAAAGATTTACGTATGCGCTCTTTACGCCAAGGGTTATACGTCGACGAAAAAACTTTTGAGCCATTAGAAATTCGAGTGCCTAAAGGTGTGAAGCCGAAATTTAACTATGGATTTTATCCGTATATTCAAGCCTGATGCATCGATAGGCACAGGAAGAAGTTTTTTAAAGTTACTTAATTAATTCTTGCATTTCGGACAAATCTCGATCATTACTTTCCTAATTCGATTAAACGACTGTTTAGAAACGAATATTTACTCATGAAATTTTATCAAAATATATCTCAGCAATATCTATTAGAACGACAATCCTTCAATATCATCGACATCGTCAATATTTCGTCTGAGAATCGATGCTCGCCGGACGTATTTCTACCTAAAGTCGCCGATTGCTCTTATTAACCGATCTGACATTTTGGTGTTTCAGCCTTGTTGTGGCCTAACAAGACCGACATCGGTGACGCCCTACATCAGCAACAAGAAAGTACCATCGGTGAGAAGCTCGAGAAGACCCACGTATGTGCGAATTGCGGCAAGAGCTGCGCGGTGAAGAGACCTCTCTACTACACATACTTGACGAACTGGACTCAAACTCGTTGCTTTTGAGCGATCGATTCCGATACGATTGATATTCATTGATCGAATGGTGATTTTCAACTCAAATTATTGCAGCAATAGCTGTCTACCGGCAATCTTCCTATATTGATGATGTCGTCGAGATCGAAATATCGATCAATCTTATCTGAGACACACTCAGAACTGATATCTGCTGCGCTTACTCTTGAGATCATCGGTTGCTCCTATTAACCGATATGACGATCTTGATGTTTCAGCCTTGTTATGGCCTTACAAAAGAATGTACGGATGCGACGCTGGTGATTCGCTACAACAGCAACTAGGAAGCGTCACCGGCGAAGTGCACGAGAGGACTTACATGTGCGCGGACTGCGGCAAAAGCTACGCGGTGAGGAGGTCCCTCTGGAGGCACCGGAAGTTCGAGTGTGTGAACGCGAAGCCGAGGATTAACTGCGAGATGTGTCCGTACAAGAGCCCGCACAAGTGGTGCATGGATAGGCACAAGAAGAAACATCACAGCGTTTTATAAAAAATCACTTTCTGATTAATTAACATCGTCCAGTCGATCTCTAACGTTTTATGTATAATAAAATGATTTTTTTTTTTTTTTTTTTCGTTGAGACATTTATGTTAAACAGACCGAGTAAGTGGAGGATTTGGTGTAGCAACATTGACCCACGTGGAATCAATTTAATTAGTATTCTTTTGTCTGGAATTTTTTATTTTATTTTATTGTATAAAATAAAATAGAAATTTTTGAATAAAATTACATGGCTTGTGCACAAATAATAAAAGACAAGATAAAAATTTTACATCATAACAACTTGGTTCCAAGTTCTCCAAATGCCGAGCGCCTCTATACTTTTCTGATTTTTATACCGAGCACCGATAGCAAGAACTATTGTAAAAGTACACATAAAATACTTAAAATTTAATAATTATTAACTCTTCAACTTTAATAATGATTTTAATAATTATTAAATTTTAATAATAATTATTAACTATCCAATTGGAGAATTTTTGGACATAGTATAATTATTATTATTATATTATTTATTAAGAAAATAAGTTCTCTAATATTGAAATAATTTCGATATTTTGACTAAATTTAGATTTAGAATGTTTTCTTGTGTTATATTATGTTATATATTGATAATATTAATTATAATTATAATTATATTCATAGTATTGTTATATTGATAATAATTTTTAAATTTCTTGTTAAAAGCATGTTATTTTTTTTTTTTTCAAAGTGTATGTACGAAAAAACAATTTATTTTTTATTTACAGAAATTTTTTATATTGTTTCATTGGATACTTTATCACATTTTTATTTACTGGAACATTTGTTGGAATATAACATAAATATTAATGTAAATGATTGTATAATATTAAAAGCGAAATAAACTTTTTCTGAAGGCTTCTTTGGCTAAATCTATTATTTTGTTGAATTTTTGGATTTCTCGAAAATTTTTATCTTGAAGCATCTGATAGATATGTTTTCATTAGAGGAATCTTTCTTTCTTTATATACATATTTAACAAATAAAAATGTTTCAGAATAGAATTGGGACAGCGGAATGAAAATTATGAGAAATTACGAAAATACAGAAGAGATTGGAAATACCGAGATGGAAAAATAAATATATAACACCGAAAGAAATATAAATAATAGTTAAAGAATTTGAAAGGTCGAAATATATAAAACATATGATACTAAATTATTATAAAATGTATTTTTACTTTTTAGTTATTTTAAGTATTTTATATATTCAAATTATATTAGGTAAAAATTCTGATAAAAATATTATTTATAATAATGAATCAATCGTCGTTCAATTTTGGATTATTATTTACAGTAAAATATGATTATAGGGATATTTATAATATTTCTTTGCTCAACGAATTATCAAAGTTTTTTTTTCCCCCCAGAAAAATCTGAAGAAATGAGTTTTATTTTTTATCAAAATATAGTTTTAGATTCTTTATTGGAAAAAGAGTATATGAGAAGATATATATAACAAGCTAAATGGCTAATTCAAGAATCTAAATTTATTAAATTTTATTAAAGTAGAAACCATTTTCAGTTTAATTTTTGAAGTTTTCTAAGTTTTATAGCATATTATAATTTTAGTATATCAAAAAGCGAATCAATGTCTGTACATATTATTTCAGCAATATACAGTGCTTTGATAAAAACAATGTTTGGCGGCTTGGTAAATTTACATCTAATAATCCTTCTGATCCCGAGTTAGGCTTTCATTAGACCTTATAGAGTAGTTATCCTTGTGTGAATTACTTCCAAGCTTTCATTGATTCTTAGGATGGCTTTTGAATTCTGAGAGACACCAAGCTTTCGGAGAAAAACAAATTTCCGATCTTCTCGTGGCAAAGTATATCCACTTAAGAAAGATCGCATGTTCAATTTATGAGATTTCAATATTCGACTATATGAATATAAGGATAATTTACAATAGAAATTGCGAGAAACGTTGATACTTTCGAGTCGTGATACTTTGAGAAGGGATATAATTACAAGAAAATTCAGATGTTTGTAGATTAAAGACATATTGAGCAATGTTCGATTCAGTTGTGTGTATAGCGCTAATAAAAAATATTATAAAGCTGTAGATTATTATAATCTTTGGAAATCTCATGTGTTTTCAAACTTTTGCAAAATTAATCAGTTATATATTACGACATAAGATGCAAACTTTGCTCAGAAGGACGTTTTGTCACACAATCATTCGAATTTTCTTCATCTTATTGAATTTCCATTCGAAAATTATGCGAGTCCATTATTAACGTGAAGTGGTACATCTCATAAGTCGGACTGATTGTTGCCTTAGACAGAGTGCTTTCCGTGGCTCTAGCCTGATTGTTTCTCTTGAATCCTTCTTTTTCTCTTGTGCGTGAGTCTTGAGTAGCGCAGTTAGCTTTCGCTCAACTAACTAACCTGGTCTCTCTGTTTCCAGCTTATCGGAAGATGTACATGGGCGATCAGGTTCTCGGCTACACTTGCACTATGTGCAGCAAGTTCTACAAGATGTGGAGCAATTACCTAAAGCACAAGTGCGAGCCGCCGCAATTCAAGTGTTCGCTATGCCCGTTCGCTGCCTTCAAGGCCTTCATCCTACAGGCTCATCAAGCTGAGCAGCACTTCAAGGTCACCTCACCCAACACTTGAACGTCTCACGACAGTGCGGGTCGGGGAGGAATTGTCGAATTGCCTTAGTCGTCGTTATGGTTTTTCGTGGTTGATGCGCTTAGTGACTGTCAACTGAAAATTTGCAGCTCCGATAAAAGGATCTATGAGTGACTCGTTTCGAGATCTCGACGACCGTTTTTTTCTAAGTAGTTGCGATTAGAATCCCGAGAAAGCGTTCTCTTTCTGAAAAATATATTTTTCATAAACTCTCGTAAGCTTGTAAGCTGCAAAGACGATGATGTATGTAGTTCTCGAGTCTTTAATGTAGAATGACTCGACGTATTGTATTAATTAATAATCAGCAATTGGCGCATTTTGTCATGTGATGGAAGGAAACTCGGATCTCATAGATGGACGATGCACTAAATTTCTGAGAGATTGTACAAGAACCGAAAAAGTCCTTATTTGTAGTAGTATCTTTTTTTTCTCCTGACGCTTTGTTATACATATATAATCACGCAAATATAATAATGACCGAGATTGCAAAAGTATAATGCAAAGGTATATCAAGTATCGAATAATGTAGTTTAATCTACAATAAACTATAAAAAGACTGAGTGACAATAATAAGGCTTGTACAAGATGCGTTATTTCATTCATCTTGCGCTTTTAAATACTGTAAACATGTTTACACACATGCTTTTCTCCGCGATCGAATGGACACGATATTAAGAAAACGTTCATCTCTCATCACAGAAAGAATAAAGTATACTATAAATAAATATTCTGTTCCATAATCACTATTGGAATTTGACGATAAATATTGTTGCCAACATTACACATTATTGATTGCACTTTCGCTGCATATATCAATCTCAAAATTTTATCTCGGCACCGAATGCCAGCCGTTTAATGCGAACACAAAAAGATACCGTATACTCCATAATATTTATAAATGCATGTATTTTCGTAATAATACCAACAATAAAGTGTCAGAAAAGTATTAAAAGTGAAACGAGAATCTTCTCATTTTCAGTTAGTAATGAAATATTATAATATTTTATACACGATAATACTTTCCCCCTAAATAATTTCAATGACCTCTCATGATCGAAGCTTTACTTAATAAAGATATAGAAACCATATCTGAACGATAAATAATAATTTTTATTTAAATTTAATAAATCTATGTTTATATAAATTCAAGATAAATTTTATTTTATCTATCGACAATGCTGTTTTTTTTTTTTTTTTTTTTTTCTCTCTCCAGAATGACATTATCTGTTCTCTACTCTAGAAATATAATAGTTCGCGAAGATTCTCCGAGGCGCTACTAACAGACGATTAAATGCGTTCCCTGTTTCAGATCGTTCGAAGGATTCGGCAGGACACCACGATTCCGGTGAGCTACTAGGACACAGAGAAACGATCGGATATGTAATGCGCGGATTAACTAATGTCGATGCTAATGCTTTTGCGGGGACACTGAAAGCATTGTTGATTGTCATGAGTCCCGTGACGTGAAACGGCTATATTCAACGTAGCTCTCTTCCTTCCGTTTCAGGTTTGCACACGTGTTGCGAGTGCAGGAAAACGTATAGGTCGCGGATGGCGCTGAACCGACACGTGCGAGAGGAATGCGGCAGGATCTTATACACATGTCCGTACTGTCACAACGTCATGCCGATGAAGTTCAATCTGTTAAATCATCTGAAGAAGGAGCACGGTTGCTAGGATTTAATTGTCGACGAGATATTGTCAAAGAGACAATTCGCTTCGCGATCGTCCCCCAGATTGATGATCGATACTTTTTCGCGCTAAAGCGAACGAACGGTGCTCTTTTCAAGTTCGACGATAACGTTCTTGTGAAACGTGAGATTCATTTGCAGTACAACGTTGCGAATAATTAAGAGTAATACGTGTGTTCGCACTTATTGCGTTTCATTGTTGTACATAAGAATGTACAATTCCAAAGATATTTCATGCTTTACGCCGAATTGGAAAATTTATGATATATATTTTAGCGCATTTTCTCCTGCGTATATATATATATATATATATATATATATATATATATATATATATATAATATGCAAATTTATTATTAACATATAAATATGTGATGTTAATAGGTCATACTGTTATGTAATTGTGTAAGCGAAAGTAAATGTTAAATCGTATCTTTTGACGATAAAATGTTGTAGAAACTATAATGCGTCTATCTGAAATATTGAATGTTAATATATACTATATATATTTATATACTATAATGAATCTTTTTATGGACCTATGTTTCCTTTTTATTTTCTATTAAATTTTTTGATCGACACACAACTTTTTGATGCTAAGTTTTTGCAACTCAAGAACAAGTTGGAAGAATTAACAAGAGGACTCGTTTTTATTTTTATATCTTTGTAAGATTTTTTGTAATTGATCATCGTTATCGGTGTTTATACAACAACCCGATATATGCATTTTTACTATATAAAATAGTATAATATACTATTATACTATAAAGTTACTATAAAATTTAATTTGCTTTTTTATTTAGGTTGCATATTAAAAAAACAATATTTAAGAAGAATTTTAAACATTGAAAATTTTTAATAAACGCCTAAATATGCATTTACTTTAAATTTTCCTAGAAAGGAAAAATCATATAACAAAAACTTTTAATCATATAAAGAATATATTAATTAAGTCGCAAACGAATGCATATCATCATATGGATTAAAATGTCCAGACATATGGTAATTATGCGATGCTCTTGCAAAAATTAATACTACAAAAAATACTAATGAGTGCATGAGAGTTCGGTTATGTTCGTCGCAATTTTATATTTTGCTTTTTTATTTGTTTCGTGTTTTCCCTGTCTTCGTCTTTAACAATTACCATATGTAACCTTTGTCTACGCCGATAGGAACGGCTGTATGCAAGAAGAATATGAAGAAAGTACGCGTGAAAGTACGAAAGGTGCGTAGATTTAAGCTTCTCTGCGTGCATTTTTTTCTAATGTTCCTCTACAAGATTGGTATTAACACACTCGAAAAAAGGATTGGTTGTTGATGTTTGATTTGTAATTGTTTGAAAAATTTTTGTGTTATTTCGATAGAAAATATTTCTAATTAAATAAAAATTGAATATTAATAAAACCGACGTAGATATTATCCGAAGTAGAAAAAAATGTACTTCTGTTAAATTCTGGTCTTTGTTTACTATTTTTACACTTTATTGTTATGCTAAACATTGAAGAAAATTGAAATGTTTAATCAAATTCTATTCTTCACGTAACATATAAAAAATTGTCAAATATTTATTTTCAACTGTCACTAATTGTGACAAGTGTATATTCGGGGAAAAATATAATTATGATTATTTATATTGTAAATTTGTAAGAATAATTTAGAAATAATATGTTGGCTAATATCATGAAAACGATCATGAAAACGATCATGAAAACGACCAAGCTATGCGATTCGTATTAACATGATCATATTATTTTTCTTTGCAGGCGAACCTTCTGGGAATCAGATGCACACCTGCAAGAACTGCGGAAATGCATACGTGTATTACAGCTCATTGACGAGACATTTGAGGGAGGAATGCGGAAAGTCGCCGAAATATCAGTGCCCATATTGCCCAAAAAGATCAAAATTACGCTGCAACCTGCTGAAGCATATGCGAACGAAGCACGCTTTTCAGCAGGGCTGAGAGTATTGGAAATTGCTTGGTGATCGTGACGGTGGTGGAATCGCGAACGAGATTTAAATATGCAAAATTGATAAGAATTTTTCTACTCTTACTCAGTAATATTGTCCAAATATAGCGTAAAAATAAATAAATTCATATCGTAAATAAATTTTATATTACAAATAAAAATTGCAAAGCGTTGCGTTTGAATAGATTCCTGACGAACGCTCGCGATCCACCAGCCAGTCGCTCGTAAAACAAAGATGAACCTTCTTGTAAATAAATATCTAGAGCCTAATGATAGAACTGATACCATTAATTTTATAGGCTTTGAAAATCTTTCATTTCAACGTTTACCTGAAGTGCAAAAGAGATTATCGCGCGATTGCGCTATTTTTACGAATTTACGCTTGATCTACGATTGACATCTTTTAGAAATAAACAAGAAAATAATTGTTATATCGAGTTATTACGAGAAGTAATGTTTTTCTTATATACTGCTATATTTCGTTATCATGAAATATCAAATATACATTTTGTATTAATTGTGAAATTAAAGCAAGGAGTTGAATGTAACGACCTTTTCTTTTATCGTACATTATACATATATTCTTAATTATTAATTTATTATATATTCACACTAAGCGGGATTATGCATGCGCAACACAATAAAATTAATATACTCCCTCGCGTTGTTATTATATCATTTTTATTGTTTGAATTGTTAGCATATAATCTACTAATGTGTTTTTAATTTAAAAGTATCAAATTTTATTCTTTAAAACTACATTGTTATTAAAATTTTTTTTTTTCTTAAAATTGCATAATCCCGCAGTGCTAAGATTGACTGAAGTTTGAATGCATCGATAATTGAAAATTGAGAGAATATTTATTCGTATTTAGATCTATGATCTAAATTGTCAATTTGCCTGTCGAGTAAAAGAGATTATGTTATGTATAAGGGAGGCACGATGCGAGGAGAATTAGAAACCTAATCGAGACCTGTTCGTGTTCCGAGTGTTCGTGTTTCGAACGAGATGGTCTTGTTCGAAAGACATCAATGTTCCTCGCGTGTTCTGCTTGAAAGTCGCTGACAAGTCTACGTGTTGCTTTTTTTCAGAATACAACACCTGTCTAGCCTGCTCCAAGTCGTACAAATGGAAGAAGTCGTTGCATCGGCACGTGCGCGAGAGCCCGGAATGCTGGCCGATTCTTCTCACTTCCGGCAATGGCGAGTTCATTCGGCAGATTCACTACAAGATGTTGTACAACACCAAGAATTGATCTAAACGAGAGCGACGTCACGCGATTATTGGAGAGATCTTCTGATTGCGAAAAAAAATTCAACAAAATTCTGTTATGTTTTACATTTGGAATATTTTTTATAAAAATAAATGTTGTTAATATATTCTAATATAAAATGCCATTGATCCATATACATATATCTAAAGCAAGAATGTATTTTTTGGGTGTTTTCAATTTTTATTAATTGCTAATTTATGTATATTTTGAATTTATCTTGGACTTAATTTTAATCATTGATCCGAATCTGGAAAAATATGCTATCTATTATTTATTTCATTTTTCCAATCATGCACCATTCATTTACTGTATGCAGAATAATGCATGAAATCGCCGAATTAGCTTGAATTCTGATATTATTGTGCCATTTTTTTTTCCAGACTGAATGCGATTTTATTATGACCTGTTTAAATTTATCAGAGGCAGCCACACATACAGTCGATGTTTCCAAAAAATTCCAAAATATTATACGTGTGTAACAATATGTATAATACTCCCGTAATACCTGCCTATTGTTTCAGTAATAGACACGATAACATATCTTAATATTCCGATGCATTTTAACGTGTGTCTAACGTTATCAAAATTAAATAATCCTACGTAATATTCTTACGATGAAAAGTCTCATTTTCAGCAAGACAGGCAATCGTAAGAGAAATGCTATAGCTTCATGAAGACTACAAACACACATATCTTTTATACATTATCCTACAGTATTATTTTCATTGGGACAATGATTTTTCGCAGATTGCTCGCCGAGCTTGTATTTTTACACTTGACGCGAATCATTGATGACGTAAGTATTCCCTCCCTCCTTTCATGAATGCAGAGCTTTTTTTCCTAAACTTCTATCCTAAACCAATGATCCAGGATTAAAGGCCTGGCCGTTTCATCGGAAATTCATCTAGCTGAAATAACCACACATATCCTATCGATCGCTCTTCGTAGATCATCAGAGCAAATACTAAAATACCGCCTGCGATTTTCTGTTTCAGATCGTTCCGAAGCAATTGGGTCCATGGTCGTCTTAAAGAAGCCCTTTCCGTGCATGCATTGCGAGCGTAGCTACAAGAATAAGAGCTCGCTGAATCGTCACGTGCAGTACGAATGTGGCAAGGAGAAGCAATTCATCTGTCCTATCTGCCACAGAAAACTGATCCAGAAGAGCAGTCTGCACAAGCACATGCTAGCCGTTCATGGAATTTGAATGAACAAAGAATTGTTCTACGTTCTTTTCGTAATAGATTTTCTTTCTTTTTTTTTTATGGACTATTGACGAATTCAATATGACTACAATATTAATATCGACGAAATATGTACAACCGCGTTTGCTTAATTGATACAAGCGAACTGAATAAATAGACTGTACTTTAGTCGATTTGTCACTTCATGGTTTCGCCCTCTCACAGGCATTCTAATTTGTATATATAATACGTATATATATGTCGACATATCTCTCACATACATGTTTGTATACATATGGCTGTTATATAGCGTTTTGCGTTATATAAATTTCCGAGTATGTCAAAATTGTTTTATTGATCTTGATTTTATTGATTCAACACGACGTCGTTTTACGTTCGTCGTCGCATCCTGTTTTTTTTTCTTTGTTTTTTTTCTTTTTGCTATATTGTTTGAAGGGTTTGGAAATTGGTGTCTTCTCGCTTGAGGGGGAAAGCTGGAAGAGAGGTTGTCCGTAATTCGCAAAAATAACTCGTAACACATTTTGTTGTTTGACAAATATTAAGTTTTTATATACTTTCGTTATGAATCGCTTGTGTAAATATATGTTTTCGAAAATATTTATGCGAAAAAAAATATCGTTCAAAAGAATTGATTCGGCGATTTCGGAGCCTCCTCTTTATCCATCATTCCTACCTCACGCAGTTTATTCACACGCCTCTTCATGAACACGTATCCTTGGTAAAAATTGATCCTGGGCGCACCTATATCTCTGATCTTCGGGGCTATTGGCTGATACATTGTGTGTTGGGTTGGTTACGGGTTTTAATCTCACTGATCTCTTTGTCAATCACGTATTCGCATATTGATGGAATGTCCTTGTCTTCCTCATTCGTTCCCTCTTATCTCCTTTCGTGCGTTTTTGTCGTCGTCCAGTAAAATCGATGTCTATTACGAGACATTTCCAAGCTCTCCGAATCAAATCATGCTCCATTAATGTAGCAAAGCTATTTTTACGAAGAAGACGAGAGAATCAGAGTTTACTGTCGCAAGAAAACGCATGAGATATTACAAGCAACGCGTCGAGCTATCTATCAAAAGAATTCTGATAGTAACAGAAAATAACTTTGCTACATCGAGCATGATCTTGACGAGACACACGACGATAACAACTTCGAGCTCGACACGCGGCATCGGCGGAAGTCCTTCAAATTCGTCGTACGTCATGTACCTAAACCAATGTCACATTTCTTCCGATACCGCGTGACGCTGCTAGGATGCCGTGTAAAACCGTAAAATCGACCAAGCGAGCGAGCGTGTCAGCGAGCTAACACCACATCTTCCTCAAAGATTTAATCTCCTTACCACCTTCGCGCCCCCGCCGGCGCTGGGTACCTGTTACAGGCATGGGTGCGTTACTGTCCTTGCTACGCTCCGACAGCTCCTACAAGCAGCAGCAGCAGCAACTCCCGACGACGAAGAAGGGTCACCGCGCGTCCGCGCCGACGATGATGACACGTGCCAACATCGCCATGGCGAACAGGCGTCTCAGCAACAGCAACGTTGGCGACAGCTACGACGACGATAGCGGCGGTCGCGCTGCTTCCACTCGCGAGGTCGTATTCCCGGACTCGTTCGAGGTGCTGCCGCAGCCGCATGACCTCAGCATCGTCTACATGTCGGGCGTGCCTCACGAGCAGCAGCGCAAGTTCCGCTGTCGTTTTTGCGGCAAGGGTTACCGCTGGAAGAGCACGATGCGTCGTCACGAGATGGTAGAGTGCGGCGGGAAACCGCCGGCCTTCCAATGCCCGGAATGCCCGTACAAGGCGCGGCAGCGCGGCAACCTCACCGTGCACTACAAGCGGCATCATCAAAGGACGGGTCACGACGAGGGCGCTTAGAACATATTTCGTAACATTCTCGGTGAAGAACGATCGTCGTGCGAGGTGCTCCCTTTTGAGACGTCTCGAAAAAGGGCTGTCGAATCCGCGGCGAATCTTTCTTCTTTGACTCTCTTTACAAAGGTCGACCGAAATCTCTCTCGGGTCGATGTTTTGGGAACACTTCGCGGATTTCAGATGCTTTTGATTTTAACTTTGTACGCACGATCACACTTGGCGCGATGCTAAATTTCTAAACGTAATTAATTAATTTTGATTGATTGTACTTAATTTTAATACTCATCTTTAATTTTTTTTTAAATTTTATTTTAAGAGAGGATTACATGACATGACTTATTTGAAAAAAAAAAAAGAAAAATAATAAGTTAATTATTCTGTGTCTGATGAAACATGTATCACATCTGCTTATTATTCAAGTCTTGTGTATGCATGATTTTTTTATCGTGTTAGATTTGATATAAATTAAAGGATCCCGCACAAAATAAATATGATTTTGGCTTTCGGTAGAATTGGTTGAATTTTTGATATGTTGTAGTTTGATATGTAGTAGTAAGCTACAACATATGAGAAAACCAGCTGGTCTTACTAAGATTCAATTTTATTTGATTAGTACGGAGTTTTTGAACTTTATACAAAATCCTAGATGAAATTGAATTCCGGTAAAAAAAATCAGCTGATTTTCTCACATGTTGTAGCTTATAACTTGCTGAACAAAAAATGTAATAAGCTCAAAGCTTACTGATTTACAGCCTGTCAGACACGAAAAACTCGCGCTCTGCGAGATGTTTGACTGGTTGTAACTCACAATCAGTAACTGTCCATTATTTAGCTTTAAGGCTATTATATCTTTTGATCAGAATGTCTTAAACTACAATATATCAAAAATTCAGCCAATTCTACCGAAAGCCAAAATCCTATGTATTTTGTGCGGGGTCCTTTAACACGATGAAAAAATGCCAATTTTTTCACGAAGCTTAATGACACTTTTTTATAATCTTGCCTCTCATATTGTAGATCTGCCAATGTTTAAAGCTATATTAATGTAATTGTATATCACATTGAGAAGTATCAGTATTTTAAAATTTACGCGTTGAAAAGCATATAAAAAAAAACATTAAACCAGAAAATAACTTCGAAAACCTTTGTGGTTCGCGTGCCTTGCATTCGATTCTTACTCAAATTTAACTCGAAATTGATATACAATAATAAAATTTATATTTAATAATTTATATATGATAATGATATACAAAGAGACTTGTAATCTCAATTTTCTTTAGTGCCGCACAATTAGTACTAGATGTGATCGTATGATTCGATAAACTTTAATTAACAAATGGATCGTGTATATTCAATGGAGATAGACAGGCGTATGCAGAAATACGCGACGAGAATATGGCGTTTGAATTAATTTTTAAGAAACGATGTGTTATTAAATAACATTAATGGTTTAATTTTATTTGCTGGGGTCAGTGATAAATTGTATAGTTAGTAATTTCCGTAACTGTTGCTTTGATTCGTAAGCTAATTCGAATTCGTAACGTAATGAGATTTTTACCGCGCACGGTCGATCATCTGTCATCGAGGATTTACCGTTTTATTTAACGCTATTACTAGTTTTCGTCGCGATTGTTCACACAAGAGTTACAACCATTGGAGAGAACGATCGTACGAACAAGGCATTCCATGAAATCTGTTTCTCGCGAATACATTCCAACGATCGCGTAGATCGAACTTCCACATAGCGCTTATTTCGTATTAGGAAATTTTTTTTTTTTTTTAGATATCGATATCCTATAAAAATAGATATGCTATACAAAATATTTGTGAGAGTTATGGGAACGGTTTTTTTTGCTTTTTATAAATAATAGTCATTTAATTATTGTTTAATCTAACAGAACTTGACATATCCAACGTGAAGATTCGCGCAATATCAATGAAAGATATCCCTATCGAAATATGCCCCGATGATATATCTTTTATTCGAATAATCGAATGAAAATTTTCCAAAGTGCCTTCCACGAGAAATCATCTATAGTCAGAGATGCGAACCGAGACTTACGCGCATTCATGATTTATTAATGATGTTTGCGAAAGAATCTCCAGAAGATCGATTACCTGAGAACATTTATAGCAGTTGCTTACGATAGACAATAATTATCTGTTCTTCCAGTATCTCGGGTTTGTAATTGCGGATGCGAATGTGTTGAAATCCTTTTGCGCATATCTACGCTGTTGACCATTTTTTAGCATTTCTAACAGGACGACGCGTCGGTAGATTTTAGATTGTTCAACCAAAATATTTTCATATAATATATATTTATATAATGTAAAAAGTAAACCAAGAAATAATAGAAAGATTTATACGTTACGTGTCAGGATGAAGTACAAAGAACCGCATTTCGCAATCGCTTCACGCGCGTTTCAAATGACGTACTAATCCTCTACGAGTGTGTCTAGACTCGTGTCCTCCGCTACATATACCCTCTGTTTGTTACTATTAAGAGGATTGGTAATAAAACGATATTATAATTAATTAAAAAAATTATTTGATCGCTCTCTGAGAATTGAAAACTCACTGAGCAGCACATATCTTAATCAAGATCATATTTGACACGTAATTCTCTCAATTATTACTATTGTATAGGAAAAGAAATGCAATTACTATTTCGATGTATATACTCTTGGGCCGTTCTAATATATTTTTCTGAATGATCACTTAATTTTTCAAGGAAATTACGATAATCGGAGAACATGATCGACATATCGTATAATGTTAAGGACCACTTGTACCTTTAGGCGAGTTTACGAGCAACCTGCGAAGGGCCTCGGTCGCGCGAACGGGTTTATCTTACGATCCTAAGAATTGTTGCGTGCCTCATGTTAAGACTAAGATAAATATATATACTTATATTTCCATATAATATTACATATATTTTATTTTTGTTTTTGCAGTAAATTCACACAACTTTTCAGTACGGATCGACAAGATCAATCTGCTTGTCGCGCTGTGCGGAATCATACTCATAGCTTTATACGAATGTCTTTTTCATTTTTTATATGCATATACACGTTTATATACACGAATACATACATTTAGAAATATACACATAAGGTGTCATCGACTTATTGCGATTTCTTTCGTTTACGAATTAAACTTTTGATATATTTCAATTTTTAATAATATTTTTAAATACCCAAATTTTTTTAACTTTAAGCCACTTAAATTTAAGAGCATTTACTCTTAAAATATCGCTGGCAAAATTTTAAGATTTAGCAGATGAAAAAAACCTCTAACAAAACCTCTTTTCCGACAATTTAAAATAAATGTTACTTTAATTGAATCTCGAGATATTTTAAATGATAATTATATATAAATGATATCATGTTCACATCGAATAACTATTTTTCTCAAGCTTAATTATATTACAATAATGAAGAAGCCACAAATACCGAGAGAAATGGCAATATTTCCTGGGTATATACATATATGTAAACAAATACACTGAGGTAAAGAGAGATACTAAGAAAAAGCACGAAAGTAACGTCGAAAGTCGACATATATGTCCGGCCATAAGACGCGCATTAGTATTTTTGATATCAGTATTTGCGAATCAGCGTTCGCGTCTCTACCTGCCTGCCTACGAGATGATGCAGGATATACTCGTTGCATCTTTACCCATAGCTATTAATCATGATCTTCGTCGTGGATGCCGATCCAATCTGGCGATTTTTCGCCACTGCGAAGTCGATCGATCGAGACCGACTTCATTATTCCGAGACTCTTGTTACCGAATTTTTACCGCTTAATATTTAAGTATACGTTTTCTGGCTAACTTTTCCGTCTCTCTTTTTAGACCTCGTTTAAGGTTTTAGCGTATCAAGCAAGGAGGGGGCGATCAGAAAAATTATTATAAAACTATTCGAAACGATTTTCGATTGGAATTATTCCATTTTTTTCGTCGATTATTATATTCTATTATATTATCGATATATTTAGTATCTGAGAGGATTAAACAAGCAGAAAGTTGATTTCGATCGAAATGCGGCTGCGGGAATCCGGAATGCCGGAATTAAAGAACCATAAGAATAGCAAGCCGCGTGTTCCCCTTCGTTGCACTTTCGATATTTTAATGTTCTCCTTCTTTTTCTTTTCTTTTTATTTGGCAAGGTTTATCAAGCGGAGTAAGAATATCTATTGCACGCGCAATTATTATCATTAATATTATAATTATAATAATAATTATTAATATTTTCAATAAAGAGATACTCTTTATTGCGGGTTATTTTCTAAAATTCGATGTGTTTATTTATTTTTACCCAACACTCACCTTTCACTTTTTTTCAGCAATAATAATTGTATGTATTACTTGTATTAGAGGATCTTTTTATTGATAATGTATTGTGCAACGAAATATATATTTTAGAATATTAACAATTTAAAGTTTATTATAAGAAAATTTGTTCTTTATCATATAATATTTCTTTTGGCAAGAAAATACATTTTTTTTTAAATGTGTTTATATATATATATATATATATATTTTATATAATATTTTTTGTCAAGAAAGATATATATATACATATGTATACACATATATATATATATATATATATAATAAAAAGATAATTATTGATTTAATATATTAACTAAATATTGATATAAAATATATATTGTAGGTATATTTACGATTTTATCTAAAAATCAAGAATTAATTTTATATTATAAATTTTTAAATAATTTTTATCAAAAAATGTAATGCTCGTAATTCTGCAATTAATACATTAATCGATGGGATGTATCGTCTGGGTTTGCTGTAGAATATAAATGTTAAATAACTTGTATTCTCTATTGACAGTTTCTATGCTTACTTTTCTAGTTCATTCTTTTATGTCTGCAGTCACGAATTTGTGAACTACACAGTGTCTCCATGTTCGATTATCTTTCACAAGTGATAATCAGCGTTCTAACAAACATCGATCTAACCAATGAATGTTTGCTTTCAGCAATTCACCGGCAACGCGCCAGCAGCCAAAAATATTCGTGTGACAGCTGCGGGAGGCAATATCGAAGATTCATCTCTCTGCAACGGCACAAGAGGCTCGAGTGCGGCAAGGAAGCGCAATTCGGGTGTACGATATGCTACGCGAAATTCAAGCACAAGCATAGTCTGTTGAGACATTACAATGTTCACACGGTCAAAAAGAGTTTCACTTGACAAGGAAAATTGCTAAAACTTGTGAAGGAGCAATTACGAAATGACAGAGATCTTCGAGTTATTAAACAGTGCAAGTACAAAACATACGCACAGTAGAGATATAAAATTTGAAAATACATGGATAATGTGATTGCATGTGCATGATTTGAAATAGAACCGATTTAGAATTGTACACGGAGAGAATTTTCTCTTAGAATTTACCCTGAAAATCATGGTAATCATGGGACAATATGGTATGGAAAGAATTTTATGAGAATTTCTCTGATTAATCACAATAAAAATAATAATATCTATCACAATAAAATATAAAACATGTTTGATTAATTTTACTAAACTGCATGGTAAAATTACTCAAACATGTTTTATATTTTAACGTGTAGTTATTATTATGTTTATTGTGATGAATATTAATCAGAGAAATTTTCATAAAATTCTTTCCATACCATATTGTCCCACGATTACCATGATTTTCAGGGTAAATTCTAAGAGAAAATTCTCTCTGTGTACGAAAGGATCTTTATATAGCTTCTTAATTTCTCAAAAGATAGAAAATTGTTCTAAAACTATAAATTTTGAAAATTATAGCTTGTATTTAAAGATTATGTTATTTCAAAATAATTATGCTTCTTGGAAACAGCATAATTTTTACAATTTTTTTTTTTGCTTATATTTACTTATAAATGTATACACTAATAATACAAATATTTGTTGTAGCAATATGTCAATTAATAGCGAATAAAATAGTTTCTAAAAATGTTATTAATTCTTGTTTGATTAGGTTACAATAGCTGCAATATATATTATATGTCTGTATATTTTATATATAGAATGCGATATTCAATGAATATGTAACTCGATAAGGAAAATAATTTTTACATTTTCTTTGTCAGAGCAGCTTATATTATTTGTATTTATACACACATCTTGGTTATTAGTTATAGTTTTATCTAAAATTTGTTATAATCAGTATTATGAAATTTCGATTATAATAAAATATGCTTAGCAAGATTCAAAGGCTAAATATAAACATTTATTTATTATCGCTATTTATATTAACTATTGTATTTATAATCTTTAAATCGATTTACGATGTATATGACACGACAAGTTGGGTTAAAGAGAACAGTCTTTACATATTGTTGTTAATTTAATATGCATGTTTATATATCAGGAGGATATATTTTGTCATGTTATGTAGGTATTTAATCATTCAATCATTAATCATGGTTTGGATTATTAAAACCAATCTATGATTACATCTCCACTTGCACGTACAAAATCGAGGAAGATTTTTAATCTTACGATTATTAAGAGAGAGAACACTTACAAATATATTTCCCGATCGAAAATATCTTGATACCTTGAAAAATTGCAGATATCTTGATAATAAGTATATCGCGATATCAAATGAAGAAATTAGGAACACAGTTACGACAATTAGATTTATTGTAACGACGTCATTTTGCGAAATGTCTTTTCGACATATTTACGCTGTTCGAAGTTGTAGTACTAATCAATAACAATTGTGTTTTTTTCAGTGAATCATTCAGTGGATCATTCGAATCGTGCTATATCGAATGCAGCATTGATACCTGTTGTACGGCTGTTCAATATAAATTCTTCGATGAAAGCGCAATATTGGATCAACATTCAGGAATCCAAATATACGTGCGGAAAGTGCTTCTACAAGACCGAAAGGAGGTACAATCTGAATAGACACCTTCAGACATGTTACAAGACGCAGAAGAAGACAATTCTATCGCAGAAGAAGACAATTCTATCGCAGAAGAAGACAATTCGGTCGCAGAAGAAGACAATTCGGTCACACAAGAAGACAATTCGGTCGCAGAAGACGACAATTCAGTCAAAATAATTCGGAAACTTCAACTGATATTTGATTTTGCCAGACCAGAAACCAACAGGAAACAATCCGAAGAATGGGGTCAAACGACACGCTAAGGAGCATCGAAATTCCGTTTTTAAGAAAGAAATCGATTTGGACAAGATTCATTGTAATCGAATAGAAAATTATATATATATATTTTTTTATTTTATGATTTCTATTGCTTTTATTTATTGTATTTTTTATTTTTGATGTCATTACTTTTTGTTTGCCTCGTTCTGATTCTCCGTTCTTATTTCTTTATTTTTTTATATTTGTGCTTTTGTTTGCATATGTATACGTAAGTTAATTCAATATAATAATTTGATTATGAACAACGTACAAAAACGCAGAGCTCCATTCTTTAATTCTTTGAATCAATATAAAGTACTTAATTATTATCATATCTTTTTTTTAATTTGATGTAACTTTTGCTATATTAGTATATCTTTTTATTACCTATATAAATTTAAATAATAATCACATTTTTCGATAGCTGTAAAAAATATATTTTTGTTAGCCTTATTCGAATCTTATTATTATTTTATACACAACAAATATTATAAATAAAATGTGTCTGAATATATTTGATTTATCTTGCATAAAACATGCTATCTGTAATCGATTAATAGATACTATAATCTTTATAAATATTGTCACGCGAATGCGGATTTAATCTGATGAAGACATTCATGGATCAATTTACGTAAATATTATGTATATTTAGTTATTAAGCTGTAAAGAATTAATACACGAGATTTTTTCGAGGGAAAATAATTTCGTAAAAAAGATTTTAGCCTCCTTTTATTAACAATCATATTTCGTTTCTCGTGTATTTTCGCAGATTATTATCGCAGAAACAACGCGGGTCCTTCCTTGTTCGCAAAGTATAACTGCGAATCCTGCGGCAAGATCTATAGGACTTGGGGTTCGCTTAGGTATCATCGAAACATGGAGTGTAGAAAGGATCCTAGCTTCGCTTGCACCTTTTGCAACTATAAATCTCGCAGAAAAAGTAATTTGCTTAGACACATGCAAGTGCATTATAGGTTTGTCAAGTAAAAACGTGATCATCGCAAAACGTTTGGCATGTCAACTAACTGATACTTTTTCTAGTATTCTGATTATACGTCTGGTGTGTATGACTGAAATAAAATTCAAACATTGTTTTTTTTATAACTCGCCATTTCATTTTTTTCCTGACTTTTTCTGAGATACGATTTACACGGTTCAACATAAAAGTCATAAAAACGAAATAGCATAAAGTTTTCGTAGACAAATATGGCATTATTTATTTATCATGTTTTGTTGCTTATATTGTTTATTCTATTATATCAATTATACATCAAAATTTTGTCATTTAATGTGTAACATTATCGATTAAAAATGCAAGTATTATGTATTTTTAATATATGCTGAATTTTATCGTATTAAAAAAATTTTTTTTTATTGAAGCGATCAAGAGCAAAAGTAGATTAAATTTTCCTGTATTTTGCACAAATTGCAGCTTCTTTTACTTTTTCTTTTTTTTGGGTCAAATTATTAATTGTATCTCTTTCCATATCCTGCTGTGTCATACTTTGCCTAGGAAGACAATCGAACAGTAGTTCATTTTTTTCCGCTTGTTTCAGGTGAACCGTTTGGTTATCGCAAGGAAATGGTCGCCCTTACATCGTATCAATGTCAAAAGTGCTTCAAGTATTTCAAATCAGCCGGCTCGTTCTATAATCATCGCCAGATGTGCGGCAAAGCAAAGAAGTTTCGGTGCGCTTGTTGCAACTATCGCGCTCATCAAAAAGCGAATGTTGTTCGACATGTTAATAAAAGGCATCCCGAAACGTTTAACAATAAATGCGCAATCCTTGTTTTGACCGGAAAGAAACGATGATTTAAGAGACTAATCACAACGTTCATAACCATTGTAGCCAGAATCTTTAAAGACGAAAAATTCCCTACCAGTTCCCTATCAATACCAGACCGATGTTAGGTATATTGACAATGAATTAAGTTAGAGAAAAAGTATATAAATTATACGTATAAAAAATTGATATAAAAAAATTACAAGCATATATACATTTTATAATATGCTGACAATGAGATAAATGCATTCATATACACATACACTACCAATCGATTCGTTTTTGTATGCGGTTGTTATATTTGTGCTATTTCTTTCAGCACCGAAAGTCATTTTTCTCTCAATCAATGATCTTATTTCGTTGATATAATCTTTTTCTACGTTAAATGATGTAAGTATATTAATTAATTGTAGAAAAAGACATGCGATTTTTTATATTATTATTATGCATAAAAAATAATTGCTGATGTCTGACGCAAATCCTTTTCTAAAAAAGATATGTAAAATCGATACTCTCGCATATATCGAAGTTTATTATTGTCGCTTTTCCGCGATGCTCATCGGCTGTCAAGATTCGCGTTGTGCGTTATATTCGTAGCATCGAGAGGCTGTCATCGCGAGAGTTAGCAGTTTGACAGTTTGTTCAAAATAAAATTAAATAAAATAATGATATTAGTTTTAAATAATATATTATAATATTTTAAACTCGATTAATAATTTTGACAGTTATCAGCTGATTTCTGTCAAAAAATATTAATCGCGGATAAAGTATTATAACATATTATTTAAAACATATTATTTTATTTTATTTTATTTTGAACAAATTGTTGCACCCTCGCGATGACAGCCCCTCGATGCTACGAATATAATGCACAGTAGGAATCGAAACAGTCAATCAGCATCACGGAAAAGATGCAACAATACTTGCGAGAATCGACTTAACATACCTTTTTTAGAGAAAGGGAGAATGTTACAATACATATTTTAAATTGAATTAATATTTTTCACAATTATTGCTGATTTTTGTCAAAAACTAATCGCGAATAAGATATTATATACCATATTATTTAAAATGTTACTATTTTAATATTTTCAATGTATTACATACACCTTTATATTACCGCTATAGAAATTTTATAAAATAAACAATTTCTCACTCACCGATATCTGCAATAGCGGAGTTGTAGTACACAGCATACATTGATCTGAAAACAAAATATTCAAATTATGTATATACATATGTGTCGAATATCTTATAAACAATGCAGTTTAGAAAAAATGTTTTCATATTGCATACCTTACAGTTGCCCCACTGTCGCCCGATGCCTCCCCGGGCCTCCTCCTCCTCTCTTGGTCCATGGTAGCACTCGCGACACTCGCGAAAACACGAATCATTACGATTGTCCGACACTTTATACGGCACTCCCGACGCGCGACACTTTACACGGCACTCCCGACACGACGCGTGAATCGCACTGTGTATCGCAATGCTACCTGTAACAAATAAAATACATACATATATTAGAATAATCTTATTATTTTGCATTATAACGTACAGAATATAAATATAAATATGTAAACTAGAATATTTAATTAGCAAATTTTCGCTTTGTTAATATTTTTTGACAGAAATCAGCTAATTAAAGCGTTAATTTGCTAATTAATTTTTAAAATAATATGTTTTAAATAATATATTATAATATATATATTTTAAACTCGATTAATATTTTTGACAGTTATCAGCTGATTTCTGTCAAAAAGTATTAATCAAGGATAAGGTATTATAACATATTATTTACAACATATTACTATTTTAATTTTTATAACATATTATTATTTTAAAATTTAATTAGCAAATTTTCGCTTTATTAATATTTTTTGACAGAAATCAGCTGATTAAAGCATTAATTTGCTAATTAATTTTTTAAATAATATGTTATAAAAATTAAAATAATATATGTTTTAAATAATATGTTATAATACTTTAAACTCGATTAATATTTTTGATAGTTATCAGCTGATTTCTGTCAAAAAATATTAATTGAATTTAAAGTATTATAACATATTATTTACAACATATTACTATTTTAATTTCTATAACAGATTTTTATTTTAAAATTTAATTAGTAAATTAACGCTTTAATTAACTGATTTCTATAAAAAAATATGAATCGAGTTTATTTTTTTTTAATATTATTTTTTTAATACAAAACCGAAGAATGGCGCGCGCGTAGCGCGCGCTTGGGTTGTTCTAGTTGATTATATAAAAAGCAGATGAATCAAACAGAAAAATCCTTTTTGTCTAGAATTGCCGATTTTTCCTCAACTATTTATTTAGTAAGACTTTCGAAATAAGATTTCTTGGAAAATAAAAGCGTACACATTAAACTGTATTTTGTTTATTTTGTTATTGTGTAAAGTGTAAATGGATAAATAAAAAGTATTAAGTCGCTTTATGAGTGAGAAAGAGTTATGTCTGACGTTTTTGTAAATTTTTATTAGATAGAACTTGCTATAACTTATTAAAAAATGTTAATTGTGTTTTAAAAAAATCTACTTTATATGTTTATAATTTTGTGTGTGTTAATGATAAATTTCTTTATTAAGCTTGCTCCTTAATGAGATCCCATTTACAAATAGGATTGAATTTGTTCTCGAATTATTGAAACTATCACATGTTTATAGATTAATTTAATTAATATTTATTCCCGAATCACATTTATTTCACTGTAAGTTCTGTATTACATGTTAAATACTGAATCTCACGTATGTAAGTTTTTTTTACGAAATTCTAGGATTTTTCTAAAAAAAATCTTAGGATTGTAAACTTTAAAAAAATTACAAAATTTTTTCAAAAATTGTTTTGAAATTGACGCGGTATTTATAATTAGTTTAAGGTTTGCTCTCGAGAGTTTAATTTGTTCCTCAATTAAGTTAAGAATGAGTCCCATCGACTTCTGTTTAACGAGATCCCAGGATTTATCGAGGATGAATATCGGTCGCGCGAATTTCGATTTTAGCTTCAGGCACGGAGCTTCACGCGGGATCGTAGAACTGATCTAAAGCTATTTTTTTCCCTTTTGCAGGTACGGCGAACAAATACATGAGCACGATCCACCTACTATCTATGGAGGAATCGGCGGATCTGCCGGTGCAGGCTGCATGGAAGGCGCAAGAACAGCCGGTGATACCATTCGCCGAGCTGAAGATACCCAAGGCCTGCGACTATGTTGGCAAGAAGCTGCCCGGCCAATTTACCTGTGCCAGATGCGGCCGTTCGTACATGAGGAAGGACTCGCTGCAACGTCACATGCACTGGGAGTGCGGCAAAGAACCGCAATTCAAATGCCCGTTTTGCCCGCAACGTTGCAAGCGCAAAGCACACTGGCTGCGTCACATACGTCGCCAGCACAGGGAGAACATGGATTCTCTGGAGAAATACTTGCACTCTTATACGCCGAAAGTGGAGCTCGATTGAGTTCTTAGCAGCGACTGACTCGACGACGAAGGATAAAAAGCGGTTTTCGATGACGCAAAATCACAATAGACAATCCAAAAGCGATGTCGATGGTAGACGAGTCGCGCACGACAAAAAGGATTTGTGCGTACACTTAAAAATTGCATGCGTGATATTTTTTTAGTGATTTTTTTTATATGATTATAAGTATATTACCGGATTTTTTTTATATGACTATAGGTATATTACCGGAAATGTTTTTGATAAAAAGAAATTTACATTGACATTTATTACACTTTACAGTAGATATTTTACTTCTAATTGAAATATTGCGTGAAGTTGAAAGATAAATCTCAAAACCTTATCAATTTTATAATACATTCATAAATTAAGATGGTACAACATTTAACCCTGACAACGAAAGTGTTGTTGCAATGAACATCCTCTTAAAGTTTCATCAAAGTATTATTAAAGCAAATCGTTTTTTAAGTATAAAATATTTATATCTACTTTATATTGACTTTTGGTATTTTATACTATACTTATAAGACATTCAAATATTTCAAGAAGAGGGACAATGCATTCTTAATAAGAGATGTACTTCCTCTTGAAATATATACACGTACAGTGATATATATATCATATACACGTCTTTTTTTCTTGATATTTTTTTTCCTTAGTTGTACATAAACTCGTCGGTGTGAAGACTTATTATAATTATGATTACTATAATACTCGTTAAAAATTAAGATTTAGACGAGTTTTGTGTATGAATAAAAAAGAAAGTAAGTTTTGCTAGATATATAAGAGATATCTTCAACTTTGCATTCGAAGATATTCGACTGATCTTATTTATTACATGGTAACCAGGGACCCGGACCGAACCGGAACCAGAACCGATAACCGTTCCATGACCGTTTTTTTAGTAGAACCGAAACTGTAAACCGTATTGAAATTCTATTAAATTTATAACACCGGAACCATAACCGGACCGTTAAATTATTTTCGGTATTTTTTTCTGTTTTTGCGCAAATGACGGAAATGTCATGATAACTGTCTCCTCGAAGTGCAATACGATTATAATTATTTTTTTAATGTTCTGAAACATATATGTATTATCGCAATAATGATAGCTGTGTGGATATTATGTTTTCTGTTTTATATATATATATATATATATATATATATATATATATATAAAGTATATATAAATTATATTACTTTAAAAAATTATTAATTTTTATGACATATGAAAATATATTTATATATGTATCTATATTATATATACCTATATCTAAATATATTTTCATGTATAATATGAAGTATTTATTTATATGTCATAAAAATTAATAATAATTTTTTAAAGTAATATAATTTAGAAATTAATTTAATTAGAAAAACAAAAAGTAAAAATTTTAAAAAACCGGAACTGTAACCGAAAAAATCGTAATTTAAACGGTTTCGGTTTTTTTTTATTTATCAAAAAGCCGAAACTGGAACCGGAACATTGATTAAATATTTTATTAAACCGTAATCGAAACCGAACCCTAATTTTGTTTCGGTCCGGATCCCTGATGGTAACACGATTTGCCTTAATTACGTTCAATTACGTAAAGAGTGTCTGTGTGTTGTTTTTTAATCTGTAAAATTAATTTGATCGATTCATCAATCAAGAGTGATTCTTGTATTTTAAGCCTTTACGTAAAGAAGTGCCTTACCGATGCGTAAAGTAATTAGTTATCAAAATAATAAGTGCCAGTTAAAACGAAGATTTCCCTTGCACCGATAAGAAGAAAATATATCTATATTTTATTCTCTGAAAAAGAAAGAACAAAAAGAAAAAAGGTAATAAAGAAAGATGAAGTTTGCTGAGGGACTAGTTTTAAATCGTTAGTTTATAAGTGTGTGTAACGTAACTAATATTTTTTTACATTTTTTTACAAAGTACGAAATATGAATTAGAATAAACTCATTAAGACTGATGATGTTAGTGCACAATGAGCGTGAATCGTGCCGCTATTAGCGATTTAATCATTGTCTGATCATAGCGCGATCATGTAACTTCAGATTAAACCGATAACGTTATAATTAAGATCTATCATATGCTCGCTGCGTTTGAGAAAAATAAATCTATATACAAAAAACATTATAAGTCGAGCTATCCCATCCATCATCAGCTACTCAAAGCTCATTCTACGAATGATTAATTTGCACGATCGTTAGAAAAACTACAGTGTCACAATCGATTATTAGTGATTAATAATGATTGTAGGTATCTTGTAAAATCGACAGATGCGTTCCAAAAGATTTATCGTTTATTCATTTTTTTTACCCTTGCAGTTTTCGATTTTTATATGCTACAGAATACATGAAATTTTATAATATTCATTTCTAGGTGAATTTGGCGACAAAAGACTGTATATATATTATAGATTATATTGAAAAAAAATAGACAATAATTCCCGCAAATATTTTCCTGCAAATTTTCAATTGCAACAATTAAAATACGATCGTCAATTATTTTATATTCATCAGCGGCTGAATCGAGAGCTGCAATTGTAATTTGCATTCGCAAGAATAATTAAACTAATTAAGGGACCAGAGACACAAGAAAGTTAAATAAATCCTAATAGCTGCCAAGTGTAGGAACATTTCTCCTCTGTAAATAACCGAACTTTATCGCAAATTCTTAAGCTGATTTAAGCATCGTTGCGAGAGCTATTTGAGCAATTTGAGTATCCTTCGCATCTCTTATCTCTTTTCTCCTGCCTTCTCCACCTCTGCGATATCAGTGGAGCAGCATGCGCACTAACCCTTTCTCGAGTATTGTACATAGAAATGCCACTTACGTATCGAACTTTCATCGCTTGCGCATCGAGAGGAACATACACCGGTCGGCCAGCATCCAACATTCCGATTTCAATATTCTGATGAGAATTGTTACGACGAATTGCTTGATGAACACGTTTAGCTTGTTAGAATCTGTGGATGTTCCTTTCGTAACACGCAGTTACCGCTCCTTCCTCGTATGCGAAATTCATAATTAGCTGCTTGGGGCTCGAAAGTAGGGACACGAAGGACACTTCCTTTTCTACTCTATCTTTGACGAATGACCAACGTCGATCGTCGCATCGATGCACCTACGATCGAGGATGGGTCCAGCGATCCTCGAGCGTGGCTCCTCTTCGAAACAACTTTCTTTCCAGGATACACCGAATGATACTCCTCCGCTCTCGACGACAACCTCGATCTACTCTCCTCTGAACTATTTCTTAAAGATACACGAATGGAGATCTACTTGAGAGTACGAGGGAGAAAGAGTGTGAGAGAGAGAGAGAGAGAGAGAGAGAGAGAGGGAGGGAGAGAGGAAGGAGAGACGCGCGTGAAGCGCACGACGTCGAAGAGGCAGAATCAGCGAGAGCCATCGATCACCCCCTAAAGTCCTCGACGCCCCGCACCCTTTAGCCGCTAAGCTCTAATTCTTAAGCCGAAAGCGGGGAATGACGGCCGGATACTGTCGGCCGCGTTTTCCACTCGAACGCTTGAAAATGCAATAAAGAGATTCCGCCTCACAACCGATTGTTCGTTTCCGCGGGACACATACTAATAAAGCCGGGGATCTTGTGTTCCAGCCGAGGACCTGAGCATCACCGGTCTCAAGTGGGCGGCGGCCTGGCAACGATGGAGCGTGCCGTCGATCATGTGGCGATCAGGCGCGGGCCTCGGCAAGGGTCTCGGCTCCGGTTCGTCCAACCCAGAGGGCTTCAATTGTCCGGCCTGCGGCAGGGTTTACAAGCTGAAGAGCAGTCTGAGGAACCATCAGAAGTGGGAATGCGGCAAGGAGCCCCAGTTCCAGTGTCCCCACTGCGTCTACAGGGCGAAGCAGAAGATGCACATCGCGCGGCATATGGAGCGAATGCATAAGGAGAAGATCTATAAACAGGAGCTTGTATAAGGGATGTGAGAGGAGGAAAGGGTGGATGTCCGAGATATGCTCGTTATCGATATCGTCTTCGGGCGCGATCGCGCGTGAAGAAGATTTGAACCGCGGGAAGATGAAGAGAAGAACGAAGAGAAGATGTGAAAAGAAATAGGAAGATACATTTCCTTCGCGCACGATCGATATCCGGACTGCACGACCTCGAAGATAGCGAAACGAGAGGAAGGAGAAACGAGAGCGAAGAAATTATGCTGAATGTACAGTGACGTTGAGGACGATAATGATTACAATAACTATCAAAGCTGAGAACCTTCTGCTTTTTGAGGGAGGGGGCCGCCCAACCCCTCGTCTCAATCTTGGATGCATATTTTTTTTATCCTTTTTTAAGGTTTATTATTATGAATCAATTTTGATTGATTATGATTAATTAATTATTATTTTTATGTAACGAGATATATATGCCGCGTGTAAACAAGAGAACGCGTCGATTTCCCGCCCGGGGCGCATTTTATGGCCCAGAGACTTTATCCTCGAGCCGACATTGAAGCCAGACCGTTTGATCTGCGCCCGAGATCGCTGACGGATTCCATGTATTTGGTTTTTTTTTATCTTTAAGATCGTAATATTCGTGATATGTGGAATCTAGATGAGAACGGAACACTATCATATGATACATGTCCGTTCGAACAAGCGCGGGGCGCGATCGTTAGACAGAATTTTTCTCTCGTAGGGCCCGCCCCGGGTCGGATTGAGACCGTCCGGTAAACCGGAGCTCTTCCATAGCAACCATTCTGGTCACACTGGTTCCATATTTTTAAACGGGCGCAGCCGTGCGCGTGTGGCTCACTGGGGACATAAAAAAAAGGGAAAGAAAAGGGAAGGGTGATAGGGTGAACACGAGAGGGAGAGAGAGTTGAAGAGAATATTTCAAGAAGATCGAAAACGCGGCCGCGTCAACAAATGTCTATCGACCTGATACACATCATATATGCGCGACACATCCGTATCGTATACGTCAGTGTTCCAACGCTAAAGAATGCTCGGAAGATAGATCCTCGGAGACTGGTCTCCAAAGACGAGCCCGAACTTCACCTCTTTCAGACCTGACTGGCTGATCGCGCTATTAATTTTGTGGGCTTTTTTTTTTATTATAATGGAATTTCTGTGCGACAATTTCGGAACAAGAGCGAAATAAATCTATAATATTCATGGTTTTATATTTAAAATAACTTTTACGAATTGTAGAATTTGTTGATTAATCTAGAAGTTTTTATAAATCTAATTTTACTCATTTGCTGTTACTAAACGTATTTCGCTCAATAAGAAAAATTCATTAGAGATATTTTTAAATATATTTAGAAAAAAATATTAAAAAAATATATTGGTAAATATATAATCTCTATATTTAAAAATTTCTAGTTATTTATGAAACTTGCGGGCAGGTGTTTATAAAATTTTATTAAGTTTATTAGAATATTTAGAATGTAAAACGTGCTTTTATTATTCGGAAATATGCACGACAAAATTTATTACGAAATTTATTATGAAATTAGATTTTTTGATATACAATGTATTTGATATAATGTGTATATATACGTACAATATTTATTGGAGACATATATTTCATAAGTTATTTCAGAAATTCTTCACGAAAATATTATTCATAATTTATTTATTTAATATATCGAAATTGGAGAATATTTTCACGACCAAATTACGTATTATTAAAATTCTAAGAAATTCGGCTTAATATATTTAATATAAAATTAAGTTACTTTACAATTTATTCGTACTATTAACGTAATATTAATAATCACTCTTGTACTATTACACAATTTTAAATCTAGGAATTATTCTGAAAATTGCACGCTTACAAAAAATATGAAAAGCGCTAAACCAGGTACGGCCTGAAAGCGGTGAAGAAGTTTTTCACGGTCTTGTCAAACAAGACAGCCATTTACACTTTATTCCTCGCAGTAATGCAAGCAATCACATAAGCAATCGCAGTATTAGGCACAGATTCACGCGTGTATCAATCGCATGGATCATCTCCCGCATTTCATTATGTTTCCTATACATTTACTTACTCGAACATATACTAGAAAGAAAGAGGGAGAGTAAAGAGATAAAGAGACACAGTTGGAGAGAAATAGAGAAGCATCTATACGCGTAATTTACACGTGTATATCTACACACAACTCGCGCGTGAATGAGAGAGAATATATGCATACATACACATCCGCGTACACACATATTTATATATATTATATATACATGTATATATGCATATATCATATGCATATACACATATACACTACCGCGAGGTATTCCTATAGCATTGTGATCGTCAGACTGCCAGATACACAAACGTAGATTCCTATACGATGCATTTAAGTATATATATTTATATTATATAAAGCGTATAATTAATTCCCCTTTTAATTAAGCGTCCTTGTTAAGGCCCCTCGCGTATTCTTTCACACACACACGAGTCTTTATTTTCTCCTCTTGCATTTCGATGTGCGCAATCAGGTCGATAGGCATGATGAATGGCCGCGTACCGAGTACGATGTATCGCATTTTTTATAGCATATTTTTTTGAGATAAATTTAAATATGAGAAAACATTCTAATAGGGTGTGCGAATAATTATTTCACTAAGCTGTATTTTGTTAAAACTATAATTTTTATATTATAAAATATTTATTTTATTAATACAATATGAAAATTTCCTTCTTTAATTTTTTTCACGTTAATTTTCTCGTTGATTTCAAAAGATAATTTATCAAATTTTCAATTGCGTAATTGGCAATTTAAAAAAAATGATTATTAATTAAGAAGAGATGAAAATTTGTCCTAGAAGAATTTTCAATCAGTTAATCAATGTTTGTCTTGGGAAGATTCTTATTATTCAATCAATTCAATTCAATTGAGATTGACTTGATTAATTTTTATAATTAAATTTTACAAATCACACTTGTATTGGTAATATATGTATACCGATCCATGTAACTAGATCAACTTCGGTTCTAATTGATATTTGACTTGGATTGATCTTTCCCTATATATTCAGTGCTAGATCGTGATCGTAATACATACATTGTAATACGTATTCGTAAATACACGTACTCGGACGCTACCTGGCACCAGGTCCCATATTCCTACGCCACGCCAAATACGCGCGTCACGGCCGCCCGACTTTCCATACTGTAGACAATATTTATGAGACAAGCTAAACTATACTACTACTACTACTATTACTATTATTACTGCTACTATTATTACTACTACTATTCGTAACTCATGTATACAGTTAAGTATGCGCGACGGCTAACGCGCGCGACGAACGAAGCGGTAGATTTAGTTTTTTTTTTCTTATTGGAGGCGCGAGTGATCGCGCGCTCCTCGGCGAGCGCCGCTCGCGATCGATCCTCGACGACGAAGTCTCGATTCCAGCCAAACGGCGGAACTTTACCTCCCCGAGAGAGAAGTGCCGTCCCTTGAAATTTCCCGGATTTCACACGAAGCTGCAAGAGCAATCTCCGCATAATAACTGTAACTCGTGTCGAAAAAACGTGTAATTAAAAATACTAATACTAGAAAAAATAATAATTGTAATACGGAACAATTCATTCTCTCTCATGCATTTTTAAAATAACATTTTGATCTAGTAGACAAATTAATTGTATGTTTATAAGCATTTTTAATTTTTGATCATAGTTGGAAAAATTTCTTGTTTTGATAAATCTCTTATTTTTTGAAACGTATGAAATTATTTGAAGTTTAAAACATTCTTGTATTCTTTTTATTCAAAATTTTTTTATTGAAAATCTTTTCATTGAAATTTTTTAGAAAATTTATAAAAATGTTTAGATTTATGTAATAAAACATATTAGAACAGAGAATACAATTGTTCTATATTACGTGATATTTTACAGAAAATTAAGCTTTTGTTTAATATATGGATATAAGTTACAGGTCTTGCAGCCTTTATTTCAAATGGAGGAATCCTTATAGACAATAGTATACATCCAGGAAGCATATTGTTTGTGCTTTGATTTGTCGAAAAAAGTTCATTAATATTGATTTATATTACACAGAGACAAAGACATGCGGTTTTGAATACGATTTTGATATGATTTAAATTGTGAATATTCTGAAATTTAAAATTTGTTGAAATTTTATAAGGAATGTTTTCAGTAAATTATTTTCGACAGAAATGTTTCGAGATGCCAAACTGTATCGCGAAGCTAATTGTCTAATTCTCAAGTCCGTATCGTATTGATTGATTAATTAATTAAAAGACATCTCTAATTAAGTGAATTGTTACAATTAAATATATATTCGACGCGATTATTTTATGACGGGGAATTAGATTGATTTGTTTTTATAAATTTAACTATCGAACTATCATTGAAAAATTATATTTTATATTAAATTGTTACATGTTTTATTACATGCTACATGTTACATTAATTTAACATTTAAAAATTTTTTCAAAATTATTATTTCTTTACGTTAACTTGACAATTGATATAGATTCAGAAATCTTTTTGATAAATATTACAATAACAAGAACTATTAGTTTATTAGTAACGAAAAACTTTGCATTGGCAGACATCACATCAATTATCTGTCCATTTCTTTTAAATAAGAAATAGGCGACAAATTTTGGGCAGAAACTTTCGGTTTTTTATCGATACATTATTAATGGAAAAAATAAAAAACATTTAAAATTATTTTTTTGTGACGGTACAGCGCGAAATTGAAAGAACCTTGACTTCCTGGATGATATCAGCTCCGCAGCTCGGAGCCAGATCGTATAGGCCAGAAGGACTCGTCTTCCGTCCAAGTGCAATAACTATTGATAATCTATCCTTTCGGTCCCGCGCTACTACAACCAACGCGATTCGCATGGTTTTCTGAAAACCGTCTCGCGACTCGCTTCAGACTTCGTCCGATCGATCGATAGCGGCCGCACGCTGATACGTATCATAGTAAGCGAACAAAAGATTAAGGCATCAGAGAGAAAAATAGAAGAGAACGATTGAGAGAGAAAATTATCGCGAGAGAAAGAGAGAGAAAGAAAGAGAAATATGTTAGAATGAAAGTTCAACCGAGAGTATCGACATTAACTCGTTTGCCATTGCCGATTAATAAAAAAGAAGAGAGAAGATGACTTAAAATGTCAAAGAAAGATAAAGATAAAGATAAAGATGCAATGCACGGGAACGGGAACGAGTACAATGTTGACGATAATGTTGATGAAGATAACGAAGAGAGAAGAATCATCGATCGATGATGATGATGATGATGATGATGATGATGATGATGATGATGATGATGATGATGATGATGATGATGATGATGATGATGATGATGATGATGGCGTTACGTAGTTTAAAGAGAAAATGCGGTGACATGGTAGACGATAGAGTTAATCGATAAATACGATTATGGATCAATGATACATAGTTATTGGATGATAATTGATAATATTACTGCCTCACGAGGCCTTGATGAATGGCGGCGGTCGAAAGAGAGACAATTAAGGAGTAAACGCGGGGTTGGTTATATAAAATTGATTATATAAAACGATATATAGTGCTCGAGATTCTCATGAGGATAACGTAAACGGACCGCCGTCATCGACGGAGATTACTAGATTATTAGGTATATAAGAGTACTATTAGATAGATCGTAGCTCTTAACGACTCTTTTTTCTATGTTTTTTTTTTTTAAGAGGAAAGAAAGGAAGCGCGCCTAAAGCGTTTTTCTTTTCCCGCGAGAATCTGTGGTCGCGCCGATCCGAAGAGATGTGTAAAAGACAACTATAGAGGGAGAAGAAATTAAATAAGATAGACCGAAGGCAAGAATGTGAGTGTCAGCAAAAAGGATTGTCATATAGGCAGCAACGAAAGTGATAATTATAGTGATAAAATTGGGGGAAGATAGTAATGTATTTCCTGTGGTAAAAAGGGATGAAGAAACGATTGAGAAAAAATTTGGAAAGATATAGAAAGTGAAATGCGACGATTATTCTGAAATTAAAATTATTTTTATTGTTTGCTTAATCCTTAATTGAAAAACTTTTCAACATTTAAAATGATTATTAAATCGGCTTTAGAAAAACACGTAGAATCTCGCGGATCTCATATATCGAAATTTTATTTTCATAGAAAACTTTTTCATAAGAAAGCGTGTACCTTCTTGTTACAACCAAGTTTTACAAAATTTTGTATTGTAAAAATTTTGAATTGTTAAATGCACATTTTAAGATTAAAAAATTCTTATTAATATTAAATTCAAAAATTTATCACGCTGAAGAAAAAAATATCAAAATTGCATATTTCTTTGAGAACACATAAAATCAAATATAATTACGATAAACGCGTATCAAGCATAAAGAATTATTTTTCAAACATAAAAAACTTGAGTTAAATTTTATTTAATGAAAAAATATTTTATTTTTATTTTAATCATAGTATTATAAATTTTGTATTCGTTACGAATATTATAGTTTTTTAATCGTTTTAATTCTAATTTTAGCAGTAGAAATACTAAGTAAACAGAATATAAAATATAGAGAAATATCAAGAAGAAAGAAAATACATTTCCTTTTTAAGATTTAGCTTGATCAATTTACATTATCCTATAATAATTTCTTTTAGTATTCAAGTTGTTCGAGGCTTACGGATTCTTATGAAAATAATTGGAAATCAGATCTGTCGAAAATTATAAAAGGATTATGAATAAAAAATATAAAATTAATTATGAAGAGACTATTATCGTAGTTGCTGTGCCAAGCTTTCTTCTGTGAGCTTATTTCCTTGCTCGTTGATCGAAGGTATATCGATTCATGAATAACGTTTTGCGTTTTATGTTTTTCTTTTATTTTACATTTAAATTCATTCTTTATTTGATTCTACAATTTTTGAAACAGATATTTTCTATAACTTTAAAACGAATGTTTACTTTTATTAAAAAAAATATATATAAATCGAAATTAATACGATATATATTTTAAAACATTATTTATTTTATTTGTTGAAAATTTAAAATATACGTTGGTCGACAATAATTTTTTGGTATACAGAATTTAATTAAATGATTTAATTGTATTGTGTGTGCAAAAAATTTAATCAAATTGAACGTTTCTTTCGCTGGATAACGAATTTGTTAGACGCTTCAATTCTTGCAAGAAAAAAGTATGTTTCTTTCTTCAATTATACAAAGCTTTTTATTGTCAAGTAACATTATTTTTATAACGCAAGGGCAATTTTTATAATTTTTTTTAAATATTGCATTTTTAATTACTTATCTTTTGCATTTAAAAGAAAAACGTTATTATGTGATCGATTTCGAGGAAAGAGAATTTTGATTCCCTCGCTAATCGGGTTTGATTTGGATTTAAGTAAAGTAATCGCTATGTATTGAAATGAACAAAGTAGAGAAGAAACGTTAGATAGGAAAGTTTGATGGTTATTATCGAACCGCGTATATTCTTCTTTCGTAGTATTTTTGCAGGATATTCGACTAGTTTTCTCTTTGTTCGAGACGTAAACTTATGACTTGCGCACTCTTGCTTAGCTCTGTTCAAAATTTAAAGAAAAAAAGATATAAAGACGAGAAAAACGATGAACAACGACAACGACGATGATATGAGAGAAGAGGCGTAAAACGGCGCGATCGTGTCGCGTTGACAATATTTGTAATTCCGTATACATGTGCCTTCGAGAAACGATTCAAAGACGTGAAACTGAAAGAGAGAAGACAGAGACGGACAGTGAAAGAGAATAAGAGATTGTGCGAGAGAAAGGAAAAGGATCTTTATAATCGTCCGAGTGATTCGTTATCGCGGAATCCGCGGCAATGATAATGAAGGCGACGCAGAGCGTCCACGCGAAATCATTCGGCTGGCTACCACGATTATAGATCGCAGCGAGTCACACACAGATAGGGATATATATATATATATATATATATATATATATATCAAGAAGTAATGATAATAATACAAAAAAGAGAGTAAAAAGATTTGAGAAATAAAAGGGAACCGATTATGAATTAATCGAAATGATGAATTAAACGAAATTATCGTGTGAAACGCGTAGATTCGCGTGCCTGACGTCGAAAAGCTTTGAGAAAAAAAAGAAAGAAAAAAAGAAAAAAAGACAAAAAGAAGAATTGAGAATTATATAAGACCGTAAGAGAATATGAGCATATAAAAGTAGACAAGAGAGGGGATATAAAATTTCGTAGGATTTGAAATATATATATATATAAGTAAGCAAAAAATATTATATATATACATATATGGATATATATACACAAGAGAGTATATAGGTGAGATGCGTCGTAAATACTTTTTACGAATTGGTCTTTTGTGTTATTTACACAGCTTTTAATCAAGTCTAACTCGAGTCTTGCGCGTATAATAATTGGGCTTATTAATCTTTTTCGAATTAGGTTATATTGCGATTATACGGCGATCGCGCCATACGGAGCGAGGAATTCCTTGCATTTAGATATGTATGTATAATGTATTTTTTTTCTTTTTCTTTTTTGGTGTCGGTTTGGGAGATTGGGAAAACTCTAACCGAAACGAATAAACAATTGCAAAAAGATCGATTAGAGAGCATTATGGTAGAGCTCGAGAGGAAGAAAAGCGAAACGCGATCACGGCTATTTTATTTTGACATACACTTTTCTGGTTTTTGATCGAAAGCACTTTATTGAATTCATCGATTTTTTGACGTGATAATTGCATTATTATTTTTAATTATTATCGCTTTTTGTTACGAGAAAGAAGACATTTTATAGTATGTGAAATTATATATTGAATAACATACAGAATACTTTATTAATCTAGAATATAGAATTATTATCTTGATGATTTTCTTAAATATAAATATCAAAAATAGATAAAAATGCAGAATCTTCTACAGAAACGATAATAAAGTCGCGTCAAGAACTCGACATTTGCAGTGACTCGATTTTTTAACATCCGTGATTATATTCGATGGTATATTTGCAGCTAGGAATTCTCTATAGAACAACGTTTATCATTTTTTGATATAGAAACAGAACGATATGTTAGATATATTGACACGTGACGCTTGTCGCTCGATTTCAGGTAAAAGAATGATATTGTTCAGGTTCTTTTTAGTGCGCTCGATTTCGCTTTCAGTTTGAATTGCTCGATCGCATATCGGATCGTTGTTAATTATCAATCTACGCAGGAAACCTCGATTACGTTCCATGCTATTCGCGACGATTTATGAGATGCGTTGACGTGTGATATTTAGACGCTAAATTTCTTTCCAGATCGGTCGTCCGAAAAGTACAAGAATCAAGAGCGATTTTAGGATATAAAAATATAATTCGGCGTTATATAGTGAGAGATAAAAAAAAGATTTATTTTTTTCGTAGAAAACGCGGCGCGTTTATCGTTAAAAATTTATTTAACAATACGTTTATATGAAAAGTTATGTAGAATATTATAAGAATATCTCGTTAGGACATAAGAATTTTTGGTTCTGTAGTACTTTTCAGACGATCGACCACCCTTTTTTGTGTTTTGCACTTTTTGAGGGAGAACAAAAATTTTTGGTAAGGAGGTTGACGGAGTAATGAAAAGGGGGGCGAAGCGAAGGATGAAAAGAGAGATTTATATACATGACGAGATACAGTACGAGACGCGAAAAGTGTTTGACGCATCCAGGTATTTAAAAGGTACAGCACTTTATTTTCTTTTTTTTAAATTACTATTACTAGTAAAAAGAGATAGAAAAGTATATTATTCTATATTTGCTAGCGGGAGGAAGAAAATTTATAATTGTCACGCATTCACGTTTTTCAAAATACGCGAACGGATGCTGGCTTATGTTGTGAAATGGGCGCGAATGGGCAACCCGGTGAGAGTTTGTGATGAATAAGAATATTTAACCCTTAGAATGGCAAACCTTTCTCGACAAAATTCTCAGCTACACATTGAAGTCCAAGACCTCAATATTCTCATATACGCGTTTTTATCAATTCTAAACAAATAGAGATGTCAACATCGGATAAAATTTTAATAAAGGATTTTTTGACGGATTTAAAACGCGCGGATTTTATTTTAACCAGAATTAAAGCAGGCTTTATTCTGGACGTAATTAATAATTATATTTATAAATTATATATATAAATACACGACAAAAGATCAATTCTGAGCAAACAGATCGAATTTTTATTAAAGAAAAAGTCAGTTTAAATTTGCGCGAGATTCTGTCATTAAAATTTTATTCGCTAATGAGATCAGTCCCCATTCTTTTTTCTAATATATTAAAAGTCATCTTTTTTGTACATTGCTTAAATATATCTTAAATCTATAATCTTATTTAAAAAACCGTACATTACAACGAACGATTGTATGAAAGTTTGTATAGCAATCTATCGAACCCAGTGTATCATTCTAGGGTTAAATCAAGCACGTGCGACGCACATTATTTTGGTACATAAATATAGAGACGATCGTATAGCTTTATCGTATTTTCGGCCGTACTACTTTTGGAGAGTCTATTGTTACGTTTAGCATGAGAGAATGAATGATAAGTGGAGATATATAGAAAGAGATATATAAGAAAGAAAACGAAGAGATGAAATAACAAATGATAAGATTCTCTATTCAAAAAATTTATATATA
This sequence comes from Prenolepis imparis, assembly GCF_030444845.1. Classification (NCBI taxonomy): domain Eukaryota; kingdom Metazoa; phylum Arthropoda; class Insecta; order Hymenoptera; family Formicidae; genus Prenolepis; species Prenolepis imparis. The sequence goes on from NW_028141160.1 coordinate 17,712,634, forward strand.
TAATAAATATGTATATTATATACATTATATTATATACATATATCGAAAAACAAATGTGCAGAATGAATTTGCAGAATGAAGAGTGAACGAAAAGCGAGTTGTTCAGTTCCCAAGTGTACAAGTACGTTTTTAAATTTTCTAAAAACTAAAACTTTTTTAGATAAAGACTTGTGAAAATTTCTGATATGAGTTTTGTGTCATAAGTTGATGTAATTATAAAGCAGATTATACAGCCTTGTTAGATGAATATTGTCACAAATGCACTTATACACTGGAATTGTCGACGAGAAATCAAAGACGAATTTCGTGGCCCTGCGATCAAGAATCGGCGTTCTTCGACGATCGGGATCGGCGTTTAGATTTTAAGGCGATTATATATATAGATATGTAAAAGGAAATTTATTTATGTGGGCACAAGGGCATGTCTCTAAAAACATGCGTGGGCGTATAATGCCGGACAACGCCTGACGTCTGTATTAAATAATTTGCCGTCTCTGCGTGACGGAAAGTAAAAAGAGCTTTCATTTTTATTATACGTTTTTGTTTTGTCAATTATATAGTTATATTATCAGCCGCTGGATATCCCGCGGAAGAACGATCGAATTCACGCGATTCGAAGACCGGATAAAGAAGTTATAATCCTCTGTTCTTTCGAGTGTGCATCACTGCACTGCGATTTGTTTCAATCTAGTCGAAATTATTAAATTAATGTTGGCGCGACAAAATAACGACAAAAGATTTTCGGAATCAAGATACACTTTTATCATTTTATCAGCTATGCATCGTACAAATATATATACGTCCTTATTGTTTTTGGATCAATTGATAAGGGTGCTAAATACAATTCCGAAAAAGAAAAATTATCCGGTCTTTGCGAGAAAAATTTGAATATTATATAAAGAATTGTATAAAACACTTTAATAATTTTTTTTCGATTATTTTATTGACGATTCGTTTTCACAGGGCAACTAATTCGCTGTAAAGAATGTACTATTGCATTAATAAGAGAAAATTGCGTTGCAATTAAGTTATTAATTGGCTCGAAGGTGTGTTATGTCCAGTATACATATGTGAGTCAGAGAGTGAGTTGTGTGAATGAGAGGGAAACATGCAGGGGTGCAACGATGATGGAAGGTGAACGACGCGAGAAACGATTGTGACTATAGTTCGATTACCCATCGCAGAACCCCCTTAAGCGATTTTTCGATATTTCGTAAGAATATGAGAAGAGAGAAGGAAATAATCGCAGGAAATCAAGCGAACAACTGTAGGAAATGGCGAAACAAGAGCAAATAGCGCGTACGAGGGAGAGACGAGAAAGTCGAGACAAGTAGATTTTGAACCGAGAGAGCCTTGCGTTAAGTGCCTTCAAGTACGACTTAGATTTTAGGCTATAGAAGAAGAGAAATACAAAAGAGGCGCTGGGCGCGTCCAGCTGTGAACGGATTTTTATGGTATTATTCAGCCGGGTGTCGCCAACTCATATGTACACAAGATTCCGGCACATACGAAGCTATTCGACGTATTATTAAAGAAAAACACTTTTAATCTTTTTCTCATTTTTTTTTTTCAATTTAGGTATGATTTACAATTTAATCGAATTTAACAAACATGCTACGCAAATGTCGATAATAATAGATTCGTGAGATGCTCCGCTTGAATTAAAACAACGAAAGATTAATGAAGTTTATAACGATACACAAATTTTTAGTAATTATTTCTTGTATATCAAATTATGTATTTAAAGACATATATATTTAATTACTTTTTTGTTACAGCAATTGTTAAATTTGTATTTCTCTTCTAATCAATCTTTTTATAAAATGTCAAAAATAACATCTTGAAATAAAATTTTATTCTCAGAACAAGAGATACACTTTCTGAGAAAAGAAAATACAATAGAATTTTTGCGAAGAGTAGCTTCATCGGCCGAAATCTCTGGCGATGCCTCGCGTACATCTCGAGAAGAGACCAGTGATATTTTTTTAGAAATTATTTATTTACGCCGAAGCAGATGGACTTCAATCTCAATTATTCACCTTTATACTGCCAATATATCCGCTAGGTCGTATTCAACCTTCGTTGTTAATCCATTTTATAATCGCCCTTTGCGTGACATTTTTCTTCCCCGATCTACGCGACACACAATAACCGCAATATATGTGATCCTTTGCGCGTACTATTTTACACACATCAGTTCCATATTTATATTCCTATATAGATCATACGCGTTATTTCTCGTACTTCATATACCAATTTTTTTTGTAACTTTTATTATCTTCCGCGAGACACGAATATGCAACTCTTTCCTCGGGTTCCTTTGCATTTCGATTTTTTTCGTTTGACTTTAATTACAAGTACAATTATCTATAATAAATAATAGCAAAGTTTACGAATCGCGCCACGAGCGTGCGAATAGAGCACCGAGTGCGGGACGTCACTTCGATTTGCGTTCGAAAATCTCTTATTTTCGCCTCGATTTAATCGAACGACGATCATTATAATTATTGATCCATTATATGTAAAACACACCACATTTTGTGCACAGATAGTATCATAAACGCCGTTATTTTTTAAGACACTGGACGGGCGTCTCGCACTCGACTTTAAGTACGATACTTTAGTACAAGCGCAGTACTCGACTGTACAGAAATAAATAGAATGAAAGAGAGAGAGCGAATGAGCAAGAGTGTGAGCGAGAGAAAGAGAACAAAAGAGATAGAGAACACGTAAAAAATAAAAACACACAACTATATAATTTCCGCTCAGCGCCTCGAACGCAAAACATACTACTTGTAATCGTAACTTCTTTGTCGCCATGTATTTGCCAACGAACGATGATTTATTAATTATTATTTTTCTCTTTGCCTTCATTTTATATTAATATTATTTAGAGAGCAACAATTATTAACGACTACGCTATGATAAACGATAATCTTTCTAGATACTCTTTTTTGCTTGTTTCCTTACGACAAATCCACACAGCGAAACACATACAGAATCATACATACGCGTGTATACATCTTAAACACACACGTTATATATATCATTCATTCGCGGTGAGACAACGTGATTTAGCGGAGCGCGAACGCCCTTTATTGGCGTTCGTTTTTGTATCACGTAAGAAGAGTCGTTTGTTTAAGGAGAACTCACAGGGAACGCTGGGTCGGTCTCGAACTCGCGTCGAAACTCGTATCTCTCGATCGCATGAGTTGTAAAGGAAATCAAAAGAATCCATAGAGGCGAAAGGAGAGATTCGCGAGATCTCGCGTTGATCGCGACAGACCGAACGTTCAAATCCTGTTTTCTTTTTTCTACTATCACCGTGCTTCCTTTCTGTTAATTTTTTCTGTGTACGCATATTATTTTTTGGACCTTTCGAACATTCCAAAACGCTTGTTTCCCTCTTTTTTTGTCAATTTGTAGAGCGCCTTGTATTCGATTTAGAGCAAAATAAAGTCTAGAAAGGCAACACTTTGCCGCGTTCTCTTCAATCCCCGTAATTCTTATCTCTTTGCCGCAGATTGATCTAATCCGCAGAAAAATTAAAAATAAAAAATTGAAAATAAAAAAGTGAATTTTTTTTAAAGAGATTTTACGTCAAGTAATTCGAAATAATATTGGTATTTTTATAATCAGTAATATTTTTGAGCATTTTATTTGTTATTAATAATTTGCTTAGTAATCGAAGGGAAAAAAAACGCAGTTTATTTAATTTGTTTAAAAGTTTATGATTTGTAGTTTTTTTATAAATTTTTATTTTAAAAAGAAGATTAGAGGACATTTTTTAAATTTATAGTTAAGAAACAATAATATTGTACAGCTTTGTTAAAATTTATATTTCTTTATCTCTTTAATCTGTGAAGAAAAAAGCATTACTGCAGAACAATTTATTAAACTACATATTCAATAATTTTTAAAATTGATATTTTATTTCAAAGTATATAACTCTTTAAAATATACAAATAAATAATGACTAAAAAATTTTTGCAGGATATCTACGAGGGCGATAAGAGATAGAATTCTTTTCTAAAGACAAGATTCGAATCTCTATGGAAATCAATTAGTTACCATTTCCGTATACTGACTAGTTTTATTTTTCACAGGTGCAGCCGACGACGGAAGTCTTTGTATGGACCATCTAAGAACCCTTACGAAATCATCATTATTCAATGGATACGAAACGTAATCGACGAGAATCTTATATAAGAAGCATATTATAGCATGTGCTCCGAAGAAATGTAATTATTAGAGAAATAAAAAATAAAAAATTGAGATAGACAAACATTAATCTCCTAATCTTGATGTTCTCATGTTTATATGTCATTCAAAACTAACGAAATTAATTTTGAGTTACAGAGAACAAACGTGATGTCAAAGAAAACCAGCAAGAATCAGCAGCATATAGAGAGAATTCGTGCAATCTATAATCATTCATCTAGATCCAAAGATGTCTTCAATTCGTTAGGTGATAAAAGATAGTAGTAGCGGGTGTTCAGCTTTGTATCTTAGTAAAAAAGAATGTTTTAGAATCATGTAATACTTAAGAACATAATTCGAATAAATTTACTGATTCTAAAATCTTCTTTCTTTCTACGATATAAAATGTTCCCCTCCTGCTAATCAAGTTTAATATTATTTTAGGATGCGTTACATTTCGGATTCATAAATGACCGAGACATATCGATTCACACCTTATACACGTTCGACAAGGGACTTTCTCGCTTAGAGATCCGTGAGAAGGTCCCCCCTTCTTCCTTCCATTGAGTAGATGATAATCATTATCACTGAATATCGTTCCTATCCTCGATCCCTCCTATTCCTAATGTCACATGCTCGTTGTTGCTAAGCTTGAGATCTTGAATGTCTTTTTTTTTTGTTGGCATGGCCCGCGCCGTTGTAAAGAGTACAGTAATGCACGCGTGGTCCCCCTGGAGAACCGGGGGGCACCGCGCGCGTACAACCCCCAGATCGCGCAATACTAATCGTGCCCGTCGGCCCGTCTGCTTGTGCCTTTTTCAGGTTTCTTCGCCGGCCTCGGCTGGAGCGGCGACGGCTCGCGGCGCGCCTCGAGGAGCGCGAACGCCGCGGCGGCGACGACGTCGTCGTCGTCGTCGTCGTCGGCAGCGACGAGCGATGTCCCGGCGCCGCTGACGCCTCAGCGTCGTCCCCGTCTGCACTGTCCATCGCGGCACTCGACCAGTCGCAACAACAATCACCCGGGCATCAGCGGCGGCGGCGGCATGGCGCATCACGATCGTCGCCACAATTGCTCGAGGTGCGGCAAGAGTTACAAGAACGCATACATCCTGAAGCGGCACCTGCTCTATGAATGCGGCAAGGCACCGTCCTTCAGCTGCCCTCACTGCACCTTCAGTTCTAAGTACGAACGCAACCTGAAGGCGCACATCAATCATCGACACGTGGATTTGCAGCCGACGCTGTCTGGCATCGCTGTCAGTCAGCGGGAGACGCGTCATCAGCACGGCAGGGAGTGACTCACCGTGATTTGAGTCGCGACGTAAGAATGGGAGCGACGTTCTTCGTCATATTTTCAATAGATTCTCGCGATTTTCGTGATTCAGGTCAGGTACGTCCTGAGAACGTACATACCGAGTTGGAGTGCCAATTTTAAGTCAAACTTAATTGTAGACTGTCGTTCTAAATATTCGCAAGATGAACGTGTAGGTGAGGTATGTGATATTTAGGTATGTGACGCGAAGAAGGATAAACTTCTCTTGTGAATATTTAAACGATACACTGATGCTTTAAATTTTATTTTATTTTATTTTATTTATTTAATATTAATTTTCAGTTTTTATAGTAAGTTTTCAGAACGGTCGGGTTTTTACTATGTTTCGGACAAAGAAGGGTGTTGATAAAAATAATTTTCGAATATTTGGATGCACCTTCAAAAAGATATTTATAAAAAAACGGAAAAGATATTTTTTTTAATTCAAAATTTTAATTTTTTTATATCGAGTTGAGTAATGGACAAAGAATGTAGAATTTTATTTCTTGTTATTAAGATAAAATCGTATATCAGTTTCCATATGCATATTAATTAAGTTTCAGTTAAATCAATCCGAACATTTATTTTCTTATAGCCAAAATATTAGCTAAGTGTTTTAAATTATGCTCTCTGTTTTCCTATTTCTATTTTCCATTATTTTATTTTATCGTTTGAATATTTATTAAGTTTATAATATGAAGATTTTATTTTGCGTGACGAGTAAAAAAAATAAAATAGATATTTGAGAAACATACATATACCAAAGATGCGTTTTTGTCTAGCACTGAAACATTAGCGATGTGCATTACATAAGACAATATATATATATTTCAGCCGCTAAATACTAGAAGTTCTAGTTTAAAAGATCTTCCGTTCGATGTTTATTTTTCGAAGTAAGATTACGGCAAAACTTATTTGCCGCTTACGATATTAGAAAAAAGAGAGGATAGGAAACTGAGTGTTTTATCTAAGAAAATGATAAAGTAAACGTTAAAAAAAAAAACATTAATGATCCGCCATATCGTGGCGCGAAGTTAGCACTCTTGTTGGATCCCGTTTAACAAAATATAAATGGATAAAAAGTCGAGTAAAAAAAAAAAAACATTGTTGAATATATTTCAGACTTGTAGAAGTTACCAAAAAGGTGTGAGAAGATCGCGCTATTCTATCTGTCACACTTTGTGTCGACAGTCGATTTCAAATTATCGCGTACAATTTGTTGTTGAATATTTTGCCGAGTATAGGTCCCGGAATAGGTCTTCATTTTTCAAGCGTCTTTTGTGCGCTTTCTACTTTTTTCAAAACATACGAAAGCAGTGATTAAGAAATATCTTAATAAAAAAAAGAGAGGACACTTTTTTGGAACGTCTCCGAGTCTTTTGCAGATACTGCTAAATATTGCCCAATTATTTTTATACTAATTATAAGTGATACGAGTGTCGCTCTAGTAGAATCTGAATGACGTAGACTCCACTTTGATCGTTTGTCAGAAGAAGGACGAAGTTTTCAGCGCAACGAAATACCGACACACGTAGATTACCGATCTTAGCTCTCTAGTGCAGTCTAACTTAAGACTCTTTGCTATATCTAGTCAGATTAGTCTGCATCTTTTCGACTTTAACTGTCTTTAAACAAAGCAATCTCAATGATTTATGGACGACAAAAAGAGATCTTGACGATATCAATGGTGATGCATATATATAATCATTATAACATAAATACAGTTTTTTTAAATTTAATTGATTTTAGTGCCCGCAAGCACATATAATGGCAAACTTTATAGCTTAATCTTCAAATTTTAAATGATGATTTGAAATGTAATAATTTCGATTCTTTTGAAATAAAAATTCCCGTCACAATGCAAAATGTAGATGCAGTAGTAAAAAAGGTAAGTGAAAGTTATTAAAATGCTGCAATCTATGATCAAAAAAAGAAATTTGTTTTATGAAAATTGTTTTTTTTTCCATGTTATTCTGAGATATAGAAGCATTTAAAGATATTCATAATTTCGTGAGATAAAATATAGTCCTCCTCTATCATAGAGTTGTATGTAGATTGCGAACTAATATGTAGATGCATCAAACAAATCTTTTCCCGCAGTTTGAAAATATAATCGTTGTCGATTTGACGTTTGATAACATAGGGACGAAGTCGATGCTATATGTAATATGTAGGAGATTCATGGACTTGTTCGCGTCTTTGTACGCGTCTTTCGATTTGAATTAGAGTCTTGTCTAGTCTAGAGAAGGGCCTAAACAAAGGTCGCAAACTATTCTATATTATTAGACACATTCAAGATAGAGAATCTATTTAAATCAAAATGGTATATATTATATAATATATACATATATGTATTATGTATATCACATATATATTATGCGTATAACGTAATAACGATAATTTGCAATGATATATTACGATATAAATTATAAGCTATATACCGCAATTAAAAAGGAAGAATGCCCTTTTATGCTTAGTCGGGACAAATAATTCATCAGATTCATTTCGGTTCCATTTCGACGAAAGATTAAAAATTTCATGAATATTTCCGCCGACATAAATAATTAAATACATATGTTCGATTTTATATGTGCAACTAATTCAAGATAAATATTTTGGATGAAAACATGTCATACATTGATCTTGAGTGATTCTGTATACACAATATAATCAATTATCAATTAGACTTCATACACTCTGCTTTCTTTATATAACAACAAAAACTTGTCTTCTATCAATTTAATTGAAATATATCACGGCACACTTATATAGAATATGAAATTATTTTCTTTCGTCAAAAACAATGTTTTATGTGCCATAAAAGATTATCGACGTTAGTTCTTCGACGTTAGTTCTCTATTTCAGTGAGTTCGCGTATTATTTCGATAAGTAATAATAAAAAGATTAGGCACGGGAAATAATACGTTCTATGTAGAATACAACGCGAGGCAATGCAAGTATTTTAGACATTGCGGTAAAAAAATGATATTTGCGACAATTTTGATGAGATATAATGTCTCGTGTGTTGCGTGTGTATGTGTGTGTGTTTGTGTGTATGTGTGTGTGTTGTGTGTATGTATGTGTGTATGTATGTGTGTATGTATGTGTGTATGTGTGCCTGATATACGAGCTTCCTTAGAGAGCCAACGAATTCGAGAAACTATTCGATCAAGGACCAATAAATCGATGAATAACTGTCGAAATTCTAGTCAAGCCCGCCAAACAATCTTGTCCCGACAAAGCACAAAGTGAACATTGTCACAGGGCAATTGTAGAAATGTTGAAGATCTCGTATGTATTCTATAAATCTAAAAGATCTTTGAATGTCATATTCTCTTTCTTTTTTTTTGTCTTTCTCTCTCTCTCTCTCTCTCTCTCTTTCTCTATCTCTCTATCTATCTATCTCTCTGTCTATTATCATATCTATCTTCTCGTGTTTATCTCTTTTTCTCTTTGTCCTAGGTAGTTTCGAGTTAAGCTCTCTTATATATCTTGAAAAAGTTTTCGAATAATCCCGATTTAGATCTAAATGTTGACAATTAATATATATATATATATATATCTATACGATTGCATCGATCTGCATCTATCGATTACTGTCTCTAAACTCGCTCGACTGTCCGATATTTCATGATTGTCCGATCGGTATTCCTGACTCGACATCAAGCTATTGTTTATATCTCTGATGCGAGATAATTGAAAGCACAATAGAAGATGGATCAACAAGCAATGACAGATATTGCGAGTTTTTCGTGCGAAATATCGATCGAGACTGCTCGTGAAAAAGGACATGATTGCGAACCTCTCAGCTTCGACGTGCTTCTCGAAAATTTCGAAAGGATCTCAATCTCACATCCGAGCGATCTTACGTTTCCGCTGACTCGTGTCGTCTTGTATTTTCTCTTTCCTTATGTGAAAATCAAATTATTGATAAGGAGATTCTCGTGTGTCGTCCAAATCGACTCCATGTGCCTAAAAATGTGATCAAAACAAGCTGTTGTAAAATGCGACACGCTCGCGCATCGCATTTAATATATCTTGTTTCTTGTTTAACAGAGATTCATCGATTCTCATGCATTGTCATCCTCTTTCGTTTTCGAAGATATACAATATATTATGACATTCGGCATTAATAATTTAGGAATGAATAGCAAGTCATTGGATAGGATCTATATGTTTCAGCAATAATCAAAGAACTATAATAAATTTTTTATCACGTTATAAGACACCGCAAAGTTATTATAAAATTTGACATCTTTTTAGAGTGCTTCTATTATTATTACAAATATAATTGACAGAGATATAACACGGACGAATCTATTGTGTGTGTTTTGTAAGAAAAACTATGAGTATTTATATACATATGTAATATAAACATGAGTGATAAATAATAATTTAGTTATGATACAAAAATACATTAAAAATGCATAAAAAATAATGCTATTTTTTATTATTAGTATCGATAAAAAAATACAGCACAGCGAAATTGAAAACTATAAAAATGTTTTTTAAATTAATATGAAATTAAGCCTTTACGAAATTTTATACACGTTATGAAAATACGCATAAATTCATCAATTTTATTAACTAGTATTTCTTTTTTCAAAACAAATAATTTTGTTATTTTTATTACAATTCTTATGTGTTACAATAAAATGTTTTCCATAGCAGAAAAACATTCGCGAATAATTACGAAGATAAACAAGCGATTGTGCATTTATCTGTTGTAATTTTTTTATATTTATATTGTACGCAGAACGCGATCGAGACGTTGATATATACAGTATTTCATAGTATATATAATGTACGTAATGTCAACCTCGTACGAAACGTGAAAGCGAACGGAATGTGTCTTCCAAGTTTTTCATGTTATCGAAACAGAGATGATACGAAATACAGCACAAGAGAAAAGAAAATTTTGTTTCTCGCGTTTAAACAATGCGAAATAGAAACGAGATATATAGTGACGGGAAGACTGAAGGTAAAAAGAAGGAAATTGCGCGAAGTGAGAGGTATACATTTGTTATTATAATGAACGATAACGAAATATATGTGCGACTGTCCCAACAGATGCAAGTGATAACATTACACTTCTTATCTCGCACGTCGGCGAAAAATTTCATATTTTCAAAATCGAAACATGAAATTAATTTTTAAACATTGACACACATTCTGTGATTATTTATACATTTATATACTACTCTCTGCTAATTTAAGAATCATCGTATAATACTGTTAATTTGTTATTCAAATCGATTAATTTTATTTAATAGCACATTGAGTATTTAATAACACATTATAAGTTTTCAAATTCAGTTATTTTCAAATGAAATACGATAGCAACGATGTGATAAATTTAGCAGACACAGCAATTTATAATAATGCGATTAGTGGCATTTTCTGTCGTCGTGCGAGGTGTAATGTTCGTAAACGAAAAACAAATTGTAATTAATCCACGCGATATCCGCGTTGATTTTGCGACTTTTGTGCCAATATAAATGAGGCCAGCTATTATGCAATACTCGAGTCATCGTGCAAGCCGATGAATGGCTGTACACGAGATGCCTATAGAGTTATTTTGAAGTCACCATATATATATATATAGATATAAGAAGATAAAAAAGATAAATATATATATATATACAAAGAGAGACGAAAAACACAAAGATTCTATATATATATTATATATATACACATATATATATAAATACATACACGTAGGAATATATATACACACAATTATATATGTAAATATGCATTATAATACATACATACATATATATGTGTATAACTTGCGAACACGCGAGTGAAACAAAAAAGGGGCAATGTGCGAAAGCCAAAGAGATACCTCTAGTTATTAAGATGATTGATGATAATAATTAGTACGTAAGCGTTTTGGCTCCTTTCTCGTGTTTTGTGTAGGAGCTCTTCCGAATATATAGGTAATTGTAAGAATAGAAGATAAAAAAAATATATAATGGGAATATTCCTTGTAACCTCACGCATAGTAATGTTTTACAAACGCAAAACTTGACATGAAAAAGATTGATTTCTACATTGCAAAATATTCATAATTTGTTTTATTGCATTATACTTTTTTCAAATTTATTTTATTATAAATGCCTGTACATTTTATAATGTTTATAGAGGTATGTTTATCTTAAATAATTTTTATATATGTTTTCGTTTCTTTATTTAAAAAATTTACAATATAAACGATGCGTGTGTTACACGGAATCCCATTAGAAGAAATGGCGATATTATTGAATAAACGGCCCACACACAGAAAATAATGTGTAATATTATTCATTAATGTAATATGTAATACATGCGAGATGCATCTACAATTTAACTAACAATCCCATTAGATCAAGGGATCCACACGATATTTACATTTACATTATCTCAGTTTAATTTCTTAAGTATTTGTCTATATTTTGTGTTATCCAGATATTTTATGATTTAATTATTCAATTATAATTTTATGATTTAATCGTTTATAAGGTGGGTATTAAACTGACCCGTAAATGTTAATATATATAGTATACATACGTATTACGTATAAGGTATTCTTTCTGATTTATGATTTGTGTGCGTATTTTAAATCGTTATTATAAATTGTGAGTGTATTACTGATAATTATTGTGTTAACAAGGATACTCGACAAATAATAAAGAAGTAAATTTAATTATTCAAATATAGAAGATAAATTTTATTTTATGTCCACGTAATATTCCAAATTTTCTTGTCATTAATTTGTTTTTTTTTCTATCGTTTTTTTTTTATTGATTATAGAGTTTGCACCATATTGTTTTTTTATATATGCTTAACGTGTAATGTATAAACTCGAGATAAATGACGCAAATAGACATAATTATGGCATTCTTTATAGATGAAAAATATAAATAATTTAAACTTTAAATTTTATTTTTTATTTTTTTAAGATTTGGATATTCTAGATTTATTGAGAATAAAAAATTATGTGATATAAAAAATTTAATGTAACCGATAAATTTTTAAGAATTATAAACTTGCATTTAGTTATTTTACATTATGTATTAAACATTTATATGATCAATATATGAGCCTTTCAAAAATTGAACTTATCAATTTTATTTTTTTCTAAAATAAAGAAATTTAGAAAAAATAAAATTAATTAGTTTGGATTTTGAGAAAAAAAAGTTTATAATAACAATAAACAAAAAATCTCTTTATGTCAAGTATCTTTTAATAAAATTATTTGTTTACACAAATATTTTTATTGTAACATATACATATTAACTGACTTTGCATTATGGTTGCTCATTTTCATCGTATTGACACACTTTTCGCATTTTTTGTTTGCAGATCAATGGATGTGTACCTGTGGATGTCAATTCAAGAAATTTTTTCTTATAATCTATTATCAATGAAATAAATGTGAGATAAAGTACCTTTGTTGCTTGTTCACATTTCTATTTTTTTACCGTAACATGAAATATTTACAAAAGCAAAAATATTTCTTATACATTTCATATTTTTTTGAACTCGTTTTTAAAAAGAAAATTTATAATTAATTATATTTGAGAATAGTAGAAACTTTTTTTTATATATACATAGAATGTTTTGCAACTATGGTACAATATTTTAACAGCGTCTTTTGAAAATTAAAAATTGAAACTCTAATAGAAAAATATTAAGATCACAATAGTTTCTATCGCGATTTAAATCGAGACCTCTCTCCGAAATAATATTTTCGTTAATTAAAGAATCACAAGTTTATTTGTTTAGTGGCATAATTTACTTTAATGCATTTTTTTTATTTGCATGTAATGTTATTTTAGAAATTTTAAATATTATATATATATATATATATATATATATAAATGTTGATTATAATTCTGTTGATTAATGATTATTTTGCAATTGAGCAATGATATTATAAAAATTGAATGTCCAAGAATCGTTTTTAATAAAAATTTTTCTGATAGACATCAATTTTTATTATACATCGATGATACAACCACACGTAAGCTATTTATATATACATTTTGAATGAAGATATTTATATGTACACGTTTCGATTACGTATTATATGATCTCGTTAATTGTATTTATGTATCAATTATCATTTTTGTAGAATGTGACAACCTGTACGATGCAGTTCATCAATTTTTTAAGAGTAATCTTCGAATAATAGATCCATTCCAATTTATTTCGCGCGTATAAAATTTATCTAACAGTTATTCTCACGCGCATGGATTTGTTTGATTGTAGGTCATCAACATTATCGTCATCACCACGATCATCAATATCATCATCAGGACAAGCCCTTCATTTGTGATCGCTGCGGCAGAAAATACAAATGGAAGACGTCTCTGCATTGCCATCAAAGGGACGAGTGCGGCAAGGAGCCACAGTACAAATGCTACTATTGCAATTACAAAACTAAAATAAGATCGAATTGGATTCGCCATGAGAAAACTCACACAAATCCCGGACGCGGACGTAAACAGACGCTTGGGGTCATAGTAACACTTTAATGACTTGTAGAAATATCGTGAAAAATGGGTCCAGTTTTAATAAATAATAATTCGTAAATTCTTTGATTCTCTAGTCGCGTTTGAAACAAAATTTGTGTTTCAATTGTAGTAATTTAAACCACAACAATGCGTACGAAGAATTAATAATTTATGATAGATTTTCAATAGTTATGTGGACGATTAGAAAGATAGTACTTCAATATGCAATTTAAATAGCTCTAGAAAAATTTAATTAACTAATAATAACAGATATATCTTTCAAATTTTATGTAAAATTCATTGATTTTCTTCCTACTTTTTTAACTCTCGGATGATTTGACAACGCACACAAAGAATTCTAAGTCAATTTTGATTTTCGTAGCAAAATTTATTTTGTACCTATTTCGGAAAAAAATTTTGTGTTGGATTTAAATTTTATTTTATTTTTACTTAATATGTGTCAAAATATAATATTATTGCAGGAAGAATTAATTTTTTTCAGGTTTATGTCAATATTAGAATTTGCACAGGATGTAATTATAAATGTATTTATGTATTATTATAAGCATAATTTTTAAAAAATCTTAAAATATTTCCCCAAGATATGTACATGAATGTACAATAATATTTCCTCTTCTCAAACAATTAGGATTATGACTTAAATTATTAAACAAGGTTTAAGATTTTATTGACCAACACTGACTAAGACAATTCTTATATTATAAGACTTTATTTGGGAATAATCTCAATTCGAGATTTATTTCCCGACTCCCCTCTAACCCCCCTATAAAATTATAGGCGGGAATTCCCGATTCAGCGACTTTCGGATCTATATTTTTCTCGCCTATAATTTTATAGGGGGGTTAGAGGGGAGTCGGGAAATAAATCTCGAATTGAGATTATTCCCAAATAAAGTCTTATAATATAAGAATTGTCTTAGTCAGTGTTGGTCAATAAAATCTTAAACCTTGTTTAAAAATTCGACTGGCAAATCACATCTTACATATTGTTAAATTATTAAATTTAAAATATAAAATCTGTACTCTATAATTAAAGATGTATGATCCTGTCTAAGTCAGTTCATAAAAACTAAGTAAACTTGGCCAAAAATTTAAGTACTATTTAGACTATATACAAGTATCTATATTGTATCATAACTATAATTTTTTCTTCGTTGCTATATTACGAGACTTTTTTATTTTTATTATTTTAATGATTTTTTAATTTTTTTATTATTTAATATAAATTCTTATAATTGCTAAGATGTTCACTTAAATTTAATTCGCGTAAATGTCATAATATATTATATATTATATAATCCAATTAAATTTAATTGCAATGAAAATTAGTAATTAACTCTTTCAATAAAAGTGTCCACATACGACTACCAATTATTAACAATTATTTTGTTATCACCAAAATGTGACAAATGATGCTTAAGATTATTATAATTAAAATAACAATGAATTATAAACTCGACTTATATTTTTGTTATACGCTAATGAAATAACAAGAGGCTATAATGTTTATGTTTATATAGTGATATTATGATGCTATTCGGCGACAAAAAGATAGATTCTATAAAATAATATTGATATAAATATAATTAAATAGAATAGTGTTTTATGTTGTATATATAACATACTTGTTCTAAATTATTAGTGTAGAGTTGTGTTTCTATTCGGCAGTTTCCTAATCAAATTGTACTCATAAGACCAGATACATTGACCTACAAATCAAAACATAAACATTAGTGAGCATGGCTCGCCACAATAATAGCATACTTCCAAAGTTTTCCTTCTTTAGTCATTGTTAAATCGTTTAACTGGTCGGAACACAATCTTTTTCAGTCTGTATTTATTATTTATACTTTTTATTATTAATATTTGTACGCGTAATGTATTCTGTACATCGCGCTGAGAAAATTCTTCGTATAAAACAATGAATAAAAAACTTAATTTTAAAACATATTACTAGTTGATGTGTAGATTTTGAATGTGAAAACAGTGACATGATGCGTGTGTTTGACTATATGCCTATCAATTTTTATGTATCTATCTAATAAGATATTTACATGTGAAACCGTAATATTTCTTTATGTGATACTTTGTATTTATTATGGACATCAACTAGATTGTTCATTTTCACTAATCGTTCGAAATATGGCATAGATGCAGTAATTGTAAATACGGTCTCGCAACTTTGACAAAGGACTGAGAGATAAAAAAATATATTTAGTTTAATGACTTGCAAAAACAACTGATAACGATCTGTGGTAATAGATTGATTTTTATTTGCTATCGAGACGTTATCGTGCACCTTCCGATATACTTCTATTATTAAATACTTGTGGCAACAATGCTTCAATTGCAACTAATTATTACATATTGCGATATTTATCTTTTTTTTTTTTTTTTTTTTTTTGAAGAACGTTATTTTTATATTTTACAATATTTTAAAATAATATAATTACAAAATAATACATGTACATAAAAAAAGTGGAAATATTTAAAATCCAATTAACAATGATTTGTGAGATATATATGTATATGTATATACATACATATGTAAAATCTTTTTGTCGCTAAATGCATTGCTATAATATTATTATCGGTATAAATTTCCTATATATTAATAATAAGATAAATAATAAATATAATAAGAGAGATATACAATTAGTGATCTCCGTGACATATTGCATCGAAATTGATATGGGCTATTTTCTTGTTATCGAGAATGTTGATATCATGAATATTTTACGAGACAGAATATGCATTGATTCCTATGAAAATCTAATTGCATTGTTATAATATTTTTGTTTAATGCTGATGTTATAGATATATGATTTACGGCAAATTTATATTGCTTTACTTTTAACTAAAAAAGGGCATTATCCTAAATCATGATTAGAGACTGCTTTTAAGAATCACATATAATTTAATATATATATATATAGTTTCATTTATTAAGAACATATTTTGGAACATATTTTAGAATCAGAGACATTCATAGATAATTTTCAAAAGAAAAAGAAACTACACTAATATGTATGTACATATTTTCTGCAAGTGTATCTTTTCGAAAATTTATTACATGTTATTTAGTAACATTATAAAGTAAGTTGATGTCACATATATTTGAAATTAGCGGTTTATTTTAAAATAAAATTTTTTGAGAAACACTAAATTAGAGAGCCTTTTCTGCAATACGTGTTTATATATAAAATTATATCAATTTAAGTATGAATTATTATATGAAACTTTAATGTTAGAAAATTGATTTTACAAACCAAAGTTTAATGCAGCAACATTAGAAGTATATAAGATGTAGAAGTATAACGTAATAACATACAATAAAATAAATCGAAATAAATATTGAATTAAATATTCACGGTCTAAAGTAAGCAATCTTCTAAGTCAACGAAGGAAGTAGAAATTTTTTTTCATATCCTTTCAACTTATCATGTGTTTTTGATAAAGAGCAGTATTAAATAAAGCAGTTTAAGTTACAAAAAGTGTATTCGATTTTTTATATTATGATGTTTGAATGTGAAATAGATTCTTATACATTTATTTTTACTTTTACGAAGATAAAAATAATTTCTGTAAATATAAAGACTTGAAAAACACAGTATTCATTAATTTTATTTCCTACCTGATAGAACACAATATTTCTGTTTATTATATATTAGAAATTAATTGTCCAAATATATTTTTCCGCAAATGGATTATGAGATGGATTGTAGAATTTCTTTTCTTGCGACAAATTAGTACAATTTTATAAATATTTGACAAGTTACAGTACATATATGATAATTTAGTAAATATATAACATAAATAATTAATTTGTAATTCATAAGATCAACTGTATATTAAGACTGTAAGTAAGATATCAAGATATAATTAATGGTTGTATCTCGCTTTATTTACTTAAAAAATTTGCATTAAAGAAAACAGTAGTTATTAATAAGATTTCTTTTGTTAACTGCTTATAGATTTGTGAAAATTTGGCGAAAATCTATATAAATATTGACATAATTAATAATCAAAATGTATTTTTTTATTTCAGATGGTGACCAACATAACGCTTATAAACGTCGCAAAGCAAATCTTATATATTTGATAGAATATGAACAGTATCAATGTTCATTATGTTACAAATTAGTCAAATTACGAACATTACGAAACAGCTATAATTTATGCACATGTTTTAGATTTTAATTACTTTGATTTATAATTCTCTTTCCATAATAATTTTCTTATAAAATTGTATCAGGAACACACTTTTTGTTTTCTTCAAAAATATATATACTAAACAAATTTACTAACCTTTTTTAAATTATGAAGAATTATGAAAAGTTTTTTAAAACATACATAGTATGCAAAGTAGTTCTAAAAACGCATTTTCTGCATTCGTAACCACGACAATAAAACGATTCAATCATCTCTACATGCATTGTAAAATTATTCTCTTAATTCTGCACAAACTTCTCATATTTATCTTATCCGATATTCGTCAAGAATTTTAACAATTTCATGACGTGTCTTTAATGTGTCGTCATTAACACTTAATGATCGACTCTAACCATTTTCTACTTCCTCCGTTTGCAGGTTTTTGGCTGCCGCACGAGCTGTATACAAACTTGAGGAATACGATGGATGAAAACGCGACAACAAAACGATTCGCATGCGACACTTGCTACAAGTCGTACCTGTCTAAGCGGTCTCTCCGCAATCATCAAACGTACGAATGCGGACAGCCACGGAAGTTCGTCTGTGAAC
The DNA here is from genome assembly GCF_030444845.1 of Prenolepis imparis. Taxonomy (NCBI): domain Eukaryota; kingdom Metazoa; phylum Arthropoda; class Insecta; order Hymenoptera; family Formicidae; genus Prenolepis; species Prenolepis imparis. Next base: position 17,731,428 of record NW_028141160.1, read on the forward strand.
AGTGCGACGCTCGTTTCATGTACAAGCATCATCTACAGAGGCACATCGGAAGAGTGCACCGTCACCGCTTTTGGTGATCGAATGGATGCAAGAAGAAAATTTTGCGTGAGAGCAGTTTCGCGAAATTAAATGCGTTGTTGATGGCGTGCAAGGAGAATTATATTTTCGATCTTAAAGAACGTTTTCTTAACACACATAAAACATACACAAACATATCGATAAGTATAAGTCAGTATAAGAGTGATGTAAATAATAAAACCTTATAAAAAATTAGATATTTTGTCTTGATGATATAGTTGTAATAACTATATTGGATATAATTATTGGATAGTGACTATTATAAAATGAAAATAAAGACATATTGCAAGCAATATGTTTAATACTATATGTAACGATTACTTTTTAATTTATTTCTTTTTATGTAACAGTTATATTCTAGTTCATTTCATGTAACTTGCATTTTGCGTATATTTTATTTATATCTCACTCTTTTTCATACAGCCTCGGTTCTTTTAAAGATGCATTTAAATAACACAAGCGCAGATCGTGATGCATCTGCACAACGCAAGGATTACTAACGTGATTTTTCTCGTCATCCTATATACACAATATTGGTAAGTAGCTCCAAAAGCGCGATACAACCAATCTAATCAATTTATTATTTCTTTTTCAGGTGAAATCAACTTGGTATAAGATTGAGTTTACATCAAGAAGTCAATATCTAAAGAAGCTATATGTAAGGACAATACAATCAAGATCGAGTGCAGCATTCGTGATTGAAAATTTATACCGAAAATTTAATTTTTTCTCAATAAGCCCGTCATCTCCCAATTGTTTTAATTTTTTAATTGTTTTCAAATGAGATATATAACTATAATATAACAATATTATTTAAAAACAGAATAATATCTGTACTTAAATTATTTTTAACTTATTAAAGACATTGCAGTTAAAACAGAGGCAGACTGTTGAGAACAAGAAGAAGAAATAGAGAATGTATATTAATTTTTGTTTATACGTTTACGTTAAACGAACATAAAATTTGTGAAATTTTACACGATTATTTATTGTAGTCTTATAACAAAATCTAATAATATATGGTGCGATTCTTAAATAAAACACTATGTAAATAACATTAGCACAGTAAAAAAATGCACTATTAAAAAACGTGCTAATCTGATGACGTTAGAAATAATCATGATATTGCTTTTCGTGATTAAAATGATGGAGGATGTCATAATTTTATAATAACTTATTTTTCTTGAGCTGGATATGTCTACCCGCTGTTTGTGTCTTCAATTCTTTTTAACATTTAATAAGAACATTGTGTTCTGATTTTATATCATTAACACAAACAATAAAATAAAAATCACGATAAAAGAAAAAACAAAAAGATAGAAAACATAAAAAATTTTTAATTATATAAATATGAAAAATTTGAGATAATTTATTTTTTATATAAAAATATTATCTTGCAAAATTAATATCAAAAGATATTTTTTTATTTTTTTTTAGACAGGAGTTTATTTTATTTTGTTATTTTCTTAATGTAAATATTATTAAAATACATATAAAATTCCAAAAATTTTTGCGACGAATTTTTTCCTCTCAAGATGTTCAATTAGAGAGAATATTTCAACAGTGTATCATTTTTTATATTAATTTAAAAATTTTATTTGTACTAACTCGATAAGTTAATAATTTAAAAATTTTATTTGTACTAACTCGATAAGTTAATAAGCTTATTATCTAATTATCCAAGTGAAGACACATTCATCGATCGGTAAACATTTCAGGAATAAAACATGTTATGTTAATATTATCTTCAAGTGCACTATAAATTTCGTAGAAGAGTTTTTCTTTGACTTTTTGTGTTTACATTAGGCGATCTGATATCTAATTTCAGTCTGATTGCCATTAGTCTTTTTGTCCTTTTTAGTTTTCAAATATGTAATGGCCAGCAGATTGGACCAGAAATTATTCGTCTGTCATCTCTGCGGCAAGAGATACGCTTGGAAGGTTTCCCTATATCGACACATACGAGAGAAACGTGGTAAAATGGCGTAATTTAAATGTAACCATTGCGGAAGAAAGTTTAAGCAACGCAACAGCTGGCGTAGACACATGAACACACAGCATTCACCCAGCAATCACTAAAAGATATAATGATCTGTACGATGACATACAAAGGAAAAATAATTTGAGGTCAAATCAATCGGAAAAAAATATTCAATTGTTGCTGATGAAGTAGGCAGATCGACAAAACGTTTTTTCTATTAAAATTTTTTTCAATGATTTACAAAATGCAAAAGAAAGAGAAAAAGATGCGATAAGGAAAAAGTGTACAGCATCGAAGACAAGAAGAAAAGAAGCATATCAATTTGATTGATCATATTTACATCAAACATAAAGTAAATGAAAATAAAAAAAATACTGCGCTTCATACATATTTATTGGAGCTCCTAATCCTTTATTAACGTCATATTGACGATATCCTTTATTAACGTCATCTGAATTATGATGTTAGAGTGAGAGATTATATGACTTTTTTTTTCCAATTAATCAAGTTTTTCTGAATACAATTACTTCGTGTTCGGCAATATGTATTAATAAATTTTGCCGAAAATTCTTTTTTTAATACGTGAATTAATAAATAGCTGTAAATCTTGATCAATTATTATGAGATTAATTTTCACTGAAAATGTAAGATGTATGCAAATGAGCTCATTTGCATACATCTTAATTAATTATACATGCATTTATTAATGCAGCATGACAAAAAAAGAAGTTTTTACATTTTATTAATCCATATTATCGTACACAAGTGATTGCATTCAAAAATTCATATGATTTTATTTCTGACATCATAATTCAATATGGCTATAATGAGGATACAAGATCTTTACGATATAAATGACAATTTGAAAACTTAAAAACTTGTTTGTGTGTTTTATTCTTATATTTTATTTTCTTAATATTATTTTATTAAAATATAGAGTTGAATTCAATTATCTAATGGGAAATGTTTGTTATATCTATTTCTTTCTTTTTATTTGTTGCGGTTTTTGTGAAATTATCTTTCGTCGATAGAAGATTTGTAGCTATATATGAAATTAATTCTTTCAAAAATCAAATTTTTGTTAACTGTCTTTTCAATATATCTAATATATCCCATTGAACAAATCCTTAAAATTATAATAGTTTACGTTTTATATTTTTTTCGATTTATATTTTTTATCTAACTCTTTTTTACGTGAAAATCAACCACATCACGTAACAAGATCCATCCACAAAAGATCCATTGTGAAGAAATTCGAAAATAGTTTTTATTAGTGTAAATGTAAGGATTATTGTTTATTGGTTCTTCAAGTTTCCATATAGTTACAGAACTCGTCGCGATATTCGAGACAATTTTCTTGATGAAACCACACTCGGAGTAGAAAAAAATTATGAGATTTTAAAAATATGGAATATCGTATTTTCGCGTACTTTTTACTGAGCAATTTTTAATCGCAATTTTCGATATGTTTTACAAACAATGTTGCAGGCAAAAAAATGGTTATAAACTCTATGTTTGTTACGTGTGTGGTACAATTTTACACGTCTAAACCTGTCACATGTAGATGCATAGAAAGTAGTATCCATCAGAGAAAATATATCATTATTTATCTTTCAACGACTTTTGATTTTTTAAACAACGTATATTTATAGCCAGCATATTCAGAATATATATTTATTATAAATTAATTAAATTTTTGATTTTGATTTTGATTTTGATTTTTACAAGATTGCCCCTCGATCATAGAGACGCATCAAGCTCACATTTTCAATGTAAAGCACAAATCACACAATGTTTTACGAAAATTGTAAGCAGGACGAATTTCAAGAAATATCTGAAAAAAATTTGGTAAATAAAGGCACAATAAATATAGTAACATTTTAATTACGATGTTGCGTCATTTATTTGTCTCCCACTCACTTGAAGATTTTGCAGCGACAAGAGATGAAATTTTAGAAGATCGCAGAAGAGATCAGCCAGAAGATATTAATCATTAAGCGCCTTTTTATTCATAACTTTTAATCATTCTATGATATATATATATATATATATATATATATATATATAATTAACAATACTAACAAAATGAAAATTTTTAATGATATTCTTTGCGTATTAATTCATACACATGCGCGATAAAGAAACAATTGCCACGAGCTTCGTGTTTGAAGAAATTCATCGATTCTTTTAAATATCATGCATGCTTTTTCTACCACTTTTTGGTCAAGACTAGGTCCAATAATCAAGCGTTTCCGTTTTCTAAATTTCAGGTGAAAAGAAATTTTATTGCCAAAAATGCGACAAATACTATAAAAACAAGAGCAGCCTGACGCGTCACAAGAAGCTCGAGTGCAACAAGCCTGCAACGTTCATCTGTCAATTCTGCGGAAGAAGTTCCAAGCAAAAGGGCAATTTGGTGCGTCACGTTCGCACCTGTCATCGAGACCAATTTATGTTTTTTATTAAAAACGGAATGGCAAATAATTACACCTTACTTGAAGGCTCGTCGAGTATTGACAGTGATCACAACGAAGAACCTTCCGCCTCTTCTCACAGAAATGTGTCATCCGTAAAGAATGATCGTGTGACGAAACGCGCTACACATTCCAAAATGCGCTCTCGTGATACGATGAAATCTTCGCTACCAATTTCGCTTCCGAAGATATTTAACCAAATGAAAATTTGAAATTTGTTAAATAGCAGATAGTTCTTGTTGTTCATATGCGATAATTTGCTTCTAAAGTTTTTCTTGTTTTGTGCGATTTAGATATACAGAGAAGATCCATTAATCATGATTATCTAGAAGATATATCGTGCACTACATAACAAACTTATTGTTAGATCCCCCCAGACTTTCCAGAATTTTTGAAAGGAAATATGTTTCATTTCAAAAGTGTATATTCGAAAAGTATATAGAAAAGTATATGGGTCGAGTTATTGCAAGCTATATTTTCATGATTTTGATGTAAATATAGGTGATTTCTCTTTGAGTTTTATATGTATATATATATATATATATATATATATATATATATAAACTTGTAAAGAGGATAGATAAAATATCTAGGTAAAAAAATTATTAATAGATCTTATCATTATTGAAAGATATATTTTGTGAAGACTGCGGAATATAAGTACATAGTTGGTATCGTTTTTGTAAACATCTGCAGCTTAAAAGATGTCTGAGAGACTGCGAGCACATTTTACATAATTCGTCAAGATGAAGATAATACATCGATAGGAAGAATATTGATGATGTATTGAAAATTATATAAATATATGTATATGCGACTGTGTAAGAAGAACGATTGAAACATCTCTTGAAGAGCTTTTTAGCGCGCGAGAATTAGAACTATTAATGTAATTCTAAGAGAAGACTAATTAATTTTCAATTTTTGTTGAGATCGAAGGCAACGCTTCACAAATTCAAATTTTTGCCCTGCAATACTAATATATTTGATTAGTTTTTACTCAGTATTTATCCTCTTTTTTTCTTACATATGTATACAGTGACGGATTTATTGTTAAGCTTAAGATACTAAGTATTTCCTTAGCATATATGTGTCTATGTGACGCGTACGGGATTACTTTAATCAAGCGTAATGAATTATCTCTTTTGAAAGTGTTATTTGTTGTTTCTAAATTTGAAATTTTAGGAAATTTAATTTTTTTTATTGTTTATTTTAAAATATTGATAGAATATTCTTTTTAAAATTGACAAACTAATTAAATGTTTGAATATTTTTGAACTATAATTAATTAATATTTTTATTTCAAAATTTGCGAGAAATTGTCTTTTTAATGGAATTTATTTGTCTTTATGAAATGATAAATATTTTTAAATTGTTGAATAATAAAAATTATAATTGATTACTTGTTTCTGAAATATAAAGAATTAATATATTTTCTCATATAAAAGAATATTTCTAATTTATTTAAAAATTAATTTGAAAATTTATATTAATTGAATTAAATTGAATCAAATCCAGATAACAAACATAATCGTGAAGTTATATGTTAACTATATTTTTTGATATTATGTATCTATTTTTGAAAAACATGTTAAACTTATTTATTAAGTTTTTTAATAATAAATAAATATTCGTTATTTTTATCAAAGTTTTTTTAGAAGATTTTCTAAATATATTAGCGTCAGAGGTATTTAAAAATATAAATCCGCCACTGCTTCTATAATTTAAAATGTCAGTTTATTCATTGATTCAAATATTATTGCATAACATATTTTGTAATCTCACTAGTAGAGGGTTTTCGCAATCGAATTGTCACGTAATGCGAATTAGGATATATTGATATATGCATATAAAAATACTATAGAGAATTCTTTGATTGTACCGATCGACAATGATAATGATGAAAATGAAAAATTGTAATCATTACAAATGAACTAAGGTGATACTTTCGAGATTGAGAGCTGCGGCGCATCGCTGGAAGATTTTTTTTTGCTAAATTCGATTTTATGAGCGAAAAAATTCTGTGATAAGTTGACTAATTCTTAGATTCGGACATCAAATATTCATTAAATGAAATATTCACCGAGGCCTTAATTATACGTGACCCTGTTTACGGTGTTTTATTGTAGTTTGTTATAATTTTATTATAGATATGTTATATATATATATTACGCGATGAATAAAATTATAACTAATATATACGATTAAATAATGAATTTTACAACCTGTCGCTAGTCAATGTTTTATAAGATAACTTGCGAACAGTGTCGTCGGTGCCCCCGCACCGAGCGCAAGCTTCAGGGTGGTCAAAACGATGAAATAAAAAAGTTTGAAAAAAATAAAAAAAAATAAAAAATTGAAAAAGATTGTGAAAAAAAATATTGATTTACATTTACAGCAAATAAACCTCTTTTTTAGTTCAGAAATTTAATTTTTTATTATATAGGTTTTTGGAAAGAGGGAGCATAAAATGTTGAGCTTGCACCGGGCATAAGCTAATTACGGCACTGGTTTGCGAATGACAACATCGTTCGAAGATACAACCAGACGGAAGATTATTATACAAGAGCATAATCCCTATCGATATCAGATCAAATGTTTAAAATATCTTTTTTCGATATTATGACATCACAAATAATTCTCTAATTTTGTTTCTGATATAGTAATATAAATTATCCATCAAAAATCTCATTAAGTTAAAAAAATTTTTAAGTTTGATGTTATCATTTTCTCTATGAACCATCAAGATTAATCTTTATGACGAAGATAAAATAAATGATCGGAGTTTGTCAATTCGTGATAATATTGCATCACGAAGATCACAAGTCGATCAAATCAAATGCCAAATACATATTGTGCGTATTAATCACACTGTCTGAATTTTGCTTTCAGGTAAAACGAAACCGTACCCATGTTTTCAGTGCAACAAATTCTACGCTAGAAAGAGCACCTTGATGCGTCATCTAAACAAGGAGTGCAACAAAAAACCGGAAAATGTGTGCCCCATTTGTCAGAAGGCAACCCATCAGCGATCCAACTTTATACGACATTTAAAGACGCACAGATTATCTCGTGATAATATTCTATTAATTGTCAATCATTTGAAATTGTTGCCAACCGCACCATGACAGTTACGTTAGTGAACGAATGAATGTGAATAATCCAATTTTTTGCATTAATTATTTTAATCAAACGCAGTAAATTATTCTTCTTTTGTTATTTGTTTTTAGATTCGATTATTACTTTATTATTTTACATTTTTTTCAACAATTGAATCGCGAATATTCAAAAAATATTGATAAAATATTTTTTTTTATTGTCAAATTATATAAATATTTAAAGATATATTTTTTGAATCATAGCTAATTTTTTATTTTAACATGCAGAAAATTAAATTTTTTAAATTTTTTTCATGGAAATATATAATATTATATTATATGTATATATATATATATATATATATATATATATATATATATGTAATTATATATATATTATATATATAATTTATATATATATATAATATAATATTATATTATTATTATATATGTGGAAGTATATATAAATATATATTTATATATATATATATTGTATTTATAAAATATTTTAGAATTATTGAATAATAAAAGTTGTATTTACATTACTTACTTCCAAAATGGAAAAAATTAATAATCTGTTTTCTCGTATAAAAGAATGTATCATGTTAAAAGATTGTTGCCTTACTAAGCGATTAACTTATAGTGTAATTATAATGTAATAATTGAATTTTTTTGAATTTTTGAATTTTATTATGCGCGTTTTTTTTATGAGATTGATGAAAATATTTAATTTATTCAATAATATTTTCAGCTCACTTATTCTCCAATTATTGCATTAAATGGAATATTAAATACACTTTTAACGTTAATATCGAATCATTACTGATACTCATAGAATAAAGATATATCCAACAGAGTTTTATGATAGTAATGTTAAATAATATTAATTTTTTCCGTGTTATATAATATAAAAAGTAACATTGCTAAACTTATTTATGTGAATATTGAAATCTTCTTTTTCAGCTTGATAATCAATATAGCACACAAATGTATACGCAACTTTCTTATGATTAAACTGTTATTTTATCCTGACACAATATCATACGTAACAGCTTTAAACTTGCAGATGCCAAGAGGGAAAGATAAAAAAAATTATTTCTATGATTATATAAACTACACTACATATAAAAAAATAATATTTGTATATATATTATAGTTCATGTGGCTTAGACAATTTGTTGTTTTTGTTGTGTATTGTTGTTTTTGTACAAAAAAATAAAATAAAGATACGAATTGTTTCTGCTTTATAAATATCATATAATTGGTACTTATTTAGTGCTTCATCATAATTAATAGAAACCTTTTCGAGCATAGAATTAATAAATATCAGTTAACATCAAATATTATTGGCAATAAAAATTTACTTTATTATTTTAAAAATTACGTAAAGTATCCTTTTCTAAAAAAAAATATATATAAAGTTGATACTCGCATATATCGAAGTTTACTGTTGTCGTTTTTCCGCGATGCTCATTGGCTATCAGACCATCGCGAGGATTAGCAGTTTGACAATTTGTTCAAAATAAAATTAAATAAAATAATAATATTAGTTTTAAATTAATATGTTATAATATACCTTATCCGCGATTAATATTTTTTGACAGAAATCAGCTGATAACTATCAAAAATATTAATCAATTTAAAGTATTATAACATATTATTTAAAACATTATTTAAAACATTATTTTATTTAATTTTATTTTGAACAAATTGTTAAACTATTAATCCTCGCGATGATAGCCTTTCGATGTTACGAATATAACGCACAATGCAAATAGAAACAGTCAATCAGCATCGCGGAAAAGATGCAACAATTCTTGCGAGAATCGACTTACAATTAACATACCTTTTTTAGAAGGAGATGTTATAATATTTTAAATTATTAGCTGATTTTTGTCAAAAAAATATTAATCGCGGATAAGATATAACATATTATTTAAAATATATTATTATTTAAAATATATTATTATTTTTAATAATTTCAACATATTATATACACCCCCATTACCGCTATAGAAATGATATAAAATAAACAATTTCTCACTCACCGACACGTGCAATAACGGAGTTGTAGTACGCAGCATCTTGATCTGAAAACAAAATATTCAAATTATGAATATACATATATGTGTGTCGAATATCTCATAAACAATACAGAGTAAGAAAAAATGTTTTTATTTTGCATACCTCATAGTTGCTCAGCTATCGCCCGATGCCTCCCTGGGCCTCCTCCTCCTCTCTTGATCCATAATAGCACTGACGACACTCGCGAAAACATGAATAATTACGATTGTTCGACACTTTACGCGGTACTCCCGACAAGTGAAACTTTACACGGCACTCCCGACACGTGAAATTTAACACGGCACTCCCGCCACGACGCGTGAATCGCACTGTGCATCGCATGCTACCTGTAACAAATAAAATACATATACATATTAGAATAATCTTATTATTTTGCATTATAACATACACATACACAATATAACTATAAATATGTAAGCTAAAATATTTAATTAGCAAATTTTTGCTTTATTAATATTTTTTGACAGAAAGCTGATTAAAGCGTTAATTTGCTAATTAATTTTTAAAATAATAATATGTTATAAAAATTAAAATAATATGTTTTAAATAATATGTTATAATACTCTAAATTCGATTAATATTTTTGATAGTTATCAGCTGATTTCTGTTAAAAAATATTAATCGAGAATAAGATATTATAACATATTATTTACAACATATTAGTATTTTAATTTTTTAACATATTATTATAACATATTATTTTAACATATTATTTTTAAATTTAATTATCAAATTAACGCTTTAATCAGATAATTTCTGTGAAAAAATATTAATTGAGTTTAAACAAACTTAATATTATTTTTGAAAAAATATCATTTTTTTAAACATAAAACCGAAGAATGGCGTAACGCTTGTGTTGTTCTAGTATTTCATAAATAATCTTTTTCATTTCATTAGCATCTGTTATCTTTCAGGTGATCATACATTTGTTTTGTGTGATATATTGTAGAGTTAAATGATATAATCATGCTTGCTGTCAAGACAAGATGATATTAAATAATATGATATTTGATACAAGAATTATGACAATAGTTAAGATATTTCACGCTTGATTATCGATATTTAGGCGGAAAGTATAATGACGAAAAATACAGAGCTAATTCCCGAATTGCGATAAGCAAACAGTTACTACTAGCGGGATCGTCCTGGCAAAGCAATCTGAAATAATGATACTATATAAAGCAAGATATGTGTATTGTGTTCTGCTTACGTCATAATAATATTTCGTTTGAATTAACGATGCATAGTCACGATGCATGAGAAGGCCTATTAGAGAGAAAACAAGAAGAAAACGAATCACCGATGGGATTGTATCTCAATATAAATCTCGCACAAAAAATATGCAATCAAAAAGTATCTTTTAAATTGCATATATTGCGAATGTTTTACGAAACAACTCTAACAAGAACGCATACAAAAAAGAATAAGATTATTTCATGAGTTTCGCGAAACGATATGTTAATATTGTTATAATGTATTACACTGATATTGTATTAATAGCGTATTAAGCTTCTTTTATAAACTATTTTATTTTATTATTTCTACTTATTAAACCTATGTATTTTATTACTTCTATTTATTATATTTATGTATATCTATGTATATGTGGAAAAGAGATGAAATCTTTATCATACATATATTTAGAATCAAAATATATTTTATTATCACTATATTTTGCTTTCAGCAAAAATAAATAAATAAATAAATAAATATATATTCAATCCTTTACTTATATATTTATTGTACTTATTACTTATTACTATTAATTCTTATATTCTAGTATTATTAATCTATTGAAATCTATCGCTGAATCTAGCTTTATATGAAATTACATTGAGAAGAAAAGAATTTGTTTTAATTCAATATTTTAAAATATTTAGTTATTTTCTCAATCAAATATTATTATCCTAGTTTCTTTGCAGAATGAAATATTGTCAGCTAACATTATTCTTTAGGAAGATATATAAATAATATTGTTATTAATTGCGGATCGTCAATCTATGATTTGACTGATGTAAGTTTTAATTAAATAGATAAATCAATAAATATAATTTTCAAATTTAAATAATTCAAACATTTAACGATAAATTCCATCGTGAATTATCTAAATTAATAAACATAAGATACATTAATTTTGTTATAGATTATTGGAAACTAATATAATATAGTAACAGTTATTAACTTTTTTTAGCAATATAACAATAGAACTATTAACATTTATTGATATCCAGATAATGATTTAAAGGACTTTATACATAAAACTATAAACTATTATATTATTAAATATTTTCTATTTAATAATTTTTTTTAATTTGACATTTAGACATTGTGCACCTAGTGTCGAAGTAATATCCTATAGCGAATCGATTACTTCTGAAAAAATATGAATCAATAAAATTTAAGTTATAACTATTTAAAATATTCAAAAAGATTTCTATGCAACTCTATCTTCTAGAATTGCAAATTTTTGATCGTCGAAATTTCTCGAAATGCCTCGATTTATATATCTGTAAATTATAACATAAACACTTGCTATACTAAAAATATTAGATATCAGCAATGATGAGCTAAATTTAAATTCCACAAAAATAAGTTTTAACCTTTAAACCTTTTACAACTAAAGCTATAATATATAAAAAATATAAATAAAATTAAGACGCGATTAGTCTTCCTACTAGCTGTCTGTCACCGATTGTTTATCTTATACAAAATGCTCGATTCGAATAAACCGATATATCGCGTTGTGCAAGCCATGTGTAAAAGTTAGAAGAGGCCGTCGACGAAATCAGCGATCTCACGGTCGGCCTTTCTGCGGCCTGTTTCAGAATTCAAGAGGGAGCATTGGCGCGTCAACTACGATCGACCATTCACGTGTTACAAGTGCGGCAAACGTTATACGTGGACGGACTCCCTGACGAGGCATCTACGCGAGGGTTGCGGCGTGTTGCCGAAACATAATTGTACGCTTTGCGGCAGAAAATTCCGGCGCAAGGATTATCTCTTACGTCATGAGAACAACGTTCATAAATAGGAAAATTAGTTTTTTTCGTCTTTCGAGATGGAATCCATTGTCGAGAAGAACTCTAAATTATTTTGAGAATGCGATTCCTACATATGAACGATACAAATTGCTCACAATCTTCTATTATTGATATTATTTGATTACTCGAGTACAAGTGTGATTATTTAGAAGATTAGACATCAGAAAATGGTAAGTTTTTGTAATAAAATTTTTATTTCTTTATTTTTTTTTTTTATTTCTTTGTTTCTCGATTATTTATATTGTATGTGTGTGTGTGTGAAAGATTTAAGATCGCGTTATTCGCGTTTTAAAAACGATTATTTTTAAATAATTATATTTTTCGTCAGATGTTATTTTATTTTAAAATATATGAAATAATCAAATTATCGCACAAAATGAGAAGTCAAACTAGTGTAATTTAGTTCATCAAAAATGATTATTATTATTATACAATATGTTCCTGAAAATGACGGCCTGTTTAAAGAAGGTGATCATAAACACTGTGTGAAGAACGCATATTTGATAAAATAAATAATTTATAATAATGATTTTGCAGCTTGTATTTTAATATTGTGCGCAAGAAATTGCATGATAATCTCTCCAAAAATTTATAATTCAATAGCACGTTTATATTTTAACAATTTCTCTTCTTGATGATATTTATCTCATTAAATATGCATATGTTTTATAAAAGCGATTCGGTTTACATAATAAATTATTTTAACTATTGATTTTATTTAAAGAAATATTTTTAAAGAGATATTTATATGTGTTGTTTATTTGAGAAGAAAATGAAGGACAATTTTATATACATATTTAAAATAAGAAAATACAGAATTTTTTCAACGAAACATTGACTAAGCTGTGAAACATTTGCTTGTTTAAAACAGCAAAAACAGTTTGAAAAGCGATGGGTTATATTAATGTCTTTTACGTTATATTAATGTAAAAACACATAATTTCTATGATTGCACGACTTATTGTTTTCACGCGAGTATACTTAAATACAAAGACATTAAGCTATGAATATAAAATTATAGCTTTTTATCATCGGCGAACAACGGCACATATTAGAATTAGAATTGTGTGTACCAGCCACAGTTTTTCGTACTTGTGTATAATTTATTATTTTTAAAACAAGACCGAAGGAGCGTGTATTATATATATTAGGAAAATATATCTAGTAAAAATTGTATCTATATAAGTATTTTGTGTAGTGGATGTAAGAATGATATAAGAACTATGAAAAGACGAAAAATTGTGCAGGGGAAAAATTTAAACATCGATAAAGGACGTAGATTGATGCGTTTACAATATGAAGTGATATATAATTTATATATAATGGAAAATAAATGCGAAAATATATAAAAAAATTAAATATGTATACGTTATATTTAAAAAAATGAATAAGCAATATTGTATAATAAACTTTAACGATATATAAGTTATAAACGTTCACTTAACAATAATTTGCGATTATTATTGTAAATGTGTCAATGGCAATGAATTATCATATAAGAGAATATGTAGAATTGTATAAAATAATAGAACGATTTTCTAAATGATGGAATCTAGCGTTAAAGTAGAAAATATAGCATTGATACATTTTCTGATCTGCATTTTTTTTTTTGTTAATAGCATTGCTGTTCCTATAATTAAATAGAAATTAATATTTTTACAGTCGTAATCTTATTGTTGTATTTTTTGTTATACATTTATGAAAAAACGAGGATATATTTAAAATAATTTTTTCAAATAAAGCTTTAAAAAGAAAGAATGGTGTATTAAATATTAAAATTGCGATATAATAATATGTATCCGTATCATATATTAACAAGAGGTAATAATAATTGTATAGAATAACGAATTAAAAAAGAACAAAAAATATTTAAACGTTTGTGACACATTTGATAAAATAATCTAATAAAATAATCGATACGGCCACATTGGAGATGATATAAATTAGCAATACAATTTAGTTAATTAACATATCATTTAAATCAACAACATAAGATACGCATAGTTTATTTTATGTGAACGGATTCTCAGATGTATTAGTATCACTTTCGAATACATTAATATGTCATGTTGTTGTTTTTTTCCAGATTCGACACAATACAATACGTCAGACTATTATAAAAGACTGGGCAGACACTTTTGCTCGACATGTGGAAAAGAGTATAGATGGATGCAGTCATTGATCAGACACGAACGAGAGGAGTGCGGAAAGGATCCGCAGTACAGTTGTCCCGTTTGCAATATGAAGATCCGACATAAGTGGATGCTGAAAAAACACCTGATCAAATTCCATCGCATGACCATTCCAAACGGCGACAATATTTAAAATGATCGAACAAATCTACATAATATTATATCTGACCGAAAATTCTTTTATTACAAATCTTGTTTTTTTTTCTTTTCGTAGAAAAAATTAGCTTTTTAAATAACATTTTTCAAAATTGAAATAATAGAAAATATGTGTAAGGCAGGGATAATAAAATTGTTGAAGCGAATGTCATCATTTTCAGATTTCCACAATTCGGCTACTCTCTATTATTATCAATTATATATATATATATATATATATATATATATATATATAAAATTTTCTAATCCACAATACTTAAATAACAACTTTAATAAGAATAATTTTTGATAATTAATTTATATTAGCAATTCCATATATGTGTAGACAGTGTCATATTCGGAGGAGACACCTTGTTCTATTAAAGAAAATAATTTTAATTTTTCAATTTAATTTTTCATTTTGAGTGAGGAATTATTTTTTTTCGAAATTTAATGACAAGAGAATATGACAGTATTCTGTCTTTTTCTGTGATAATAAAGCATTTAAGGAAAGTAACGATTGGAAAATTATTTTAATGAATGTTATATTTGTTCAGAAATTAATTATTAATTGTTATATTTTTCATTATAAAAAAATTCATGTGCATTTTAATAAAAATTACTATCAGCGATAATTTTATTACTTAAAATACATTTGCTTTATTTTATACAATTGCTTTATAATTGATGACAATTGATATACAAATAAGGAAATATTTAGAAAAGTACTGATTATCTAAATAAAAACTGTAAATATATAAAATATGTCCATTATTTTTATATCCTACATATATATACATATGTATATATACACATATACGAATATGCGGACCAATATGTATAGACTATAGAATAACAAAAGAAGTACGTGAAGATTACTAATTATGCTAATTTACTATGCGAACTTTCAGCGAAAAAATTAAACTTGTGTTCTATTTCGATTTTAAGTTTATTCTTAGAAAAAAAACTTTTAAAGAGACTCGACTGTGTGACTTAAAGCAGTGAAGTTTATTTCATGACAAACATAAAACGAAATAATTTCTTTAGAAAAGGTAAAAAAGAGCTAATGAATTTCGATGCCACAACGAAGAATTAAAAAGGAATGTAAACCTGAGTCGTGATTATTATAATTCGCTGATTTTTCAACAATCTGTTCGTATTTAATTATATATATAATTTTTAATTATAATGTTAATGTTTATTAATGTTAATATTTGTTTTTAGATTTAAAGATGATGCGATATTAATTTTGTATTTTAGATTAACTAATACGTGCAAAGTTCTTCATAAAATATTTGTTATTTGTTATTTTTACCTATAATATATAGGTAAAAATCTGTTCTTTTTCTCTGTTCGTTCTCTCTGTTCTTTATAATAATTATATTATAAAGAATGTAATTCTGCCGATGGAGGAAGGGGAAAGGGGAAGAATTGGAGACCTTGATTGTGAAAACATGTACTGATAGTATCCTTTTTTTCAGGTTACATCAAGCCCCATAGACCCCAAGATTATCACAGACGGTACCGCGGTAAATACACGTGCGACGCATGCGGTAAGGAATACACGTGGAAACCATCTCTAACGAGGCATAAACGCGAGGAGTGCGGTAAGGAACCGCAGTATACATGTCCGGTGTGTAACGTGAAGATTCGTCGCAGTGGCCAACTCAAACAACATTTGCTTTACGTTCATAACTGTATGTTACGTTCATAACCTAATCTAACCTAACCAATGAATATATGTGTATATAAATGTAAATAATAAAATCAAAGAAACGACGTTACGTGTCCTCATCCTTCATTTCTGTCAACTACTTGAATATAAAATTAGTCGAGTCGTGATTATTATAATTTGTTGATCCTCCAATAATCTGTTTGTGTTTAATTATGTATATAATTTTTATTATAGTTAATGTTTATTAGTGTTAATATTTATTTTTAGATTTAAAGATGATACGATATTAATTTTGTATTTCAGATTAACTAATACGTATGCAAAGTTTCCCATAAAATATATTTGTTACTTGTTATTTTTACCTATTATATACACTCTGGTCTTTATAATAATTATAATATAAAGGACGGTACAATGGGAGATACAATACGAAGGGAGATAGAGAATATAGACGATGGAAAGAGTGGAATGTAGAAAGACTATTCACCCAAAGTTCCATCGAAAGAAATAACTCTTGCAAATATGTTCTACATTTAAGTTTATGCCCTTAGAATTAGCTGTATTTTAAGCTTGCCCTTAGAAATGATCTTTGAAGAAACTCCATTAAGATTTATGGTATCAAAATTTATTTATTTGCGATAACGAATCTAATCTTTTCTTCAGAAAGTGAAGCAGTGCTGTTAATAACAAACATATACAAACTTCGCCCGTGACGAAAAACCAAAAATGAATATGAATCTAACGAAATTGCAATACACGTACTGATAACGTATATACTTTCTTTTCAGATTACGGCAAATACAACAAGTTCAGTTACAAACAACATCATAGTAAATACATCTGTGACGTATGCGGTAGAGCGTATAAATGGAAACGATCTCTTACGAGGCACAAAAGCGAGGAGTGCAATAAGGAGCAGCGATTCATATGCACTCTTTGCGGCAAAAGATTCACACACAAGCATCATCTGAAATACCATGAACAACACCTTCACTGAAAAGGAAAATAAATTTTCTAAAACTTATTGACAACGTTAATAATTTAGCAAATTTCAATGCAACAAATATAGAATACGAAGCTTTATATATAGTTTGAGACATAATCCCGGTAAAAAATTTTTTATATATAAAATTATATATAACAACTTAAAATTATATTGAAATATATAAAATTCTATATAATAAGTTATGTATAAATAGAATTTTATATATTTCAATATATATAATTTTAAGTTGTTATATATAATTATATATAAAAAATTTTGTACCGGGATGGTTGATGCGGATTTGATCGAACATTTATATTCCGAATGAACAAATCAAATATATAAATAAAACTAAGCAAGAAAAAAATTGATACTATATGTTTTTATTCTTCATTTCTATTCACCGTTTGAATATCAAGTGATTGAATGATTGTTGAGTGATTATTTGTATGTATTCCAAAAATAATGGACGAATTCAAATTTATAAAAATATTAAGCATTTCATGTTTCGAGAAAGGTATGCGAGAAATTAAAATTTCCTTACATATGTACGTCCATTATTTTTGTCCTCTATACAAATATAAGAAATAGTATAATGCGAAGATAGAGAATAGAAAATGAAATGCGAAATAGTTACAGTCATCGTTCTTTCACCGAGGAATCTAATATTTGCGAACCTATTCTTTATTCTGATTTTAGCTTTTTTTAGAAGGAAAGATCTTTGATAAAACTCAATTAGCTTATGATAATAAAATTTATTCAAATTGAATAATGAACTTGATGAAATAATTTTCTTTTCAGAGAATAAAGTATCACACTAATAAATTTCGACATCATGACAAAGAATTAAAAAAGAATGTAAACCTGAGAAAGAGAGAGATTGCAATAGATTATAAGAGCCCACACTGATAATGTCTTTCCTTTTCAGGTCGCAGGGAGAAGAGATTACAAGTTCAGCACAGATGCAAATATACTTGTGACGCATGCAAGAGAGTATATACATGGAGATGTTCTCTAAGGAGGCATATACGCGAGGAGTGCGGCAAAGAGCGGCATTTTACATGCGCTCCTTGCGACAAGAGATTCAAGCACAAGCATCATTTAAAGGAGCATCGTATGACACAACTTCATAAACAAACCGTGAAAAGAAAATCAAATTCCTTAAGACGTCGTGTTACTAATTAACTTCGCAAATCTATATGTATTAACGATATACAAGATAAAAATTCGCAATAATCAATTGGATGAATAAATATAGAAAATAAATGAAAATACACAATATATGTGTGTGCGAAATGATATATATTCTCGTTTTTTATTTCTATTCATCGTTTAAATATCAAATTGTTGAGTTGTGATCGTTACAGTTTGTTAGTTTTTATTAATCTATTAATGATCGTTTATTTTAAATCAAGTTTAGTCTAAAAATGGTGAATTTAAATGTATTAGAATATTAAATATTTTGTGTTTCAAAAGAATTGTGTGGGAAATGGATTTTTTATTATGACATGTTGTCGAGAAAGTTGATTAATCATATTTAATGTTTGTGTATATTATTCAAATTTCAAGTTTTCAATTTAATTATTATTAGGAATCAATTATTTTGGTGAATAAGTACGAGTAATTATTGCGGTGGTGGCCAAATATTAAAAATAATTTCTTAGTTAATTCCAAATAGTTATAGTTTCGTGGTTAATTAAAAATAATTTTTTAATTAATTAATTAATAATTGATCAATTTGAATCAATCTTTCTTAATCTTTGAAAAAAATTAATTCGATTCATTGAATCTGACAATGAATAACATTTTATTCAAATACATGCAAAAAACATATGTTTTCATCGTTGATTCACGTATTTAAAATACGATGTACTTGTCTCAAAAAGTGTAATTTGTTACGTTAAAAAATTAGTTATACTATAAATATTTTAGGCAGTTCTGATAGCACTGAAACCTCTAAAAAACAATCATCTCTTTGTCGTGGTTGCGGAAAAATTTACTTATGGAAGAAACATCTGGACCAACATCAGCAAAAAAGTAAATGTGGAATCGAGCAATTGAATGAGTGCCCATATTGCAATCGAAAATTTAAGTTGAAGATTAAACTCACAAAGCATATTAATAAAGTTCATACGAAATAACTTAAGACGGAGGCCAATCCGCTGATATAATATTCAGATATTTTTATTAAATCTTAAACCTCTTAATATCAAGATATTTTAAATTCTTAAGATTATTATTATATATATCTCAAGAAATCTATATAATTATAATTATATAATATTATATCTATATAATTATAACTATATAATATATTATAATTAATTATAATATTTATATATATATATATACAATATACATTATAATAATCTTAAGAATTATATTCTGTTTAATATCTTGTTAGCGCTATATGACTCTCTGGAAAACAGAGTACAAGATATACTTATTACTTATTAGATATACTTGAGGACGTTTATGTAAAAAATAAAATAATTGCATATTATTACAATTATTAAAGAATTCACACGCACACACACACATCAATATTGTTATTTTCGCATTTATTAGAAAAGAAAAAATATAATTATATTTTTAATAATAGTAAAAAATTATTTTCTTGAATAATTGCAGCAAAAAGATTATATAAAGATTATATGAGTTATTTTATTTTACTTTATAATAATTTTATTTTATTACTTTACTAATTTTTAACTTTACTTTATATACGTATTTTTTATATACAGAAATGTAGCAATATTGTAATACAATCGAAATTTATTTATATATTTCTTAAAAACGTGAGTTATTGAAGCACAAATTTTATGATAAAAATCTAAAATTTTAAAGATTGTGTTTTTTCGTTAGTATGGTTAATTTGTGTGTATGCGTATATGTATGTACATATATTTACATATGTATAAATATATATATATATATATATGTATTTATATATACATACAACAATTATATATATTATGTATATGTATTGTACTTGTACATATATACATACAACAATTTTGAATATATTCCAAACATAAATTTGTAAAATGAGTTTTCTTATATTAAACATTTCATAAAATTTACTTTAAAAATACTTATTCTACGTTTTTAAATTTTATGTAAAGAAATACTTTTTTCTCGATTTTCTATGGATGGCGATATATTTTTTATAGTTTAGTGCAAAATATACTCATAGTTACGTACAAAAACTTTATACTTACTTGTATGAAATAATATTCAAAACTAAGAATATTTTACGTACAACATATATATTTGTGTGTGTGATATATTAATGTGATATTCAAATTTTTACTCTGACTTTGTTATAAATCTGACTTTGTTATAACAATCATAAATTTGAATAAAATTTTGATAAATATTTACTGATAATTTCACTATACATTTGTTCTTAATTAACATCTCAATATTATCTATATTACACAAGAATTAAAATTAATATTAAAAATACTGTTAATTGATTTTTTTCTTCTATTTTTCTTTTCTATTTAATTTTATATAATAATCAAAATAAAAGTCATTCTTTTGCTAGAAAAACAAATATTATTTACGTATCATCGAGCCACGTACTCCGATATATGTATATTTTTTAATAATATCAACTGTTATATATTGTTAAATGTATTAAGAAATCAATTAATCACTTATAAAATTTTACCAAAAATTTAAAAATATTTAAAAAATAATGTATATCCATATATAAATTGCAAATTTTAAGATTAATGTAATAGTACTAATACCGATAGTATATAGAAAAATATAATTATATACATGTCACTCGATAACATTATACTGATATTTGTAGCAGTCGGCTTTTATTTCATTTATTATATGAAAACACGAGAGCAAAATATTTATAAATAATATTTTTGTGTTAACAATTTTTTAATTTCTTATATTCATATCAATATCGAGATTATTATTATAAAATTTTCTTATGTGTATACAATATAACTGAATGTTTAATGCCGATATCATGAAAATTTCAATTATATGTCGTACTTGCTGTTCAGTATTAATATTAATAAGGATTTTTAAGAATGCGATTTTATAAAAATGAAGGTAAATACGATAGAGAATCGCCGCGCATGCGCGCGCGAAATTACTCAGATTAATCTCTCATTTATGACATATTGCGGATGATTTTGAGGAGAAAATCGAGATTAGAAATCTTGCCAGACTGCACAGAAATCAGATCTAGAGATTTAATTTTCTCAGATGACGGACTTTCTAGCATGCACACCATCGACGCTAAACTCGGCGGTTAGTCCGACATCAATGAAAACAAGATTATTGCATATATGTTTCAGGCCGGACATCACGGAAGTATCGCTCGAGGAGATCCTACCCCTGCAACACGTGTGGCAAGACGTACAAATGGAGAGAATCATTAAGTCTACATAAACGAATGGAGTGCGGTATTGAACCACGCTTCGCCTGCAGCGTCTGCGGCAGAAGATTTAAACACAAACATCATCTCATAAAACATCATAAAGCGATTCATAAATATGTTTAATAAGAAACAAAGCGAATCGATATGTTTTTGTTTTTTATATTTACAGACGATGAGGCAAACCTTGATCGTGCAAAAAGAAAAAAATATATTAATAGAAATAAAACGTTGAGAAATGACATTCAAACAATCTGTCACATCTGAAGAGAAATTGTATAATCCCATTTTCTCGGATTCCTATTTTCAAATTTTATTTTAATTAAAAATTGATGTGTTGCACGATTGCAATAAATAATAAAATAAACGTTATCATTCAATCCAATAAAACTGTTGGACTAAATAAGAGTTTATAATTTTCTTAATTTATTTTGTTGTGTGTAAATAGTGTTGGACGGATTTCACGTTTCCTACATGCACGATTCATACGATTCTATCTTTCAGATAAAGTGGGTCAAGTGACAGTGTTTTTATGTCAGTTTTGCAACAAGAGCTCGGAAATCATTGTATACTCATCTGCAACAATGTGGCAGAATTTGAATATGCGTTTTGCAGCAGAAGATTCTAATGCAAATATTATTTCAAGTAACACATATGATACACATTGATACATAAAATCATAAGATTTACATAAGATTCTTGGATAATTAAAACTAATTCATTTAATTAATTTTTAGTTAATCTTTAGTTAATTTCTTACATGTGTGTGACTGAGTGTGATAGAATATAGCATGAATAATAGCGAAATTTTAAAAATAATTAAACGCGGATATGATAACTGTATAACTTGTAACTAATTCATAGATTAATATATTAATGACAATTTTTCTTAATACCGTAATAAAGCTAAAGTTATTTGCCATTTTTATTTGCCCTTCTTTATGCCCTTTATTATAAATTGAAAGATGCAATAAATTTAAAGATGCAAATTTCAAGTTATATGCAGAATAAACAACATATATGACATATGTAATATATAAAAATATATTTCTAAAAAAAAATGAAAACACATGCCAAGTATATAAAAAAGTATATTTATATCCAACAAATTAAAGTTAAAAAAAAGAACAAAAATTTAAGATACATATTAAAATTTATTATATGTTTATTATATGTTTGTAATAAGTAATAAATAGCAATAAAGTATTAGTGCAATGTATTATTTTTTTGTTATAATAACTTTTCGTTCTTTTATGATTGCTGCTAATATAAAATATGTTCCTTATATCGAAACTATATATAAACTTTAGCAAGACATTAAAATATGGAAAAATGAAAAATATTATGTTAAAATTATATTATCTATATACAATATTTTCGCTGTCACAGAAGGTATTGCCATAACATTATTGCGATATACGATTTTTAAAATAATAATATCAATAATTAATTTTTTAACAGATAATTATAGTCTTTTAATAATCGAATTTAATATGTTATGTATGTATGTATGTTTGTATTTTTATTAATGCAATATTAAGATTAAGATTTATTAAGCTTTATTCAGATTTAACATTAATTGTAAAGGGAGATTAATGAGCATTATGAGATTATTGCGTGAATCACATTAATTCATCAAAGAGTCGATAATTTTATTTAAAAAGAATGATATTGCTGGGTTTGTTATTATCTAATTTATAAAATGCCATCTTTTTTTCGAGGAGTATAAAAAATTGATGAAGAAAATTGACTTTACTGTAATATGCACGCACGCACCATTTATTATTTATCTTTCAGATGGAATGACTGTGATAGCGTTTCGGTGCAAACTGTGCGGCAAGATCTACGCCCGAAAATCTTCATTGCTCGGTCATCTACGACTTTGTGGCAAAGAGCCCAAGTACAGCTGTGTTCTTTGCGGCAAGAAGTTCAAGTACAAACACAGACTAACGTCGCATCTTACAACAAACGTACACGCGATGAAACTACGGCAACGATAAATTGCAAGGATCAGAATTGATTCAAGAATGTTCGTAAAACACGCTCGACATTCTGTTGCATTGTAATATAAACGTGTATATATATATTTTGTCAATTAAATAAATATTCAATTTTATATTCATTAATAAAAGTTATCTTTTGATGAATCCCATAACACTTATTGTTAATTTTTAAAGAATATTTCACTACAGATTGTTCGTCATATTATCATTTAGTAAATGAAACCGAACAATCATTGCTTTCAATCATTTCAAAACGATTCAATGAACATATGTATGTATATCGCTTTACATATATAACTAGATGTGTATTGTTTATATAAAATCCTCTTAAAAAATATGCAAATTTAATTTTTACATAAATATATTTTTTTCTTTCTAGCACTTAAGTACAAATATAAATTTTAAAACTTTAATGTCTGGAATATATATCGTCAGATGGATTAAATACAAGTGCAATTAAATATAAGAGTTTTAGCAAAAAAGTTAATAAAAAAATATGAATATATACAAATTTCTCAGCTGAAAGTATTTTCACTCAAAGAAGGCATGAATTACAATAGATTACGATTGTAACATACGTCATGTCTCGTTAATGTTGTTCGATGAACGCGGCATTTGGTTTGGTAGCGTAAAAAACGGCGACTTATGCAACTTATGGTTTTTAGGATTTCTTAAATATTATGAAAATTTTTCTTCTCTTTTTCAGTCTGTCTAAGACGGAAGACGTGGAACTGCGCACAATGCGGTAAGCGTTACCTATGGCATGGCTCTTTGAGGAATCACATACGACTGGAATGCGGCAAAGAGCCGACCTTCAAGTGTCCCGTCTGTGGCAGGAAGTTCAAGCACAAGCATCGCTGGCAATCGCACGCGAAATGCATGCACAGCATTAAATTGTAACGCGCGAGAAATTTTGCGGAAAGAGTTGCACATAGGACTCCCCGATGACATGATTGCTTCACGTACATCGTATACTTTGACGTAATTTAGAGAGCTTATGCGAAAAAGTATATTGCAGCGGAGCAGCAGAAATACACGAAATCGTATCTCAAATCGTGTTCGTATTATACTTAATGATTAAATAAGAGGAGAGAACAGAGCTTTATAAGAAAATCTATATTTTGTAATAAGACGCGAAACAAGCGATTTTTACAATTCTGCGTGTTATTAAATTTTACAGTTTGGTTAATATATTAGATGTAATGACTTAAACACACATTTATGTGAAGTCAGTATTATATTTGGATTTCTAGAATACTCTATAAACTACAGATTGTTCGTCTGTATTTCTTTGATTTTGAATTTGTGTACGTAATTTATTAATCTCCTAACGTAGGTACTTCTTAAAATTCCTATTAATAAAAAATATTGTTTCAATCATCATCCTTTGATTTATTAGTGGAGTATATTTCTCCTTTATTGCTACTTTCAAACTGATGTATATCATTGTAGCAGAGAAAATGACGCTATTGTTAATCTCGGTTCTTTAAACATATAATATATTAAACATTATATTTCTATTTTTATTGTCGCAAAATATATATTTTCTTTTGTATTACTGATGTTTAACAAGATTGTTAACAACAGGAATATTGTAAAAATAGTAAATATATATATTGCAGCTTTCTGTTAGTTATAATAAAATTGTAATGCGCACGCGAAGATCGTTTATCAAATAATTTTTATCAGATTTTTGATGTTATAATTTTTTTGATGTTATGAAATTATTTTTTTTTAAAGTTTCGAACCGTTCGAATGATACAATACACATTTCACACAAATGTAAATTATTTTTTGTAGTATTGCATCCATTACATATTGGAATGTTTTTTTTTTATTATTAGTTATAAAAATGTGCTATTTTGATATATCGACGAACTCTAAGGCGAAAGATTTCAATTTGTCCTGATTCTGTTTATTCATGCTTGAAAGAATATTTTTTTAAAAGATTGTCAATGTGCTTTGTAATTTCATCTTGCGCAGAATTTTCTTCCTTTCTTCCTTACAGAAGCGATCGTATGTGACAATATTCGAAACAAGGTAATCAGTAGTATATGTATGTATAAATAAAATATTTTTCCGTATATCGCATATCAGACAATAAAGGAAGGGATCTAATCCTGTCGATAAAATGTATCCAAGAAAGTGTGTGTGACGTGCAAAAATATCAATTATTCAATATAATGATTTAAGATCAGCTCCTCGAACAGCGAGATGCACTAAATCGAGGTAGCAATTACTGTGACGCGCTTTCGATGTTGCGATCAAAAAAAGCGAATCAAGCAAACGATTTAATGATCACCCCCCGCTCTCTCTTTTCAGTTTCTTCTCTGAAGTCCTGGTCTTGTTATCGATGTGGCAAGCGGTACATATGGCGGGATTCGTTGAAGAAACACCTACGAGTCGAATGCGGAAAGGATCCTACCTTCGAGTGTCCGATTTGTGGAAGGAAATTCAAGCACAAACACCGGTGGCAGTCACATGCCAGATTGATTCACTATATTAATATATGACCGAATCACGAACCTATCGATCAATTGTGAAGCAATCGATACGAGTGAACGGAATGTTCTTGACTTTTTTCTCGTCATATTATAACGAATGGAATATATTTTATTCTAAAACGTATTTTTTCTCCTTTTTTTATTTATGATAAATGTTTGTCAAGATATATGTATATCACATTGTACAATACATTTTTGTTAGGAAATACTATTTCTTTGATAATTTGAGAAACACAATAGTTTTTTTATTTCTTAATGATGATTGTTTTCAACTTAATCTCTTCGTTAATCTTTCTATTAATTTTCCTGTATCATTGCTTTAAATTAGAATAGCAGTTTTCTTGTAAATATGAATATATCATCAAAATCTTCTGTTCTTAGAATATAGAATATAAGAAGTATCATCGAAGTTATTTCGAAGATATAGTTATTGATAATATTTATGTTTGTTTTTTGAGACTGTTTAAGAAATGACAATGTAAAAATTGAAGACGTGCTTAAACGGCATTAAACAATTGTAAATAAAATATTTCAAAAACATCTTGTAAGCATTTTTTCGTTCATATCCTATTGCTAATTTCTACGTTACATTTTTTACATATATAATATGTAATAAAATTATACATATATATTTATGACAGAAAAAAGTTTCAGCATATATGATAGATGTTCTCAGGACATTAATCCGTCAATTGTTATCCGTCAATTGTTATCCTTCAATTTGCAGCATAAAAACAGATCTAAGCAGATGCTCTTTATATTCACAAATTCACAATCAATAACATACTTAGTGATTAATAAATATTTCAAAATCTCAATTTTTTCAATCATATCTATAGATATATCTTGTTCGAAAGTCTTACTAACCGGAAGTTACTGTCACTTTCAGGGGACGAGACTCACGGAAAATTGAACTTCGAATTTATCGAATCTACGACTTCGATAATTTCTCCAAACTGCAGAAGGGAGTACGAAAATAGGGTTCAACTACTACGCAAAGAGTATCTAACGAACTATCTAATGGAACGCAATTTCGTCTGTCCGATATGCAATAAGACCTTTAAACGGAAGTATCATTTAAAAAGACATATGAATGCAAAGTCACACGAACGTGACAAATTGCGCTTTTAAGAGTCAATTATTATTCAAAATTTTGGAACGCGCGCGCACGCATATGTTAAATTTTTCGTAAAACAGAATATTTAATTTTATTATATAAGGAAGATAAAAAACACACATATATGTATATACATATATGCGATATTATCTACTTAACAAAAAATAAAATAAATTTCTTATAATCTAAAAATTTTTTTGACAAATGTTTCTTTTCTCAGATACAACAAAGATGTGTCACTTGCAAATAACATATTCTAATATATATATATATGTATATATATACACATATATGCAAAAGAGAAATTCATATGTTACGTATAAATCCTTGGATATTTATATGTTCTTTTTTTTTCGATTTAATCACATTTAGTAGTTAATTAAACATGTATTTCATATAGTAATTTAAGTTTATTTTTACTCGAGAAACAATTTGCACTTTCTAATACATCTTTGTTATATCAATAAATAATTATTATATGACACTTATTTGTATGATATATCGCTCAAAGGTAAAAAAAAGCATTAAAAATTTAAGTATTCGTGTGTATGTGTGTGTGTGTGTGTAGTTACATGTCTTTTTCTATCTTTAAGATATCGAAAAAGAAAACAATTTTTGTATGAAAAAATAAATTGATACTTTTTATTTTACTTAAATATATTACTTATATAAATATATTACTAATTATTGAATTTATTTGCTTGTATTCCTTTCTTGTTATTAATAAACTATATACATAATATTATATATAAATATGGATAAAGCTTTACTTTAAGAAGATGCTAACATAAAAACACACTTTCTGGAGATTTTTATTTAAAAAATAAGATAAAGAGCAAAAATGCATCTATTGCATTATAGATTAGTAATATTGGATTTATGATTTATTAAATTCTTATGTTTTAGCCGAAACTATAATTTAAAAGGAGAAAGACTAAAGTATTATTAGACTCAATTATTTATAATTGTACATATTAATATAACTAAATCTCTGTTAGAATTGATTTTTCGAGACTATTTATCATCAAATTTGCATCTAGGAACTTTTTAAAAAAGCAATAGTACTCTGCGTTGATACCACTGCTT